>NC_069501.1:1173792713-1174155213 GCF_027579735.1 Bombina bombina | reverse complement strand
ACATTATTCTAAGTCAAATGTATATTATATTCCTCTCAGTGGAGCAAAAGTTTTCTACTTTATACTGCTCACTCAAAGGAAAGGATTTTTTCCTTCGCTATATCAGATTTTTTTTTGCCTTAAATTTGTAGCTTGGAGACCTTACTGTCATTCTTCGGTACACTTTTGTCTCACTTGTTTGTCTAGCAAAACAGTCAAATTATTTCATATTTCATGATTTCCTTCAAATCCCTAGAACTAATCATTTGGGAATCTGCCAAGCAGCAGAAATATTAAATGTAACCTAGACACCTGTCAGCTGTACAGTAGTTTTTATTAACTGTTGAGAAGCCAAAAAATACACAGTTATAATGTGAGTGAGAACTTTTGAGCTGATAATATAAATACATAAAATATATTAAAATGAAAACATTAGTAAAGACATAAAATATCCTTGGAAATAGATATTAATAGTCTTATTAGAAACAATGGCCTAGATTTAGAGTTTGGCGTTAGCCGTCAAAACCAGCGCTTGTTTTTTACGGACTCCGGTATTTAGAGTTCAGTTACCGACACTCAGAAATCACCCAACGTTCAAATCTCTACCGACAGCACAAACCCAGTAGTTAACATATACCGACAAAATAAACATCCACGATTCACAAAACAAATATTACACAAAGTACACTTACACTCATACAAACACTACACTATATTTATTTTTCAGATTTAATAATTTTTCATCAAAATACAAAGGATCAAAGTTGAAAGAGCTCGGGTGTTAGAAAAAAAACAACACAAATCCATTTTGCCATTGACTTACATTGACACACGGGAAAAGACCCTCATATAGCTACATCTAACTAATAAGATTATCACAAACATACACTCATTGATGCATACAAACAATATACACCACATGACATACACAAAAAATTTATTTATTACAAAATGAACACGATTTAGTTACTTTTTCACACAAGCTCATGACGTCACTCACTTTACGAGGAAAACCAGTCTTTGAAAAAAAAAATTAACAAAATTTAGAGCCTCCATTGACTTCTATGGGGAAGACGTGCTTGTGCACGTGAAAGACAGATTTCTCTAACGCACGCAAATAGCGTAGACCTAAAGACTCCAAATACCAGCGCTAGAAATAGGAAAAAAATACATGCTTTTCTGCGTTAGACCCAGCTATGATAAATAGATCAAGAAATGACTATTTCCCTATGGTGGACTTATGGAAAGTACTTATTGAATATTCACAACAGCATTAAATTGTTTCATACTTTTATATTACATCAACTACAAATCAACATCACTAGTAACAAACATTTTAAACCAAAAAATCACATTTAAACGGATACAAATTTATTTATTACAAAATGAACACGATTTAGTTACTTTTTCACACAAGCTCATGACGTCACTCACTTTACGAGGAAAACCAGTCTTTGAAAAAAAAAATTAACAAAATTTAGAGCCTCCATTGACTTCTATGGGGAAGACGTGCTTGTGCACGTGAAAGACAGATTTCTCTAACGCACGCAAATAGCGTAGACCTAAAGACTCCAAATACCAGCGCTAGAAATAGGAAAAAAATACATGCTTTTCTGCGTTAGACCCAGCTATGATAAATAGATCAAGAAATGACTATTTCCCTATGGTGGACTTATGGAAAGTACTTATTGAATATTCACAACAGCATTAAATTGTTTCATACTTTTATATTACATCAACTACAAATCAACATCACTAGTAACAAACATTTTAAACCAAAAAATCACATTTAAACGGATACAAAGTTTTTAAAAAAATTTCAGGATTCACAAACAGTACACAATGGGAAACACCACTCGTTTACCTTTATTATTGCATTTCATTTATTCAACTCATATGCTTGCAGCAACTGCATATCTACATAGGCTTAACACATGATCAGTCATGGATGCACATACATTACTTTTAGCATTCACTCATACATGTGCATTCAAATGATGGGGGAAAAACACATTACATTCTCTCTAGGAATCACAAAACAGAACATATGGATTTTACTGTACTTTTAACATCATGATTCCATCACAATAAACCATTAGGAATTACGTACAAGAAGAACATCATTACACCAGATTACAGATGTCACTTTATGGGAAGGAACAACAATGCCAGACCGCTATATAGAAGTCAGCATATGTGGGACACAATCACAATATATACGTACATGTACATAACACGCATCACCCATCACGCAACCACAAAGCACACATTTAGATTTTATTCAGCACACAATAACAATGTAGCACAATACAACAACACAATGAGGATTTCAGAACTACATAGGCAGGTTAATAATATCATGACGTCATTAGAAGATTCAACCATACACATTACAGATTCATGACTGTACCGCCCCTTTCTGAACTTTAACACTCAATACTACAATACAACATATACGTAAATAACAGTTTGGAACAGCATTATTAGGGAGATTTGAATGGGACAATTAAGAAATATTGTCAGATCGCAAATCACTTATATATATAATATTACAGATGACAGCCGGAAGTTATTCAGTATTAGTGCCATTTGAATGGGACGCATACAATATTGACAGCTCGGCAATCACTTATATATACAATACTACAGATGGCAGACGGGAAGTTCGGAATTATTATTGCGATTTTAAAGGGACGCATACAATATTGACAGCTCGGCAATCACTTATATATACAATACTACAGATGACAGCCGGAAGTTCTTCAGTATTAGTGCCATTTTAAGGGGACGCATACAATATTGACAGCTTGGCAATCACTTATAGATACAATACTACAGATGGCAGACGGGAAGTTCGGAATTATTATTGCGATTTGAAAGGGACGCATACAATATTGACAGCTCGGCAATCACTTATATATACAATACTACAGATGGCAGCCGGAAGTTCTGAATTATTAGTGCGATTTGAAAGGGACGCATACAATATTGACAGCTCTGCAATCACTTATATATACAATACTACAGATGGCAGATGTTACTTTATCATTTACAAACAATGTTGCAGCAACATTGATCGATCACATTCGATGCACATTATACACAACTATGCACTTTCATTCATGTTAGCCTGGACGTGTGCTTGTTACTATAAGATCGCGTTTAAGAAATATTGATTACGCATATGATCAAACATTACAAACATGCACTGTATGTGTGATATTTTACACTTTCACATTGAGATTCATTGTGGGAAAACAACATTTCAGCAAACAACAAAAAAACACCCACTGTGAAAGCATTTGCGCCGCTCACATACAAACAAGTGAATACAATCAGCAATCATTACAAACTCACTACCATTGGACTTATTGTACTATAAATCCCCCAAACAACATGGCCAAAGCATCACTTGTGATCCACATCAGATCAAGTGCATACCTTGTTACGCTGTTTTGAAAGATGGATGACAATTACATGGTAGACACTGCTGGTGCTGCTATTGGCGAACTAGCTGTTGATCGAATCAGCAGGTAGCCTCGGCGGCTCAGACTGAGACGAAGGGGTCGTCTGGTTCGAGGTCCTCGTGTCTACAGGGTGAGACCCACCTTGGAAAACATGAGCGACTTTGAGGTTTATGATAAGTATCGGCTCAATCGCGAACAGCTCATTGGCCTTTACGATCTTCTTAAACCTCATTTGGAGCCACGTATAAGAATAAGGACTGCTGTTCCTGCCATGAGTAAGATGCTAAGTTGTCTATACATCCTGGCCTCCAGGAGTTTTCAATCCGGAGAAATGTACATGCATGGCCTGGCTCAAGGTACATTCTCTGTGGTGTTTGATAACTTTCTGGACGCCATGGTACGTATCAGTAAGCAATACATAGGATTCCCACAGAATGATGGTGATTGGAGGCACCTGAAGCGGGAATTCTTTGATATTGCTCAATTGCCCAATGTCTTGGGAGCCATAGATTGTACCCACATTGCGCTGCGTGCTCCAATTGATGACTTGCCCTTCAGAAATCGCAAACATTTTCATAGCCTCAACGTGCAGTATGTTTGTGATGCACAGATGAGGATTATGCATGTGTGTGCGAATTTTGGAGGAGCTTGTCATGATGCCCGCATCCTCGCTCAGTCGTCCCTGTGGAGACCGTTTGAGGAAAGACAAATGCCCCCTGGTTATCTCGTTGGTGAGTATTTGTGCACAACATGGTTAATTAGTTTGACAATTGCCACTGTAGTTTTAAAATGTTAGCGTAATGTTCAGCTATAGGATGCAATTTAACCATTTATTTTTATTTCCGCAAATGTCTAGTTTTATTTCAATGCAGATATGTAGCATGTCTTACCTTAAATGCTCAGATAGAGAATGCAATGTAACCATTTAGTTGCCATTTTACACAAGGTTTGGTTTAGGAGAAATACGCATATGTAGCATGTCAGCTGAAATTGGAAGATATTAGCTAATGCAATTTAACCATGTCATTGTATCTTTCCGCTAATGTCTAGTTTTAGTTCAATGCAGATATGTAGCATGTCTTACCTTAAATGCTCAGAGAATGCAATGTAACCATTTAGTTTTTATTTTACACAAGGTTTGGTTTAGGAGAAATACGCATATGTAGCATGTCTTAGCTGAAATTGGAAGATATTAGCTAATGCTATTTAACCATGTCATTGTCTCTTTCCGCTAATGTCTAGTTTTAGTTCAATGCAGATATGTAGCATGTGTTACCTTAAATGCTCAGAGAATGCAATGTAACAATTTAGTTTTTATTTTACACAAGGTTTGGTTTAGGAGAAATACGCATATGTAGCATGTCTTAGCTGAAATGGGAAGATATTAGCTAATGCAATTTAACCATGTCATTGTCTCTTCCCGCTAATGTCTACTTTTAGTTCAATGCAGATATGTAGCATGTCTTACCTTAAATGCTCAGAGAATGCAATGTAACAATTTAGTTTTTATTTTACACAAGGTTTGGTTTTGGAGAATTACGCATATGTAGCATGTCTTGGCTGAAATGGGAAGATAGATAATAATATTGAACTAGATTATTCTTGTAAAAATAAAACATTTGTTAGTGGATTATCGTGTACACAAACTTTTTTTTGGACTCAAAATACTATTTTGAGGATTCAGTTTGAATTATGTTCTGTTCATCATTTATAGGTGATTCTGGGTACATGAGCCGGCCTTGGCTTATTACCCCCTTGCGTAGCCCGACTGATGTGTCTGAGGAGCGCTACAATAGGGCTCATAAGAGAACCAGGGCGGTGGTTGAACGAATGTTCGGGCTCCTGAAGATGAGGTTCAGGTGCCTGGACAGGTCGGGAGGAGCCCTCCAGTACAACCCAAAGAAGGTGGCTAAGATCGTTATAGCCTGCAGTGTCCTGCATAATATTGCACAGCGGGCTGGGATGCTGCAGGGCGTCCAGGCACAACGAAACCTCCTCAGAGATGAGGAGGATGATCCTGTTCTAGAGGGGCCATTCCGGGACGAGGGGCTCAATGTCAGAGCAGACATCATCAACCGCCACTTTAGATGGTAAATAATAGAAGTTAGACTGGAGTATTGTCAATAGATGTGAACTCTAGGGAAATGACAAGTAGAGAATTGTGCAAACATGTTAGGATTGTTCATCAAATGCTAAAAATGTGTTTCATTTATTAATATAGGTGATGCTCTGGTCATTGGGTCCTGTAGCGAGTCTTTGCCACCTGGTTTTTAAAGAGGACATCAGCTGGTAAGTATAGATGTATGGACTGTTGCTGGCATGAATTGTACACAAATACATCATATGTCATACATTTTCTAAAATAGTATTTAGTTTACACATTACTTAAAATGTAAATACTCAGCAAGGGATCCTCTAGCATAACTATCCTCTAGCATGACTATGGTTCAATGTCACACATTAGAGGTTAGTTCTGCTCAATATGACTCATCTTCACACTTCATAGAACATAACACAAGATGCTACACATGCTTAGTAAGCTAGTGACAGAAATTGATTCAGAAATGGGGGGTGGGAGAGGGGTACAGAACTGATTCACACACTTGTATTATTAATTTTTTTTAAAAAAAAATATGCCATTAGGGAGATGACTTCATGTAAAGACTGAAAAGGGAAGAATTTGAAGAATGACAGTGAAGAATTCCCAGACTGACAGTGGAAAAAGACAAGATTGAAATTGAAGAATACCAATGGGATCATGTCTGGCATTATCTTTCAAATCTGCTGACCTTGAAAAGCATACAAAGACATGTTCACATGGTAAGTGCCAACTATTTGATAGAATAAGGCTGTGGAGGCATCCTATTGGAGACACTTAGATGATTTTCAAATTTTTAGATTGGTATTTCAGTCCTCTATTTATGAAATGATGAATAAGACACCTATTGAAGATCAACTGTTTACCCCTGAATTGACTTTCAAAGACCATGCATTATCCAGGTTGGTTTACAAATGCATGCTAGTTAAGAATCACAGGAAGAATGTCGAATATTAGTAGCTTACATACATTAGTCATACTTAGTTCATAATTCGATATTTAGATATCACAATCAGACACTTAGATGATTTTCTAATTTCTAGATTGGTATTTCAGTCCTCTATTTATGAAGTGATGAATAAGACACCTATTGAAGATCAACTGTTTACCCCTGAATTTACTTTCAAAGACCATGCATTATCCAGGTTGGTTTGCCAATGCATGCTAGTTAAGAATCACAGGAAGAATGTCGAATATTAGTAGCTTACATACATTAGTCATACTTAGTTCATAATTCGATATTTAGGTATCACAATCAGACACTTAGATGATTTTCTAATTTCTAGATTGGTATTTCAGTCCTCTATTTATGAAGTGATGAATAAGACACCTATTGAAGATCAACTGTTTACCCCTGAATTGACTTTCAAAGACCATGCATTATCCAGGTTGGTTTACCAATGCATGCTAGTTAAGAATCACAGGAAGAATGTCGAATATTAGTAGCTTACATACATTAGTCATACTTAGTTCATAATTAGATATTTAGGTATCACAATCTTAAAAAGGAATACATATTATAGTTGATATAGAGGTTTGAATGGACATGAAATATTACATTTATGTTCAGCATACATATATATTTATTATTGAAATGTGATATACATTATTATGTATAATTAGAAATTCTGATATTTTTTTATTTTTTATTATTACACAATATAATGGTGTATGTTTGTTTTTTACATTTTTAAATTTTAATCAGAAATATCTTGATAAAATTATGCACAAAGTTAGAGCATAGACACAAGATGATTGTAAATGTATTTTATGAATATTTACAACGTGTGTATTAACTTTGTCAAATTTTTTTTTTTAATTTCAGATTGTCATCTGATGACTTCCAGGAATATATTTTTGGTTTTGTTTAAAAAACATTTTATTTTTAAATGGTAATAATCAACATTTTATTATAAAATACCCTCTTTTGAACAGATTATAATAAATATCCATATAATCTGTCAATAAAAAACAATTTGACTCCCATGACTGGTAGTTGTCTATTTGACAAGCACATGCATAAGATCAAATTATGCATACATTTTTGAAAATCCACTGATTCAGAGAATCTTAAATTAAACTATCTTTTTTAAATTAATTGGGTAGTGAGATCCATCGATGCTTTTCTTGTGAAAATCTTAGATGTTAAAATAATTTCGGATATGTAGTCAGAATTTGACCTAAATTTATTTGTTTCACTTTTAAGAAGGGGAAGTGGTTCACTTACATTAAAGTGACAGTGTTGTTGAATGTAAAATTTATTTCATAAGATCTTGTATCTCAAAACATTATTTTATAAAATTTATAAATGGTTAAATTTATAAATGGTAGGTCATTTAACTTCATATTTTGCACAAGCTAGTTATTGGATGCCATGTTAATAGATTTTATTTTCTAGTGGAGTCATTTAAAGGGACATTTAACTATAGTTATTAATATTATGTAGTTTTTAAAATCTTACCTCTTGGGTTAGACATCACATATCTATATATAATTTTCATTCCCCTTTAGTTTCTTTCGACAATGTTAAATCAACATTCCGAATGTTTTGGTCCTTAAAGGGACATTCACAAAATATATTGTGTATTTATTTTTAAAAAATCATAAAAGAATTTAAACATATTTAGAAAGTACTATAGAATTACATTCAGTCTTTAAATATACTTCGAAAAATATACATCAATGCACATATCTTATTCAATTACATAAGGCATCTATGTGCAACCAACAATCAGCATCAAAGTAGCCTATGTAGATATGTATTTAATCCAAGAATATATATAATTACAATCTAATGATTGAATTCCAAAACATATTAAGTTGTTCAAATATTATAATCTTATCCAAAATGCATAAATAACATATAGCTTAATGTTCCTCTAAGTTGAAGACTGCGAAACACATCCATTACAATATATATTTCAGTCAGTGTGTAAAACAATCCAGAAGTTAATCTAAATATGCTTTACTCATATGTTATACTAATTTAGCAAAAGGAAGGTGCCTAGGTTTCTGATTTTTCAAGCATTATTGTGAAATGTCTCTTTAAAGGGACATGAACTCAAAATATACTTAAAGGGAGACAGTTAAAAAAGTAATGATTTATACATTCAGAATGAGTATTCTATTTTAAGCAACTTTATAAATTGTCTCATATTATCAATGTTCCTCGTGATGTTGCTATCATTACTTTAAAAATAAGGCATTAAATTGATTATTTATTTGCTTCAGTACTCTGGACAGAACTTTTTTTTTTGGTTGGATTAATTTCTCCAACAATCATCAAGGACAACCCAGGTTTTTTTCAAAAATTGTCCATAATCTAAAATATCATTATTGATTTGCTAAGAAAGATAACAAGATAATTCTTAACATTTGAGAATCGGATTAAATTATAAAGTTGCTTAACATTTCATGCTCAATCTGAATCACGAACGCTAAATTTGTTTGGACAGTGTCCCTTTAAGAGATTTAAAGAGTGTATTTACTTCTCTTCTTATCTTGACATACTTTGCTTGAAAAGCATATCGAGATAGGCTCAGTAGATGAAGATTGGTGGATGCACAGAGATGCCTTATGTGATTGGCTCAACCATGTGCATTTAAATTTCTTCTGTTGAGGATATCTAAATACAAAGATAAATTGAGTTACATTTTAAAGTCTAAACAATTTTCTATCTCTATAGATCATTTGATACACTTGTTTGTTTGTAATGTCTATTTAAAAATAAAGACGCCATTGCACAATAACATATATGAGCAGTTCAGACAAATACAAGCTCGAGGTTTATTTACTAATAACAAACAAACAAACAGTTTAACATCTATAAACAGAATATATATAAGTTACTGACATTATAACCTGAATTTGAACATTCAGAAATGTTGCGTGGGAAACGGATCTTGAAACACCAGATTTGCATCTTTAAACATTAGAGTCTAATGTCACGCAATAGCACACAATCAATGTGCATTATAAAATACATTTAATAGAGCAATGTCAATACTTCACAATAAGTCAAAAAACTGATTTTATGAACAATAAAGACATACAATATTAAATGTGTATTTGTATTAAAGAAACAGACCGTTATTAAACCGAAAAATGTATACAACATTTATTAATGTGACAGTATTAGATTTTAAAGTTAATTTAAACATTAAGATTTAATGGATCACGGATATTAAATCTGCGTCACACATATCCGCATGACAGGCCCATGAGTTACAAATAAGTCTACATGAAAAATGAAGTAACAGCACCACCAGGAGGTATGTGTAAGGAAGTTACTAAGATATGAAACATTAAGGAACGGCCAATCAGAGTTCATCACACAAACACAACTTGAGTCAGGGTGGTCTCACAGACATTCCAACAATATTTCAAACATTTATCCAATCAGATGTACAGATAACTTGTCCCATGGTGCATCTCATGTTTACTTCACCATATAAAAGTCCATTACACGTTGCCATCTTTGTCAGTTCTCTAATGCCTGCAGGCAGTATATATTATATCCCTACATATATTCTACAACCCAGCAGGCATGTCATCTCCCAGGTTCACCAAGCAGGAGAGCGCTGCACTGGTCCATGCCGTCAAGGACTTTTATCCCCAGCTGTTTGGGAACAAGAGGAGGTCGACAGATGCGCCTGTTAAGAAGGCCCTCTGGGAGTCTATCACCAATGTGGTGTGTGGCGTCCAGAGGAGCCAGGATCAAATCATGAGGAGATTCGAAGATATGAGGTTGCGCTTGTCAAAAAAAGTCAACCTCATAAGGGACTGGGTACAAGCCCGTAAAAGAGGGGGCCAAAGAAAGGCCCCGCGGAAACTATACCTACTCCCTTATGAGGTGACTCTATGCAAGCTCCTCACTCTCCGGGCCCCCAAAAGATTTCGATCCTCGCCATCCTCGGCCTCCTCTTCTTACCTCCCAGCTGCGGGATCTGAAAGTCCTGACGAGGGGGCTAGGGCAGCTGCTTCTCCGTCCGGTGGCCTGAGAGGAGATGAAAGAGAATCTGAACCAGGTAACTATCCAACTTCATATAATATCTTAATATTTGATTAGACTTTTAGAAAATGTGTATATAGTCAGATACTAAACCTATACAGATCTCACAACATACACTACATATGATGTTTAGATATCTGATTTTAGATTAGTGACACATGAAATAGGAATGATGTTTCTTGCGCTCTACAGAATATGCGTCACAGAGCGAAAATGGAATAGCGCATACACGTTAACATGGGTTTGCTGTAAGTGGCATTGCTTTATACATGTTGGTCAAATGACGGATGCGTAATTCCGCTTGGAATCATTGCGCACTGATCGCGAAAATGGAATTGCGCATACACGTTAACATGGGTTTTCTGTAAGTGGCATTGCTTTATACATGTTGGTCAAATGACCGATGCGTAATTCCGCTTGGAATCATGGCGCACTGATCGCGAAAATGGAATTGCGCATACACGTTAACATGGGTTTGCTGTAAGTGGCATTGCTTTATACATGTTGGTCAAAATGAAATGTGAATTATTATATATGTGAAGAATACAGTATTCTTATTTTCAATATTATACATAATAAACACCAAATTGCAGAATACCAAAAAATAATAACATATGCCCATCAATTGATGAGAATGAAATAACACTAAAAAATAATTAAAGCTACAGTAAACAACACAAATGATTGAAAATAAGAGTACAGGATATATTTCTCATGAATTTAATTGAGGAAACAATTAACTCATGGGACTACCAAAAGATTAATAGTTTTTAATTGATTTGCAAATAATGTAAAGATTTTAAACATGGCATGATTTGTATTAATGATATCCAATCCTCATTGAATATATTACAGATCTGGATGTTGGTGCTGGATCCTCAAGCCAGGGCTTGTCACAGTATGGTATGTCTCATTTTAATTGACATTTGTCTTAGAAACATGGACAGAACATTACATACTAAATCCACATTGTTCAATATTTATATGTATCTGCAAAATGGATTATTAAAATCTTTACAAATAAGAATAAACAAAAAAAAACATAGGATTACATTGTAAGACTACTCTGAATTTTTTTCGAATTTAAGATATCCCATCTATTCTGGATATCTTAATTGTAATGTAAGATTCTTTGAATGTCCAATTTATATTCTTCCCTTGTGTATTGCTTAATCTTATTTGTATAAATTTTTTAAAAATTCACACACTTTTGCATATGATTTGATTTTAAAAATATAGATTCCATTATTGAAATTGATCACATCATTTAAGGGACATGCCAACTAAATTTTACATTGAATGATTTTTAAACGTGATTTTATTGTTTTGTTTAAACATTTTATGAGCTACATTGGTTCAGTCTATTGTTTTAGTTCTTCTAAAAACATATTGATTTTGGTTTAGGTTAAACAATGCATTACTGGTATTATCCTGCTTTTTTATGCATAAATTGGCATTGGGTCAAAAGTTAAAATCATGTGTTCAGATAACAGTAGTACATAGTTTCAAAAAGTATACAATTACACTTTTAGAGCTTCATGTCCCTTTAATAGATGAAAATTAAATAATTCCTAGGATATCCTTAAATAACATATTAGATTGGAATTGCATGCTCAATCTCATTCATTACATCAACATATGGAGTAGAGAATTCATTAACACCAACATTGTCAAATCAATATATTTTTATATTAAAGGGACACTGATCTAAAATTATTAATGTTGTCATTCAGATAGAGCATGCAATATTAAGCAACATTTAAATATAATACTATAATCATATGTGAAATATTCTTTTGCTAAATTTATTTTAAAATCAAGAATGTACTTTTATCTGCAGCTCAATTTTGGTTGACAAACCTGGGTTTTTATTGATGATTGGTGGATACCTTCAACAAACAATATTTATTGAATCCAATATTGCTTATCTGCCTTTAAGATTAAAATGTAGCAACATTAAAATTATAATAGGAGTCAATGTTAAATCATTTGGAACACTTTGAACAGTGAAATCAATGATTGAAATAAACCATGTCAGTGTCCCTTTAATAAACAATAGATTCATTAATCCTTACATTCTTTGGATTAGACAATATTGATATACAGGGAGTGCAGAATTATTAGGCAAGTTGTATTTTTGAGGATTAATTTTATTATTGAACAACAACCATGTTCTCAATGAACCCAAAAAACTCATTAATATCAAAGCTGAATAGTTTTGGAAGTAGTTTTTAGTTTGTTTTTAGTTATAGCTATTTTAGGGGGATATCTGTGTGTTCAGGTGACTATTACTGTGCATAATTATTAGGCAACTTAACAAAAAACAAATATATACCCATTTCAATTATTTATTTTTACCAGTGAAACCAATATAACATCTCAACATTCACAAATATACATTTCTGACATTCAAAAAAACAAACAAAAACAAATCAGTGACCAATATAGCCACCTTTCTTTGCAAGGACACTCAAAAGCCTGCCATCCATGGATTCTGTCAGTGTTTTGATCTGTTCACCATCAACATTGCGTGCAGCAGCAACCACAGCCTCCCAGACACTTTTCAGAGAGGTGTACTGTTTTCCCTCCTTGTAAATCTCACATTTGATGATGGACCACAGGTTCTCAATGGGGTTCAGATCAGGGGAACTAGGAGGCCATGTCATTAGATTTTCTTCTTTTATACCCTTTCTTGCCAGCCACGCTGTGGAGTACTTGGACGCGTGTGATGGAGCATTGTCCTGCATGAAAATCATGTTTTTCTTGAAGGATGCAGACTTCTTCCTGTACCACTGCTTGAAGAAGGTGTCTTCCAGAAACTGGCAGTAGGACTGGGAGTTGAGCTTGACTCCATCCTCAACCCAAAAAGGCCCCACAAGCTCATCTTTGATGATACCAGCCCAAACCAGTACTCCACCTCCACCTTGCTGGCGTCTGAGTCGGACTGAAGCTCTCTGCCCTTTACCAATCCAGCCACAGGCCCATACATCTGGCCCATCAAGACTCACTCTCATTTCATCAGTCCATAAAACCTTAGAAAAATCAGTCTTGAGATATTTCTTGGCCCAGTCTTGACATTTCAGCTTGTGTGTCTTGTTCAGTGGTGGTCGTCTTTCAGCCTTTCTTACCTTGGCCATGTCTCTGAGTATTGCACACCTTGTGCTTTTGGGCACTCCAGTGATGTTGCAGCTCTGAAATATGGCCAAACTGGTGGCAAGTGGCATCTTGGCAGCTGCACGCTTGACTTTTCTCAGTTCATGGGCAGTTATTTTGCGCCTTGGTTTTTCCACACGCTTCTTGCGACCCTGTTGACTATTTTGAATGAAATGCTTGATTGTTCGATGATCACGCTTCAGAAGCTTTGCAATTTTAAGAGTGCTGCATCCCTCTGCAAGATATCTCACTATTTTTGACTTTTCTGAGCCTGTCAAGTCCTTCTTTTGACCCATTTTGCCAAAGGAAAGGAAGTTGCCTAATAATTATGCACACCTGATATAGGGTGTTGATGTCATTAGACCACACCCCTTCTCATTACAGAGATGCACATCACCTAATATGCTTAATTGGTAGTAGGCTTTCGAGCCTATACAGCTTGGAGTAAGACAACATGCATAAAGAGGATGATGTGGTCAAAATACTCATTTGCCTAATAATTCTGCACTCCCTGTATAATTCACATATTCACTGTTGGAGTTACTTTATAGATATAAGCATACTCTAACAGCACCATGATTACATATTTGTACTAATCAATTTGGTTTGGTATTGTGATCAATATGTGTTGTGTCCTAAACAAGATTACTGTACATTGCACAAATGGCTCAATGTGCCACATGTCTTTGTTTATATTTGTCAACAGCTGTTATTCAAAATGTGGTTTGTGTGTATTCTTTTAAGAACATTGCTCAATGGGTATATTTAGATATGCAATAGCATCGTATGAGATGAGTTTCATGTCTAATATAGTCAGAAATTAAACATATGTTCAATACATCATTTTTTACAGAATACCCTTGATTCAATAAAGCATTTATTTTTATAATGACTGCTCTATTCTTCACATTTTAAAGTTGATTATTCGTATAAATCGATACAGATGTGATTTAGTGATATCCCAAATGTGTTCACTAATATATATCTATATCATTCATAGAGAGAGTTGGTGTGGGGAGCCCAGAGGAATCCAGCACTGACGCAGAGATGCCCTTGCGGTCTTCTGGTAAGTCCATTGACTCATTTATATGTCATTGAAGGTGTATTGTTAATCAATATTATGAACATGATTCTGATGAAGCATAATATTTGAAACAAACATATAATTTACTCCTCTGATTATATATTCATTTTATTTGAATATTGAAAGATTAATAATTAAAACTTTCTTAGTCTACACCTTTGTTATTCAGAAGATGTATAGCATATGTTTGTTTCCATGTTCATTTTTGACAACAATCATCAAGTGATACACACATGAGAAATCTTAAATGTTCAATGTACTATGCTTTTATGATTTAAAAATTAATACAAACAATAAATTGAAAATCTGAATCATTGAGAATAACAAATCTAATGTCATTTGTATGCTCCATCAAAATGATGTAAATCATAACTTTGGGTGTGTATATCTTTAATGCAACATTGATGTGTGTCTTTGAGCAACAGTAACATATGTTATAATATCTGATCTTAACGTGTACACAACATGTTATGTTTTACAGAGATTGATTTAACATGTGGGACGGAGGAGGAAGAGACTCCCTTGAAGTCTGATGGTATGTGAAATATATCTAACATGTTTCCAACATGTTGCTTTATTGGAAATCATTTTTTTGAAGACATTCAAAGTCTACAGCTTTTGCACTTTAAAAAGGAATATTATTTGTCTGTTCAAATACACTACTTCCCCCTTTATATATCAGGCATCATTAAGATATGCTTGGATTTGTTTAAATATTTGGATTTGAAATTCATGCCATCATGATGTCATATGCATATTCTAGGCCAAACCACAATAATAATTTTATAATTGTACAGACAGTCATTGCTATTCATCTGAGTGCCTATATGCATACCATATCCTCATGTCATCATTGTTTAGAAATTCAAACACACTTCTAAGTATATTGCAAACATAATCAAGTTGAAATGCATTGATTTGATTTCATTATGTATGAGATGTTAATATATTTATTATATTTATTTCAGATGGATCCTCCGCTTCTGGTTATCATTGTTCCTCCCCTGCCCAGTCCCCTGGCCAGCCCCCTGCCCAGCCCCCTGCCCAGCCCCTGCCCAGTCCCCTGCCCAGCCCCCTGCCCAGCCCCCTGCCTAGTCCCCTGCCCAGCCCCCTGCCCAGCCCCCTGCCCCTCCCGGCCCTTCCCATTTGTCCTGTTCTATACCTCCAAAAAAACACCCCTTCGTCCCCCTTCGCTGCTCTCCCCGTCTTTTGGCCCGTACAGCTACCCCATCTGCCCTGCCCCCAACTCACCACTCCCCAGCTGTACGGGCTACCCCAGAGCAGCAGCCCATCCCTCCCCAACCCAATCCCATCCCTCCACAACCCAATCCCATAACTCCCCCCTGTCTCAACCTTCATTGTCCTGGGTGTCGGATTGTCTTTCCCAGGCACAGCTGTAAGTATTATTCAAAATCAACATTATAAGATACTTAAAGGTACACTGAATGAAAAATTTTCAATTGTGATTCAAATAGAGCATGCAATGTTAATCAAATTTATAATTTACTACTCTTGGGTTTCCAGTGGGAGGAGTGTGGTGCAGGAGCGCGCGCTCTACAGCTCGAGTAAGAAGAGCAAACTTTTCAATCTACCCCGCAAAGAGTACCCCTATAGCCGTGGAACACTATACCGGCTAGGGAAGGACTGAAGAGAGTTTGCACGGAAGCCACATTTGCCACCAGCGGCCGGCTGGCATCGGCCACAAGCAGCAAAAAAATCTTTCAGTGACCAAGGCAAGCCGGGTGGTGACGCAGTTTTTTTGGTGCGCAGGAATACGTCCGGGAACGGACTTAGAGGTACCTGAGAGATACCGCAACACCGCGAAGTAAGGTGCAGAGTGTTCCACGGAACCAGTGAGACAGTCTTACAAGGCCGGTTTCACCCCCCTGCCGGGATCGCTCGTGAGGCGTCACGTTTGGTGCTGGATATAGGGAGGTGCCGGTGAAGTGAGAAGGAGCATCTCTGCGGTGAACCAGAAAATCTGGGAGGAAAAGCGCAAGTATCTGATAAAAATATCTGTCACCACCTGTGTCACTGTATGCTTGTTTGGGAACGTTTTTAAAAGTGAATCATAGACCTTTACTTTGGTAACCTGTGTGTGGTTATAGCTGGTGCGAGTACCTAAGACATTTAGTGGGTTGAAGCAAGCACAGAAAGTAAGGCCTGTCTTAAATTCTACATTCAGCAGAAAGGTCAAAGATAAGAAAAGATAAGGTGTATTTCTCAGAAACCCTGGCATAAGTATTGCTTAAAGACCAATCCTCTTATATAAACCCACTATACAGTAAAAAAGGGGGAACTTTGGAGACAAAGCTGTGTGAGATATTTTGGAGCTTTTTTGAGTACATCTGAGCAGGTTGCGTCAGGAGGCACAAGTCCAATAAAAACCTGGGTGATTAAAACCGGGACTTGGGTTTTAGAAGTAACTGGCTGATAGTCACTAGCCATAAGTCATGGACTTGATAAAGAAGAAATGAGGCAAATAAAATAAAGGGTTGGAGCAGAGACATACAAGAAATTTCCACGCTCTGTTGTTTTTATGACAGCAAATCTGTATTGTATTCAGTGGTTCATAGCCACTGGTCAGCCTTAATAGACTATATGGAAGACCCGGCAGTGGGGATATACATATTAAGCTATTAAAGGAAAGGAAATTCCCCTGCTGCAACTTACAAGTGATAGAGAATCTTGAATAGACTGCCCAGAAAAAAAAAAAAAAAGGGGGCTCTATACCCGTGCATAACTGAGTTGTTATATGGACGTGTCCAGAATAAGGACAGTTAACAGCTAATATATGATTCTCCTTTTTTCTATTGTTTTTTCTTGTTTTTTGTTTTTGGTCTTTATGTGTATATAACCACCTGAGATACATGTATTGGGGCTACAAAATTGTTTTATTGTTAAGATTGTTAAGATGGAATGTTGGTTTATTGGTTACAACACAGCAGACTATGTGATATAACAACATATAAGTAAAGCTATGTGTTCTGCTGTTTCCTGATAGGAACAGATAGTGTACTTAGAGATAGTAGCCCGATGGTCTGTATAGGTCCTAACAATAGTGTTTTGTTTGTATCACATGTCCCCTACTCTATTTTTTTTCCTTATTCTTTTTCTTTTTTCTCCCAAGTGCATTTACACGAGAATATTCTGAATTTTGCTTGGCGTCATAAGCACAAAGATAAAGTCACAATAGGTTTTTCTTGAAAGAATTTTTTTTTTTTTTTTTCTCTCTCACTTTTTCACTCCAGTATAGATTACTCACTTGTTTTACTTTATAGTTAAGTTCACACGTGTTTATTTTTTATTTTTTTGTGAGGATGTTTTGTTTTTTGACAAATTTCACAACCTAGGTATCTAGGCTTAATGTTTTTTAAGAAACAGAATAATAGGTTTCACTTTAGTTCCTAATTTTCTTTCCCTTAATGGAGAGATTTATCACTTCAGCAAAGGTTAAATCGCCAGCAATGCCACCTAAACAACGTGAGAAAAAATCAAAACTTATTGATATGGAACAGAGTATGGAGGGTCAGGTACTACAAGCGGGTAACTTTGATACTCAAAATTTATTACAGCAAATTTCTGAATTAATAGTACCCCAACTTAATGCAATTAAAACCAAGATATCTGGTCTTACTGAAGAGATTAGACATTTTTCCAACAGGTTAGGGGAAGCAGAAATGAGAATCTCGGACCTGGAAGATCAGGTGGCCACGCAGGATAAGTTATATAAAACACAACAGGATATAATCAAAAATATGCAATTTAAAGTTGAAGAGCTAGAGGATCGCGCACGTAGGAATAACGTGAAAATAATAGGGCTCCCAGATATCCCTCAATACCAAGATTTAATTAAATTTACTGCCAAAGATTTACCAACGTTATTGGGTTTACAAACCTCAGATGTGTCTTTTTTGGTAGAAAGGGCCCACAGACTAGGCTCCTCTAGAGTAGATAGTAATGGCACAAATAAGCCTAGGGCCATTATGGTAAAATATCTTAATTTTCAAGATAAAATTTCAATCATGAGACAGTTCAGACAAAAAAGCCCATTAATGATAGGTCAAGAGAAAATCTTGTTATTTCAGGACTATTCTAATGAAACCTCCATAAAACGTAGAGAAATGTCACCCTTTTGCACGACGCTAATACAAAAAGGCATACAGGCCAGACTCATGTACCCCGCCAAAATATGTTTTAAACATAATAATGAAAATATTACATTAAAATCTCCGCAAGAAGCCAAAGAATATATTAAGTCCTTATAAGGAAACATAAAGTGTTGGCTTCTACAATATTAGGTTTTTTATTATGCTGTAAATGGTATAGTGGTATGGCCCAGCTATGTAAAGACTTAGAAGGTTCTATAATAGGAAATTATGTTAGGATGTTTGATTGGTTTTGTTTTTTTGTTTTGTTTTTTTGTCTTGTTGTTTTTATTGTGTTTTAAGACCCAGAAACTGCAATGGTTAACTTAGTATCATGGAACGTGGGGGGGATAACCTCTCCAGCCAAAAGGTCTATAATTTTAAAACTATTAAAGAAAAAAACCCCAGATATAGCTCTCTTGCAAGAGACACACTTGCAAGAGGCAGAAATTGTGAAACTTAAATGTAAATGGGTAGGAGAGGTAATTGCTGCTCTTGGACCTAACCGGAAGAGAGGGGTAGCGGTTTTATTCTCTAAGAAGTTTAAATATAAAATCATAGTACAGGAAAGGGATCCGGGGGGGAGATACATTATATTTGGAATTGAACATGGTAACGCCTCATTATTTATATGTAATGTATATGGCCCCAATAGATTAGAGCCAGGGTTCTGGGATGATTTGTATGTTAAACTTTTTCCCTATATTAACAAGAATATGATTATTGCAGGAGATTTTAACATGACACCAGTTCCTATGGTGGATAGAATAAGAGCTGGTAATCGTCCTATAGGTAGAAAAGCGGAAGAAAAATTATTTAAAGCCTTTCGACACAAACTAAATCTTCATGACATTTGGCGATCAAAGTTTCCCGATATGAGATGTTTCTCCTGTGTATCTAAGACCCACAAAGTAATGTCCCGCATAGATCTTTTCTTAGTTAATGAGTCCATGTTATCTTTAGATTTAAACCCAATGATAGATCATATAGTTATATCGGACCACGCGATAATCGGTCTTGATATAGAAGGTATTAGATCTAGGAAGTCAGGGAATAATAATTTTTTCTTCCCCAAATATTTGATACAGGATATTGATTTTAATAGATTTTTAGTACAAAAATGGAAACAATACAAATCAGAAAATATAAATTACTACCATAAAATAGAGGTCTTCTGGGAGGCTGCAAAAGCGGTCCTCCGCGGTGAAATAAAAAGCTATGTAATTAGACGGGAAAAGAAAATGAGAGCCCGGGATTTACAATTAGCAAATCAATTAAGAAATAACTATAAAACATATATTGATAATTCTAATGACGAAACTTGGGCGAGATACAGGAAAGCCAAAGTAGAAAGAGAGGGTTTTCTTAAACTCAAAATAGCAAAACAGGATAGGAAGGCGAATGCCTTTTTCTCTAGTTATCAGGGAAGGTCAGCTAAGTTTTTAGCTAAACTAAATAAAAGTGGAAACGATGGGAAGAGAAACATTAGCAGTATTAAAATGGGAGATCGTAGAATTACCTCCCCAAAGGAGATAAATAAGGTAATGTATGACTACTATCGTGAAATTTATTCAGCAGGGACAGTTAATGAAACGGCCAAAGACCATTTTTGGAAGAAAGTGCCTCTCCCTCAAATACCTGCAGAGGATCTTATAGAATTAAATAAACCTATTTCAGAAGAGGAAATTCTAACAGTAATAGATAAGGCTAAATTAAACAAAGCTCCTGGCCCGGACCAAGTTCCTGTAGAATTCTACAGAATACTTAAAACTGAAATTGGGGGTACATTGCAAGATCTATTTAATCAATATTTTATTAAACATGAAATAGAATCTAGCCTTTTCTGTGCTTCTACAGTTATCTTATTGCACAAAAAAGATAAGGACCCGGAAAACCTTAATGCTTATAGACCGATATCATTATTAAATAATGATTATAAATTTATCACAGCAATTATGGCGGATAGGTTGAAGAAGTATATAAATAAGTTGATCCACAATGATCAAACAGGATTTATGCCAGGAAGAAGTATAACAAAAAACATACGAAAAGCATTACTAGTCTTGAGCTACTATTGGAATAAAACTGAAATCAAACATAACGTAAATGAAGTAGATTTGGCACTTTTAACACTAGACGCAGAAAAAGCCTTCGATGCGATTGTATGGGAACATCTATTTACGTCATTATCTCAATTTGGTATTACAGGTAACTTCCTCAAATTTATTAAACTGATCTATAAGGCACCTTGCTCAACACTGTTTGTAAATGGATATTTTTCACCAAAAATAACATTGATGAAAGGGACTAGACAGGGTTGTCCATTGTCACCCCTGCTTTTTAACCTTTCAAGTGAACCCCTAGCGGTTAGACTCCAGCCAAAATCAGAACTATTGTGGATAAAGCGGCCTAAAAAATATAGCTTCCAACACCCTTTTCGAGAGGTCAATCAAATCAAATATTTAGGGCTATACTTAAGTTCAAATCCAGAATTGTAGTATTCACTAAACCACTCCAAATTTTTTCTAGAATGTTCTACAGTGTTGGAGAAGTGGAGACCATTACCTATTTCGGTCTCTGCTAGGATTATGATGTTGAAAACATTTTTATTTCCACAATTGTTGTATATAATGCAGAATCTCCCTATTTTTATAAAAAACAAGGATATGATGAAATATGATAGAGAATGTAAAGTTTTCATATGGGGTGGAAAGCGTGTGAGACTTGCCAAAAATACACTGTATCTAGATAAAGATTATGGAGGGTTTGGTCTCCCCAATATTAAAACATATAATCAGGTAGCAATGTTAAAAATAGCAATTGACTGGATTACCGATAAAGAACACTGTTCTTTTAGAGATATAGAGGGTAGTATAATAAAACCATTTTCCTTAAAAGCTATTTTACATACTCCCATATCTAAAATTCCAGCAATGATATTAAAGAATAAGATTGTTAGTAACATAGTCAAAGTATGGCAGAAATTATGTGTAGATCTCAAAATAAACTATAGGTTTTCCAAGTATCTCCCTATGGTGGGACATCCGGAATTTGGCCCAGGATTAAGTTTTGGTATTTTTCATCTATGGAAAAAAAAAGGATTAGAATTTTTACAACAACTAGTTGATAAAGACACGGGGGTCATTAAACCATTTTCTCAGATACAATTTGAATATACTATCCCGAGGCAGCATTTCTTCGCTTTTCTACAGGTTAGACAATTTTATAATTACATAACACAAAATTCCCAAGGTGATGGGGGTCTAGGGGCAATAGAAGCTAGACTACAGATATACCGGGCAGGTTTTCATTCAATAGCATTTTGGTACAGGATGATACTGAAAAAAAAGGGTGAGATGCACCTAGAAATTCTCACTAAAAAATGGGAAAACTATTTTCCTGATTTACTACCCCAGGATATTAAACGGAGTATAGGGACAGTGGGTTCTAGATACACAGCTTGGAAGGAATCTCATAGTTATTTGGTTAACCAGGCATATATCACGCCCATACGTTTAGCCAAATGGGATAAGAATCTTAAAGGGAATTGCTTTCACTGCTATGAGCCCAGGGCAGATATTGTTCATTGTTTATGGCGTTGCCCGCGGATATATCAGTTCTGGAAGAAAATAGAGTTTTGGCTGAATAGGTTCCTGAGTCAAAGGGTGGTTTTTACACCTATAAGTATAATTTTCTTTATTCTTGATAATAAATATGTAAAAGGAGAGTATGCCTTATTAATATCAGCAATACAAATTGCCAGGAACTTAATTTTTCGGCACTGGAAAGCTAAAAAATACCTGAGTCTAGCGGACTTTGTCCAAAAAATGACTGTCCAATTAATTATAGAACTATTGAACCTAGAGCGAAACAAAGAAACCCAAGTTAGAGATTTTTACATAAAATGGGTAGATATTATTAAATTACAACCACCGGTGATACAAGCAGATATTTTGAAATCTTTGCATAAAGCAGGTTTCATACCCCCGTGAGAGATATAGTATTGGATAGAACCACGCAGCTAGGCTTAATGTGCTCAAACAAGGTTGTTCGTGGGCCAGTCTCCACCTCCAGAACGATATATAGTTATAGTTTCTTGGGTCTTATATAAATAATTATATATTTTTTTTTTTTTTTTTTTTTTCCCTTTTCTTTTCTTTTTTTTTCACGATGTGTATTATGAACTGGTTGTCAGTTCAAATGTTTGTTTTATTTATGTTTATGTTTCTCTTTTTTTTGCTGAATTGGTTGAGCAACATAAAAAAAAAAACTCCAGCAGTATGCATACCTTTGAAGCTAAGGCAAATTGTTAGCATGCAGGTACACAGGATGACTGTTTTGATTGTTTTCTCAGATGAGTTTTGGCCCTGCGTGGCGCAATTTTCATAAAATTTTGTTTTGTCAGATCTGTTTTTGCATTTTTGTAAACTGCTGGATCTATAAATAAATATATTAAAAAAAAAATAATTTACTACTCTTATCAATTATTCTTCAGTCTCTTGCTATCTTTATTGAAACAAAGAAATGCCTATATATTTTTTTATTCCAATAAAATATGGACATCTTTCTTTATTGTTGGATGAATGTATCCATCAATCAGCAGGGACAACCAAAGTTGATAACCAAAAATGGCCTGCCCGATAAACTTACATTCTTGCATTTAAAATATAGCTAGAGAATTCTAACATTTAAAGAATACAAGTAAATTATTTTTTTTTTAATGTCATGCTCTATCTGAATCAGTAACTAAAATATTTAGGTTTACTGTCCCTTTAATTTGCTATCACTACATATACCAATCACCACTATTTGGATCCAACAATGTATGTACAAATGTTCATACATGATCTCTTGTATAACCCAGTGGGAATGTAATTTCTTCTGGTTGCTATGTTTACACAGCTTGTCCTCAATGCCAAAATGTTTAAGGATAGGTGTGGCTACCACAGTATAACAAAAATCTTTAAATTGCTAATGTAAGTACAATGTAAATCCTTTAACAAGATTTTAGACACTCAAGCTGTAAAAGTGGATCATCAAAAAACAATTAAAGGGGACAACATGTTGGATTAAAATGTCCATTTAATGGTTTAGGTCTGTCTGAAGAACATATTTCATGTGTAAATAATCAATGTCAACAAATTAATTTAAAGAATGATTTGTCTTTATGATGACAATGTATCTTTGCTTTTGATTTTGTCTGTTGTGTAATTATCATTAATATTTGTTTTTTTCTTTATTTTAGGCTGTGACTCAACATGGCTCACGCTCGAAGGTCTAGCACGCATAGAGCAGGCCGTGTTGAGGAACGCAGCTGTCCTGAGAGGGATGGCCAACACCATGCAGGCCCAGCTACAGGTTCAGCATATGACTCTACGTCAGATGAGGCGGTGGAACTCAATGCTTGAATCTGTAGCTGGACAGGCACAGGACGATGAAGGGGATGACCAGTAAGTGGAGGATCTGGAGATGCTCCAAGGGCGCTGATAAGAATCCTCCGTCCACATGTTGATGTTTGGTTTTATGGTTGCCATTTGGCCTTTTTTTCTGTTTATTGTTGTGCCTGTTGCACTCTTTTACCTTGTCATATGTCTCCAATGGGGCTATGCTGGCCCTTGGCAACTCTCTTCATGGACTGTGATGCACTCTGTTACCTTGTCATATGGCTCCAATGGGGCTATGCTGGCCCTTGGCAACTCTCTTCATGGACTGTGATGCACTCTGTTACCTTGTCATATGGCTCCAATGAGGCTATGCTGGCCCTTGGCAACTCTCTTCATGGACTGTGATGCACTCTGTTACCTTGTCATATGTCTCCAATGGGGCTATGCTGGCCCTTGGCAACTCTTTTCATGGACTGTGATGCACTCTGTTACCTTGTCAGATGTCTCCAATGGGGCTATGCTGGCCCTTGGCAACTCTCTTCATGGACTGTGATGCACTCTGTTACCTTGTCAGATGTCTCCAATGGGGCTATGCTGGCCCTTGGCAACTCTCTTCATGGACTGTGATGCACTCTGTTACCTTGTCAGATGTCTCCAATGGGGCTATGCTGGCCCTTGGCAACTCTCTTCATGGACTGTGATGCACTCTGTTACCTTGTCAGATGTCTCCAATGGGGCTATGCTGGCCCTTGGCAACTCTCTTCATGGACTGTGATGCACTCTGTTACCTTGTCAGATGTCTCCAATGGGGCTATGCTGGCCCTTGGCAACTCTCTTCATGGACTGTGATGCACTCTGTTACCTTGTCAGATGTCTCCAATGGGGCTATGCTGGCCCTTGGCAACTCTCTTCATGGACTGTGATGCACTCTGTTACCTTGTCAGATGTCTCCAATGGGGCTATGCTGGCCCTTGGCAACTCTCTTCATGGACTGTGATGCACTCTGTTACCTTGTCAGATGTCTCCAATGGGGCTATGCTGGCCCTTGGCAACTCTCTTCATGGACTGTGATGCACTCTGTTACCTTGTCAGATGTCTCCAATGGGGCTATGCTGGCCCTTGGCAACTCTCTTCATGGACTGTGATGCACTCTGTTACCTTGTCAGATGTCTCCAATGGGGCTATGCTGGCCCTTGGCAACTCTCTTCATGGACCGTGATGCACTCTGTTACCTTGTCAGATGTCTCCAACGGGGCTATGCTGGCCCTTGGCAACTCTCTTCATGGACTGTGATGCACTCTGTTACCTTGTCAGATGTCTCCAATGGGGCTATGCTGGCCCTTGGTAACTCTCTTCATGGACTGTGATGCACTCTGTTACCTTGTCATATGGCTCCAATTTTCCTGATCTTTACCAGATTATTTATAAACGTTGTTGATGTTTTCTGACATACTAATAAAAGACATGTCATTGCACGATTCTTTGTCCTCCTTATTCATGTCATTGATTGAAATCTCTAGTTTATCTTGTTGATCCTTAAAGGGACCTACCAACAATAATGGTGTTTCCTGAATCATATATGTAATACAATTGTAAATGACTTTAAGATTAACATCTCCAATGTAATTTTAATTTTTGGCTTTATATATTTTTCTAAAAGCTTTATCATTGCATGATTATGATTAGCATAGTAATTCTTTTATATATGTATATATAGATTTTTATATATGTATATTTCAAATTTCACATCCATGTGTGTATTTATAAACTCTGCATGAATTGATGCACCTTTAACAAATGATCTGAGGATTGATCCAATGATATAATCCCTGTAAAGTGTTCATAAAATAGAAATAGTATTGTCTCTGTGTATCCTCTTTTTAAAAATAAAAATCATGTCCCTTTAAGTGATGGTGAGCACAATTGTTAATGAATGGATTTCCATTTCTAAAGCATTTTTTTCCTTTTTACATGAACAAGGACATATAATCTTATTAATAAACAATCTTATTGTAATGTTGACAGCACATGTATTTCATTTTCAATTCTATCTTATTGTAAAAGTGTAACCAAATCAATCTCTGTGTGCAATGCGCATATTTTAGATGAGGAATATGTTTTTCCAAATATTGATAAAAAATACTTCTCCTCCCATATATGGCTATAGGTAGGCTGACCATATTTCAACTTGAATAAATGACACGTTTGATCAATACATGTGTCATTATTGTTATTCCAAAACAATCTAAACATATCTAAAAACATCAATGGCATATGTATTTCTCATGTGTATCTTTTAAATGTTAAAGATATACACCATAGCTATAGTTAAAGGGACAGTCAAGTCCGAAAAGATGATTCATGATTTTGTGACATTCCTAGATAGCAATCTAGACACATACTAGTTACTAAAATATTAATACGTTTCTTAGTGATATGCCAAGCTGTCAACTGAGTCCTTGTATTGGCTGCATTTTTTCAGCGATCTCGGATGCGCCATGTTGCTTAAGACGTCACCTGCCAGGCTGTCCAATGATTCCTTGTATTGACTGACATTTTTACGCGATCAAGGATGCACCTTTTATTGGATGGCATTTTTACGCGATCAAGGATGCGCCTTTTTTTGGTTTGCGTTCTTACGTGATCAAGAATGTGCCTTTTATTGGATTGCGTTCTTACGTGATCAAGAATGTGCCTTTTATTGGATTGCGTTCTTACGTGATCAAGTAAGTGCCATGTTAATTAAGACGTCACATGCAAAGGTAAAAAAACGTCTGATTGTATTACGTAGTCCCGCAATATTTGTTTGTGCACGTTAAACACGTTTGTGAATGAAGCCAAGTTTAAAAACATGGCGAATATGGATTGTTTGCATCATGTTACATTGTTGACCCATAGCTGATAAAGACCACCACATTCTCTTTTGCTGGATGTCTGGTTGAATAAACGAACAAAAGCAAAATGTTTTCATGCATAAGATATTTCGAGGCAAGTGCAAATCTCTATAGTCCATGTTTTTTAATATGTTTGTCAACAATATGTTCCTTTTTATGAAAAATGACTGTTGTGTTTAATGTTAAAGATATCTAATTCATAAATATGCGCTATTGTGTTAGAATAAAGTAATCAATATGCATTTATCTTTATCATATGCTAAATATATGATGCCGACTTCTTCTAAATGTAATTTTGTCGTATATTTTATTAAAGGTTCATTAGACACTCACATTATAAATCAAAATATTTTATTTTGTCTCTAGTTAGATAGTCCATTGTTTAACAAATACACGTCTCATTTTGCTTCTGTTCAAATTAAATGTAAGTAATTTTCAGACTCCTCGCCAAGCCTCTAAGTTTCACGTGAGTACCATCTCCATCTTTCTCCTGTTTGTGTAAAGGGTCTTTTCATATGTTAATGATGGGGTATTGTCTTGTTTTACGTTTGTAATGGGGGTTCATCTATATTATCAATAGAGCTAACCCGATTTTCTTTGAAAGTGTTTAAAGCTTTGTAATATTGATATCAGTATATGTTAATCTTGTTGTTTCTAGTAGTGTCTATTACATACAGTTCTGTTAAAAATATAGTATACTGTCCCTTTAATGCAAATGTTTATTTTTGTATCATGTATGAGTTCCACATTGGTTAATCTCCAAATATATTATTGTTAGCATATTTTCACCCCCACTCCTAAAAGGACTTTAAACCATATTCATTGTTAAAACAAATGTCTTTAAAAAAAAAATTAACACAATAATGTCTCTTTAAGAAAATAGACTTTATTTAACACGTCAATATAAATCTGTTTTCAATATTTATTGTTTGAACAAGTACATGTAGATATACCAACAATCTGCAAATATATGTTAGCATATGTAATTTTGTTAAAGGGACAGTTTAGAAAACAAATCATGTTTTGCATTATTATAAAAGTCAATTTTGTAATATCAATGATATCAAAGGTTTCTCACCAATTAATCATTTGTCTGTGTTTATTTTAATTTGCCAGCTAAACCTATGAGGTTCGTCGGCTCATTTCTTAGAGCTTGAAGAGTGCATGTAATCATTATGCAATTTGACCACTAGAGGGCATTTGGATAGCATTTGTATATCTAAAACCTGGTGCTCATACAGCATATTTACCATGTATTGATCATTGATGTCTAAAATGTTGTTATGTCAGAACAACAAATAAGTGGTCATTTTTCATAGTCATAGATACAAGGGTAAGCACATAAGTCACACGTATTTCTCCATGTTTTGTTGTTTCCAACTTGATAATGAGTAATACAGTGTTTTCTTTGTAATCAATAATTTTCTGACTGTCCCTTTAAGCTGTGTTATTGGCATTCAAACAGTAATATGCCATCATGGATAATTGTAATGGTAATTTTGTTAGCGATTCGGGAAACAGTTTGGACATCACATCACAGAAACCAATCAATATCATGAACAAGGATAGGTATGTGATATGGTTTTCACACACTTATAACCCACACTCTGCAAACAATCTGCCTCCATGGACCCGGTCCCATAGAAGTAGATTATATACAGAGTGTGGTCCACAAGTGTATGAAAACCACATCATTACATACCTATCCATTACACATTAAATAAAAATAACATTAAACATGAAAACAAATACTTACTTCCTCTTCCTTCCCCTCTTCCCACGGGGCTGAGGCTCTGGGAGGGTCAACTGCCGACTCCGACGAGTTCTCATTGGATATGTTGTGGGAAGAGTGGAAGGAAGAGTACTGGGACGACCAAGGTGAGGAGGAGGAGATGGCCCGGCAGGAGGAGATGGCCCGGCAGGAGAAGATGGCCCGGCAGGAGAAGATGGCCCGGCAGGAGAAGATGGCCCGGCAGGAGAAGATGGCCCAGCAGGAGAAGATGGCCCGGCAGGAGAAGATGGCCCGGCAGGAGGCCCAGCAGCAGGAGGCCCAGCAGCAGGAGGCGGACCAGGAGGCAGACCAGCAGGAGGCAGACCAGCATGCGCCTCCCGGAAGAAATTAAACATCTCTTGTTGGAGATTAAAGGTTCTGTTTTTGCCTTCTTCTATTCGAGTAAGGATGTTTATTATTTGGTTTTGGCCTTCAATGATTTTGTTTTGTCCTTCAAGAATTCTAGTTCTGCCTTCTATATTTTGTATCCGGGAGTTACGCATCTGGTCAATGTAGTCTAGTAGAACCCGCACCTCCGCTATTTCCTCTTGTTGTGCTTGGCGGGGTGCCCGTGCATGGCGGGGTGCCCGTGCACGGCGGGGTGCGGGTCCTTGAGGGGCCTCTGCTTCCGCGGCCTTTTCCTCTGGTTCCGGGGCCTCTTCCTCTGCTTCCGTGGCCTCTTCGTCACGGGGGGCCTCTTCCCTCCGAGGTGGATATTCATCCCCACCACTCTCATCCCGGGGAAAAGGAGGAGCCTGTATTTGCTGTGCTGCCTCCTCCCCAGACTCTGTATATTTGAAAAAGAAAGAAATGTATATACTAGCATATTTCCAAATAAAGCTTTAAATGACTTAGCTTACGATACAATTACAAATGCAGCCTCATTAATCCACTTTGAAATCTAACAATCAATACGATTTCCGCATTTTCTAAACCGTGTTTGTGATATCTCTGGTCAATCTGAATGTTTTAGCGTTTGTTTTCAGTCTGTTTAAATGCACACCTAACCTATAGCCTAGATACTGATGTAACCGCAAAGTAATTGTGAATGCGTGTAAACAACGTTATAGCATTAATCTGATCCTTAAAGGGACATGAAACCCAATGTTTTATCTTTCATGATTTAGAAGCATACAATTATAATCAACTTTCTAATGTACTTTCCTTATCTAATTAGCTTCATTCTCTGGATATTCTTTGCTGAAAAGCATATCTAAATATGCTTAGAAGATGCTGATTGGTAGCTGAATATAGCTGCCTCCTGTGATTGGTTCACCATGTGCATGACTATTTCTTCATTAAAGTATATCTAAAGAATGAATCAAATTAGGTAATATAAGTAAATTTGAATGTTTTGTCAAATTGTATTCTCTACCTCAATCATGAAAGTAAAGGTTTGCGTATAGTGTCCCTTGAAATACATTCGTATGTGAATTTATTCGTAAATGAGCTTACCGTCAGATGAGAATGGCAGGTTCCCGGTATCAATTCCTCCGATACCGACTACATCCACCTCGGAGATGCTGGGACACAACATTTCCTCCCATCGGCAGTAATCGATTTCCAGTGCAGGGCCGCCACCGGTTCCTGCGGCATGTCGGGCCTCCAGGCTTAACTTTTTCTTAAGATCCATCTTGCAGTCCCGGTATCGATGTTTAATAGAGTCCATATCTCTGTTCCGGCCACCCACTGCATTGAATGCATTCCTTATCTCATGCCAGAGCTTCCTCTTCTCAGTCGGGGTGGTCTTCTGATGCTGCAGCTTCCTATACCTGGCCATATAGGCTTCTACGAGGGCCTCCTTCTCCTCCATCGAAAACCTCGCCTCCCTAGTCGCCTTGGCCTTCCCCTGTGATGATGCCCTCTGTTTCCCGGACTGTAAAGCCCTACTCTGTCCGCCACTGGGCCCAGCCACTTGTTCATCTTGAACCAAGTGGCTGGGTCCACCCACCGCTTCCACCCCCGCTTCCTGCCCCCCTTCCTGCCCCCCTTCCTGCCCTGTTCCTCTCCCTCTCCTCCCCCCTCTACCTCTCCCCTGCCTGCCCTCCATCTCTTCCCTAAACTAAACCCCAACTAAGCAAACAAAAAGTGAGTGTGATCAAATGAAAGGGGGTCAAAATAAAGAACTAAAAAGACCAAAAAAAGTGCTGAAAGTGTGAAAGGGATATAAATAAAAGAGGGTAAGGAGTATTTAAATGAACAAAATGAAGAAGAAGACTAAAAGGAGGATATGTAAACTAAATGGAACTAGGGGATGGGTATGGGATGGGGTATGGGATAAGAGTAAATGGGATGAAAGGGAATGGGATGAAAGGGAATGGGGTATGGAGTGTAGTATGAGAGGGTATGGGGTATGGAGTGTATGTAGTGTTATTGAAAAGTGTATGTATGTATTGAATGTGTTTGCGTGTAAATGTGTTAAGTGTACAGAAAAAGCACTCGCTCGCTAACTCACACTACTACTAATTCTCACTAACTCACACTACTACTAATTCTCACTAACTCACACTACCACTAACTCACACTACCACTAACTCTCACTAACTCCCACTACCACTAACTCTCACTAACTCCCACTACCACTAACTCTCACTAACTCCCATTAACTCACTCACGCTCCCACTAACTGACTCTCTCCCACTACCACTAACTCCCACTCACTCACTCACGATAACACTAACAACTGACTCTCTCACACTAACACTAACTCACTCACAATAATGCACAAACTCTCTAATCTTAAACCTCCAATCTCCAAAGACCCACCAGCAACACAGTCAAAGAAGCCATGCTTGTGTGGTGCTTATATACCCTGTGTAAATGTTTAATGATGTACCTGTTTGCGTTGTAAATTGTGTTCAGGTGTGCTTTATTAGCAATTAGTATTTGTGCAATGTGTATTAGGTGTGTGAATTTGCGCATGCTCATTTTGAGTTAGTATTTGTGGAATGTGTAGAATGCGATGATGTCATAGTGCTCGTTTTCTATAACATTGACCAATAGTATTATGTTTAAATGTGAATTTGCGATGGTGTGGTATTAGTGAAGTGTTGTATATGTATGTTTTTCCTAATATATAGTGATATTGAATGCGATTATTTTGCTAGTGTATGATTTTTTTTTATTTTCCTTGTTGTTATTTTGCGTATTTCCGCATCTTAAAGTATATGCGTATTCCCTGTATTTTATTTTATTAAAATCCCCCCCGCTTGTGAATGTGTAATGCTTATGTGCTTTGTTTAGTGATTGTTGTTGTGACATTTGCGGCGTGTTATTGTTGTGCATGATGTGGTATGCGTCATATGACCGAGCTGTGCATATTTCTCGCGAGATCGAGTGTTAGGTGAAAAAAGCGTGTTTGTTTGTTTTTCCATTGATCTCTATGGGAGACTGTCAAACGCGGGCAGGATTCCGCGTGTGAAATACACGCGTTAGGAGTATCGTTAGAAGGTTTTGTTTGAACTATAAATACCGGAGTCAAACAATGCCGTGCGTTAGACATAAACCACGCGTAGCGTTAGCACTCCATCTACCGCCAAACTCCAAATCTAGCCGAATATTTGGGTGCTATTGCTTTTTTAAGCTTGAAAAAAATAGCACTGGTTCAAAACATTACTGTTTCCTATAGGCTAATGTTTTGTTTTTTAAAATGTTTGCAAATCCTTTATGCTCGAAATGCAATTTACTGTGAAATGCTTAATTATGCTTAACCAAAAAAAAAAATGAATGTTGCAATACATTATTTTCTTTTTTTAAAATGTGTCCCTTTTTCCTTTAACTTATTTTAAAAATATTCGGCTAGATTACGAGTCTTGCATTAGGCTTAAAAAGCAGCGTTGGCCGGTCCCAACTCTGCTTTTTAACTCCCGCTGGTATTACGAGTCTTGCAGGTACAGGTATACCGCTCACTTTTTTGGCCAGACTTGGAAATACCGCAAATCCACTTACGTCAATTGCGTATCCTATTTTTTCAATGGGACTTGCATAGTGCCGGTATTACGAGTCTGACAAAAAGTGAGCGGTAGACCCTCTCCGGTTAAGACTGGTACCGCATTTAAAAGTCAGTAGTTAAGAGTTTTACACTACAACGCCGTAGCATAAAACTCTTAACTAAAGTGCTAAAAAGTACACTAACACCCATGAACTACCCATTAACCCCTAAACCGAGGCCCCCCACATCGCAAACACTACAATACATTTTTTAACCCCTAATCTGCCGAACCGGACATCGCCGCCACTATAATAAATATATTAACCCCTAAACCGTCGCACTCCCGCCTCGCAAACATTAGTTAAATATTATTAACCCCTAATCTGCCATCCCTAACCTCGCTGACACCTACCTACATTTATTAACCCCTAATATGCTGCCCCCAATGTCGCTGCCACTATACTAAAGTTATTAACCCCTAAATCTAAGTCTAACCCTAACCCTAACCCCCTCTAACTTAAATATAATTTAAATAAATCTAAATAAAATTACTATCATTAACTAAATAATTCCTATTTAAAACTAAATACTTACCTATAAAATAAACCCTAAGCTAGCTACAATATAACTAATAGTTACATTGTAGCTAGCTTAGGATTTATTTTTATTTTACAGGCAAGTTTGTATTTATTTTAACTAGGTAGAATAGTTACTAAATAGTTAACTATTTAATAACTACCTAGCTAAAAAAAATACAAAGTTACCTGTAATATAAAACCTAACCTAAGTTACAATTACACCTAACACTACACTATAATTAAATTAATTCCCTAAATTAAATACAATTAAATACAATTATATAAAATTATCTAAAGTAAAAAAACAAACAAACACTAAATTACAGAAAATAATAAACAAATTACAAGAATTTTAAACTAATTACACCTAATCCCCCTAACAAAATAAAAAAGCCCTCCAAAATTAAAAAAGCCCTACCCTACACTAAATTACAAATAACCCATAAAAGGGTCTTTTGCAGGGCATTGCCCCATAAGTAATCAGCTCTCTTACCTGTAAAAAAATTACAAATCCCCCCCAACATTAAAACCCACCACCCACACAACCAACCCTACTCTAAAACCCACCCAATGCCCCCTTAAAAAAAAAACAACACTAACCCCTTGAAGATCACCTTACCGGGAGAAGTCTTGACCCAACCGGGCTGAAGTCCTTAACGAAGCCGGTCTTCATCCAAGCTGGGCAAAGTGGTCCTCCAGACGGGCAGAAGTCTTCATCCAGATGGCATCTTCTATCTTCATCCATCCGGCATGGAGCGGGTCCATCTTCAAGACATCCGACGCGGAGCATCCTCTTCAATCGACGGCTAACACAGAATGAAGGTACCTTTAAGTGACGTCATCCAAGATGGTGTCCCTTCAATTCCGATTGGCTGATAGAATTCTATCAGCCAATCGGAATTAAGGTAGAAATAATCCTGTTGGCTGATGCAATCAGCCAATAGGATTGAAGTTCAATCCTATTGGCTGATCCAATCAGCCAATAGAATGCAAGCTCAATCTTATTGGCTGATTGGATCAGCCAATAGGATTGAACATCAATCCTATTGGCTGATTGCATCAGCCAATAGGATTTTTTCTACCTTAATTATATCAGCCAATCAGAATTGAAGGGACGTCATCTTGGATGACATCACTTAAAGGTTCCTTCATTCTGTGTTAGCCGTCGATTGAAGAGGATGCTCCATGTCGGATGTCTTGAAAATAGACCCGCTCCGCGCCGGATGGATGAAGATAGAAGATGCCGTCTGTATTATGACTTCTGCCTGTCTGGAGGACCACTTCTCCCGGCTTGGATGAAGACTAGTTTTTTTAAGGGGGTATTGGGTGGGTTTTAGAGTAGGGTTGGTTGTGTGGGTGGTGGGTTTTAATGTTGGGGGGGAATTTGTAATTTTTTTTTACAGGTAAGAGAGCTGATTACTTTGGGGCAATGCCCCGCAAAAGGCCCTTTTAAGGGCTTTTTGTAATTTAGTGTAGGGTAGGGTTTTTTTATTTTGTGGGGGCTTTTTTATTTTGTTAGGGGGATTAAATTAAGTGTAATTAGTTTTAAAATCTTGTAATTTGTTTATTATTTTCTGTAATTTAGTGTTTGTTTGTTTTTGTACTTTAGCTAATTTTATTTAATTGTATTTAATTGTATTTAATTTAGGGAATTAATTTAATTATAGTGTAGTGTTAGGTATAATTGTAACTTAGGTTAGGTTTTATTTTACAGGTAAATTTGTATTTATTTTAGCTAGGTAGTTAGTAAATAGTTATTAACTATTTAGTAACTATTCTACCTAGTTTAAATAAATACAAACTTGCCTGCAAATTGAAAATAAACCCTAAGCTAGATACAATGAGCGACACTTATCTTCCACACTTGCTGTAATGCAATAACGAAGGCTTCTTAAAGGTATAGTAAATCCAATTTTTTTTCTTTTATGATTCAGATAGAGCATGCAATTTCAAGCAACTTTCTAATGTACTCCTATTATCACTTTTTCTTCATTCACTTAATATCTTTATGTAAAAAGCAAGAATGTAAGCTTAGGAGTCGGCCCATTTTTGGTTCAGACCTGGGTTGCGCTTGCTGATTGGTGGCTAAATGTAGCCACCAATCAGCAAGTGCTATCCAATGTGCTAAACCAAAAATGGGCCGGCTCCTTAGCTTAGATTCCTGTTTTTTTAAATAAAGATAGCAACAGATTGAAGAAAAATTTATAATAGGAGTAAATTAGAAAATTGCATGCTCAATCTGAATCATGAAAGAAAACATTTGGGTTTTGTATTCCTTTAAGAACAAATAAGTTTTAATTGCAAATCCATTTAAATCATGAGAACTCTTGTGCAAATACAAGTATATGTTGACGTAAACATAGCAAAACTCATCATATGCATTTCATGCTGATTCAGCACTGGTTCACTTGAACATATGTTTATATTTGCAGAAGAGTTCTTATGATCTTAATGGATGTACAAATAAAAGCTAGATATTTTTAAGAAGATTTTGTTAATGCATTACAGCAACTGTGGAAGCATTGTATTGATCATATCCATGATGTACCTATTAAACTCAGCCATTTCAGCCAATTTTATAATTGCTAATTTTAGCTTGATAACTGTTTATCTCACTATATAGGTGTATGCTCATCCCAAAAAAAGAGCCCCCAAAATTTCGGCAAGATTTCTCTCCATGCTGGTGAGTTTTTGATTATCAAAAAGAGAACTGTTAAAGGGACAGGCAAGCCAAATATTTTCTTTAATTATTCAGAAAGAGCATGCAATTTTAAACAACTTTATAATTTACTTTTATTATCTAATTTGCTTCATTCTCTTGATATTATTTGTTGAAACAAAGCAAGAGGTATTCCCATAATATAAAATCCCTTTATTATCTCATAAGTGGAGATCCAGTACAAAACACATTTCAGGGGTGTTCCCCTTAAAGAGATACTAAACCCCAATTTTTTATTTCATGATTCAGATAGAGCATGCAATTTTAAAGCAACTTTCTAATTTACTCCTATTAATTTTTTTTCTTTCTCTTGCTATCTTTATTTGAAAAAGAAGGCATTTAAGCAAAGGAGCCAACCAATATTTGGTTCAGACCACTGGATAACACTTGTTTATTGGTGCTGTCCAATCAGCAAGGACAACCTAGGTTGTAAACCAAAAATGGTCCGGCTTCTAAACTTACATTCTTGCTTTTAAAATAAAGATAGCAAGAGAATGAAGAAAAAATAATAGAAGTAAATAAGAAAGTTGCTTAAAATTGCATGCTCTATTTGAATCATGAAAAAAATGGGTTCAGTGTCCCTTTAATAATTAAACTTGTTGTTTGACTTACTGGATTATTTGTTCAAAAGCATATCTAAATAGACTCAGGAGCTTCTGATTGGGGGCTGCACATAGATGCCTCGTTATTGGCTTACCCATGTGCATTGCTATTTCTTCAACAAAATATACATAAAGAATGAAGCAAATTAGATGATAGAAGTAAATTGGAAAGTTATTTTAAATTGTATTCTCTATCTGAATCATGAAATAAAAATTTTGGGTTTCATGTCCCTTTAAACTGAGCAATGCTTATATGAAAGTGATGAATATAATACCTCTGAGCACCTTATTTTAGAATTGAATATTTTAATATATGTTGCATATGGCTGTTTATTTTTTTAACAGATGCTCTTCTGCTAAATAAACATGTACTACAAGGTCACTCCTTTAGAAAAAATATCTAATGATTTTCTACAGAAAATACTCATGGAAGTCTGTGGTGATTTTTGTAGATTAATGATTTGATAAACTTTTCAACAATATTGTGATCAACCCCTACATTCTCTGGCCCTAATGTACAAAGACAGTACGAACAAGGTTCCCAACTTGGGAACCTGTCTGCCTGTATTTGCATTGAACAAGCAGTGGTCACTGTGCATCCAATGCCTGGATGTATAATTACAAACTCAATTGAGTGTGATTGGCTGCCCCCTTTTCTCGCATAATTGGCCAGGGTGATTTATCTCTGCCAAATCAGAGGTGGTGGAGAGGGCAAGAAGCAACATTCTGGTGACCGCTGCTTGTCACATTACAGCAAACGCTTAAAAGTAACATATGCTGCTTAGTACGTTGAGCCTTTTATGTTTGTGAAGGTTTGTGCCTGAATATATTTTAGTAATTTCTACTTACATACTAGTGAGTATGTATACTCTAGTATAAGCATAAATATATTTAAACAGTTTATACATTTTTATGATAAAATATTAAAAAAATATATATATACTTTTTGCATGGATATTTTTTGCAGCCATAAATAAATAAAGCAGCCATAATTAATGCTACAAAACATGTTTAACATTTGTTTAATTCCACTAAATATCTCTGTACATAAACATAAATGATCCTTCATTATACAGTTTAATAGACAGGAAGGTGGGTAACATAAATTTATATAAGCAAAAGAAAGAGATTCAAGAGTTCCAATTGTAGAAGAATCAAATGGCTTCATATTTATACTGTTAGGGCTTTTTGGTTATTAGCTTTGATTAAATAAAAATATATATTGTTTATGCATTGTATTTTGATTGTTCCTGTATTGGTAAATATGTGGGTACCTAGATATTCATATTTGAGAAGTCTTATTTTTGTCTCTCTTATGTTTATAACTTCAATGGTTTATCTCTAGTACCCCATGATGTACCACTACATTTGAGGAATTTCCTTCACTAGATTGCATCTTTTGTATTGGTCTTCTAGCATAACCAGGCTCTGTAGTTATCTATGTTATAATGTGTTCTTGTCTTGCTGAATGGATTGTATATACATCAATTGTATACTTCAAAATTTTCAACTTGTTTATTTTGCTCGCTATTGATTTATTCACACTATTGTACATATTTGTATATATTTAATCCATTTCTGGTAACAAAACTATTGTTATTTTCTTATATGACATGCAGCTCTAGTTGTTGATTATTAATGTTAAACTTTTCTTCCCCTCCCCCCTTTTCTAATTAATTTGACTCTTATCAATGTATGTATTTTAACTTATGTATTATATTACATTTGTCTACATCTATGTTGATAATTCCCTCCATTCTTTTTCACCCAGGCAAGGGTTAAGGGGGAGTGGTATTTCTAACCCCTCTGTAGCCAATGATTGTGTAGAGAGTTACTTTTAAACACCCACTTGTAAATACACAGCAGGTCTTAGATTACGGCACACCGCCGAAACTAGTAGGGCCAGCTGTCTCTCTGTTACCGTGCTGGTATACCTTTGGATTTTATCCTTTAATAAAGCCATTTGATTCTTCTACAATTGGAACTCTTGAATCTCTTTCTTTTGCTTATATTTACGGACTACAAGGAGTCCGTTTACTCTCAAGAGCCCACAGAGCCTCTACTCCTATTGGTTATTTACCTGCCGTTTAGTGTTCCCCCTTGTGATAGCTGAAGATTTGACCGGCGCCAGAGCGATCTGATTGGATAAGCCTCACACACCCCCTTTCGGCATGCTCCGATGATGACGTCAGACGCCCAGAAGACTTGGGTGGCGTTTAGAGGAAGGCAGGTCTAGTGTATAATTCCGCACAGGAGCTGCGGTTCACCGGGATGACGAAACCTGTGACCTGGAAGCTGCCATCACGTCTAGAGTGAAACTTACAAGTGAAGCTGACTATCAGTGGGGTGAGTGTAGAGGCTTATACCCTCTGTCTTTTCTTCTCATATCGATTGAATGTGAATTAGCTCCACCAGCGCTGAGATAATGGACTTGTGCTCTCCATGGGGACAACACACATTTTAACACTTATACGGCAGGTTCTTATTTTGGAGTACTTACATAGCCATCACTTTGAGTTACAGTGACTGTGAACCCTGGGGAATATTACTGTATTATTGCATAAATTTATATAAACTGGGTGGAAGACAGTTGCCAATAACTACGATGGCGGACACTAGTTAGAGGGGGAAGGGTTAGAGAGGTTTGGGAGGGCTCAGGCAGGTAGGAGGGTAAGAGGGGGAATCCTATACTGCAGAAACTATAATTTAAAAAAAAATATATAAAAAAAAAACCACTAAAACTTTATATTAGCAGTCTGCCAGTACCTAAGATGATAGTAACCAGTGGGTGGTGAGGGAGGGAGCTGTTTAGGAGAGAATAGGTAGGAATAAGAGGGTGGGAGGTGTCAGGTGAGAGGGTTATCTCTACACTATAGCTGAACTTAACCTTACAAGCTACCCGATTAACCCCTTAAATGTCGGGAATTTCAGAAGTGTGGTGCACAGCTGCAATTAGCAGCCTTCTTATTACCATAAAGCAATGGCAAAGCCATGCATGTCTGCTATTTCAAAAATAAAAAGTTCCCAGAAAAGCTTTTACATCTATTTGTGTTATGACTGTACAAGCGATATGTAAACAATTTCAGTGAGCGCCCCAATATTTGTGAAAACAATTTTTTTTTAATATGATTACATTTTGCAGCTAAACAGCAGCAGGAATTATACCAAAAAGGGGCCTAGATCAATACCATGGGGCCGATTTATCACGGACCAAATGGTTCTGTATACCCCTGTTTCTGCTCGAGCCTTCAGGCTCGCCAGAAACAGGAGTTAAGAAGCAGCGGTCTTAAGACCGCTGCTCCCTAAATCGTCTGCTACCTCTGAGGCTGCAGATATTAATCTGCCCGATATCAAACGAATCTACAGGGGACAGCATTTATCATGGCCCGAATGGGACCTTATACTCCTGTTTCCGCGCAAGCCTTCAGGCTTGCCGGAAACAAGAGTTAATAAGCAGAGGTCTTAAGATTGCTGCTCCCTAACTCATCCACTGCCTCGGAGGCTGCGGACATAAATGTGCCCAATCTCATACGATCGGGTTGATTGACACCCCCTGCTAGCGGCCAATCTTATTTTATATTTTTTTATTTGCAGGGTGTTTACTGTGCTTTTAAGTTCTATTTTTAACAGTAATCAGATGGATTCAACACTAAAACAACTATGCATATACTGTATATATATATTTATATGTTCAGTTCATATTTCCATAAAACAAAAGTGTGTGGTTCATTTAAAATACTAAAGAATTTCAATAACCAGATATTTAAACTCTAAGGGGTCGATTTACCATTGCCCGTATCGGCCCCACTGCATTTGTTTTCACGTGACCCTTCAGACTTAAGACCGCTGCTCTTTATCTCATACGCCTCCTCTGAGGCTGCAGTCTGCAATCTGCCTGATCGTGTACAATTGGGTTGATTGACACCCCCTGCATATACACGGCTAATTGGACGCTAGCAGGGGGTGGCATTGCACAAGCATTTTACCAGAACTGCTTGTGCATTTATCGATGTCTGGCGGACTTGATCACTACAGCGGATCATGTCCACCAGACACTTTATAAATCGGCCCCCTTGGGTTGTCTTCTAAAACAATTGTATAATTTTGATAGGTAAATAAAAAAAAAAAGCAAAGCTCTATTTCAGTTTAAATAGAGTGATGGCCAAAATGCTAAATATTACCTGGTCTTTTGGGCAAGTTTATATCTTAAATGCCCAGACTTTAAGGGGTTAAACTTATATTTACTTCTAATTTTACATGTCTTTTTTCATGATGTTGGCAGCACAGGATGTTTAATTAAAGCAGGCTCATATGCTTATTTGTCTTTACCCAAAAACAACTGATTACTCAGGATAACTTAAGGAGAGAAAAATAACACTTTATTAAGATTATAGATTCTTGAGTTCCCTGCGAATTGACACCAGTTACAAAGTCTGAGGACATAATAAAATGATACATTTTAGTGGTGAAATAACATGTTACCGGTTTCTATGTATTAAACATATTTCCTTACTATGGCTGAATTTACCTAGTTGCTGTTAATGAATTAGGGTCTGCCGTAAAGTGTTTATTTTTCCAATACTTAAAACCCCTCAGCAGTTTATATACTTACCCGGTTTTACGGGTTTGAACTTCCTTTAAAGGTCTACACCAAAATGTTTATTGTTTAAAAAGATAGATAATCCCTTTATTACCCACTAGTCCTAAAGCCATTTTTTGCAGTACAGCGGTCCCACCCCTTGTGCTCTCTCCCTCCCCCTCTCTTTTGCTCTCTCTCCCCCCTCTCTTTTGCTCTCTCTCTCCCCTCTCTTTTGAGCTTTCTCTCTCCCCCCTCTCTTTTGCGCGCTCTCTCTCCCCCTCTCTTTTGTGCTCTCTCCCCCCCCTCTCTTTTAAGCTCTCTCTCTCCCACTCTCTTTTGCGCTCTCTCCCCCCCTCTTTTGCACTCTCTCTCTCCCTCTTTTGCGTGCTCTCTCTCCCCCTCTCTTTTGCGCTCTCTCTCCCCCCTCTCTTTTGCGCTCTTCCCCCCTCTTTTGCACTTTCTCTTCCCCCCTCTCTTTTGCGCTCTCTCTCCCCCCTCTCTTTTGCGCTCTCCCCCCTCCCTTTTGCTGTCTCTCTCGCCCTCTCTTTTGCTGTCTCTCTCCCCCCTCTCTTTTGCTGTCTCTCTCCCCCTCTCTCTTTTGCTGTCTCTCTCCCCCTCTCTCTTTTGCTGTCTCTCTCCCCCCTCTCTTTTGCTGTCTCTCTCCCCCCTCTCTTTTGCTTTCTCTCTCCCCCTCTCTCTGTTGCTGTCTCTCTCCCCCTCTCTTTTGCTGTCTCTCTCCCCCCTCTCTTTTGTTTTCTCTCTCCCCCTCTCTCTTTTGCTGTCTATCTCCCCCCTCTCTTTTGCTGTCTCTCTCCCTCTCTCTATCCCCCCTCTTCTGCTCTCTCTATTCACCCTCTTCTGTTCTCTCTCCCCCTCTCTATCTCTCTCCCTTCTATTGCATGGCCACGCCCCTTTCACACCAGCCACGCCCCTTTGCGGACATTCACGAGCGATCACGCCCCCTTCACCTCAGCCACGCCCCGCTCATGCCCGCTCATGCCCACTTCTGCCGCAGATCAGCTAGGGACTCAAAGGCCAGGTGTGTTTGTCCTCGTGCTGTCTCTACTGCGCATGACAGCTTCGGACAAACACACTTGGCCTTTTATTATATAGGATTCTCCAGTTTTGCATACCCAATACTGTTATATTAATACGCTGTTTACCTCTGTGATTACCTTCTTTATAAACTTCTGCAGACTGGCCCCTTATTTCAGTGCTGACATGGGAGTTATCCACTGCCCACCATTATCAGTACATAAGAAAATATTTTTTTAGCTCCACCCCTTTATCTCACAGAGCAGGGCCTATCAATCAACCAATAAGGTGAAGAAGAGGTTAAGAAGCAGCAGTTGTATGAGTGAGCCTACACTGCAAGGGCTTCAAATCAGCCTTCCATGCTTAATAAATGGAGCCTTGTTCACCTGCTGAGTGTTCAGTATTATTTTAGAGGAAAGCTGTAAATTCTGATCATGCTCAAACAATCACCCAGCCAGACATACTTCCAGTCATTTCACCATTCACTTGCACCATCATACATGTTCCTGGGTATTCACACTGCATTGCAAACTTAAGTCAATATGTTAAAAATGTAAAGATACAACAAAATCTACGTAAAAACAGTAACACTGAAAGTAATATGCAGCCATAAGTATTCATTTCTTGGTAAGATAGTTATGTGTGTTTGAAGCAGGAAGAGAAACAAAACCAGATTAAAGAAATGGAGATTTTTCTAGCATGAAAAGCTTTTCTCTTTTACAGATGTGCCAAATCCAGAAGTTTTGAAAATTTCCTAATTGAATTTGGCAAATGGTTAGTGGCAGCTGTGTTCAAAGAATTAGAACAAACGTAATACCTAGATTTACAAACAGGAGAATCTATGGAACTGATAAATCCTTTTTTAGAAGCAAAATTAATCTCTAATAGAATGTAGCGCAATACTTGCAAAATCCTTACCCAGACAACCAGCTATAAAAAGATGATATACACTTATAAACTAGAGTTGTAAACCAGAGAAATAGTTTGTGACCACTTTGAAAAGCTAATCCCATCAGCAATAAACATCACCTTGAAAGTGATACAGATGCTATGAGAATATTACCTGAATCATTTTGTACTATGAAAAAAATAATGTTGGATGAAAATCTGGTCCTAAATGTTTACAATGAAACTTGTATAGATTGCTAAATATCTCTCATCCAGATGATACATTCACTCAGCATTGAAGCGAAATGTTACCCAAACACTGAATCACTTGAAAATGGTGCAGAATTTGTGTAAAAACCTGACCAAAAAAATGTACTTCTATGTAGAGGAAGATATCACAGCAGAAAATGTCTGCAGGAGCTACATCCTATTGGAAAGGGGCTTCATATTGCTTGTCCTAGGATTTGAAAAGGGAACGTGAAAATGACACGTGAGTGGCACGCTGCCGGGATATCGCAACTTCAGAGCTCTGGTTAACTTTTACGCTTGACTGAAAAGTTGAACAAAACACCTTACAATTATATTTAAAAGTACAGTTACAATCATAATAACACTGTCTAATAAAAAATATTAAAAAAAAAATCATATAAAGGTGATAAGGGCTCAAAGATATGAGGTCTCAGGTGTGGGAAAAAAAAGGCTGCAAAGGGCTTTAACTTAGAGATACATACATATATTGATGTCTAAATATGTATATATGTGTATATATATATATATATATATACAGTATATTTATTTCTATATGTGTGTACATATGTATTTATATGTGTATATATGTATGTATACACATATATACGTATACATATAAAGACATACATATAAGTGCATTGGCGCCCATTGCAGTCAAGTAACTGAAAACATATAAAATCATATTTATGCCATATTCATATCTAATAAAGTGTTTGTGCATTTACTGTAAGTATTTCACATTTCAATGTTCTTCACATAGGCGAATATGTTGTAATTATTTTTAAATAGACATTCCTATATATATATATGTGTATATTTCTAGACCTATATATAATCATCTCTGTCTCTCTCTTTATATATATTATATATATATATATATATATATATATATATATTTATATATATATATATATAGGTATAAATAATAATTTATATTTTACTCCCCAAATATATATAAATATGTATTTAAAAATAAATTGAAAATATTCTGGTATGTGAAGAACAATGAAATGTGAAATATTAATGTTTCATGTCGGGGTAGCGCACTTGAGAAAGCACGATTGGGTTTGCGTGGCTTGTTAACTTTTTTTCCCCACTTTTCAAGCTCTATTGAAGTCCAAGGGGGAATATGTAATTCCATTCTGAAATTGTGAGCTTTTCATTCCCTGTTAGAAGTGGAAGTGCAGAACACTGTTATATTCCACACAGCTATTGGCTGCACACTCTAGTAACCTATTTATAACTGTCCATAATTGGCCTCAGCAGAGAAGGTAACTTAAGTTTCAACATGGCAGCTTCCATTGTTTTATAGATACTAAAACTTTACACTTATTTTGTCAATATATAAACAGCTAATGAAACTTTAAAAAACAAAATGTATGCTTACCTGATAAATTTATTTTTCTTGACATGGTGAGTCCACGGATCATCATCAATTACTGTTGGGAATATCACTCCTGGCCAGCAGGAGGAGGCAAGGAGCACCACAGCAAAGCTGATAAGTATCACCTCCATATCCACAATCCCCAGTCATTCGACCAAAGGAAAGGAGAGAAAGGAAGTAACACAAGGTGCAAAGGTGCCTGAGGTTTTATAAAAAAAAAAAATGTCTAAAAAATAGGGCGCGCCGTGGACTCACCATGTCAAGAAAGAAAGAAATTTATCAGGTAAGCATAAATTTTGTTTTCTTTCTAATGACGCGGTGAGTCCACGGATCATCATCAATTACTGTTGAGAATCAATAGAGGACACAGATGATAAGGGAGGGACAAGACAGGTAACCTAAACAGAAGGCACCACTGCTTGAAGAACCTTTCTCCCAAAAGAAGCCTCAGCCGAGGCAAAAGTATCAAACTTATAGAATTTAGAGAAAGTATGCAAAGATGACTAAGTTGCAGCCTTGCAAATCTGTTCCACAGAAGCTTCATTTTTGAAAGCCCAGGAAGAAGAGACAGCCCTTGTGTAATGAGCTGTGATTTTCTCAGGAGGTTGCAGTCCAGCAGTCTCATAGGCCAAACGAATAACACTCTTCAGCCAAAAGGAAAGCGAACTAGCCGTAGCTTTCTGATGCTTACGTTTCCCAGAAAAAGAAACAAATAAATCAAAAGACTGGCGAAAGTCCTTAATCGCCTGCAGATAGAATTTCAGCGCACATACAACATCTAGGTTATGCAATAAACGTTCCTTATGAGAAGAAGGGTTAGGACACAAAGAAGGAACAACTATTTCCTGATTAATATTCTTAAACTAAACCAAGTTACATAGATATTGACGGTTAGGTAGGAAACCCAATTTAGTATGCAAAACCACCTTCTCAGAATGAAAGATAAGATAAGGGGGAATCACACTGTAGCGCAGAGAGTTCTGAAACTCTCCGAGCAGAGGAAATAGCAACAAGGAATAAAACTTTCCAAGATAACTTAATATCTAATGAATGCATATGCTCAAAAGGAGCCAGCTGTAAAACTTTAAGAACAAGATTAAGACTCCAGGGAGGAGTAACCAGTATCAACACAAGCTGGATCCTGACCAAGGCCTGACAAAATGATTGCACATCTGGCACATGCGCCAAACGCTCATGCAACAAAATAGACAATGCTGAAATCTGACCCTTCAGAGTACTAGCCGGCAAACCCTTCTCCAGACCGTCCTGGAGAAAGGACAAAATCCTAGGAATCCCGACTCTTATGGTAGATCCTACGAGTCACAGGCTTACAAGCCTGGATCAAGGTCTCAATGGCCGACTCAGAAAACCCACACATAGATAAAATTAAGCGTTCAATCTCCAAGCAGTGCATGTGGAGACTGAAAAGATTAGGGAACTTGAGGAGAAAGCTGCGGCATATCTGCTACAAGAGACACCTGAACAGCATCTGCCTGGGCTAATGCTAGCACATAATCAAACATCTTATCGCTATAACTCAAAGTATCTCAATACATGAGGAACAAAAAGGAACTGGAGGTTCCACCTGGGCATCGAAACACAGCTGGCAAGCAACAAACTGCAAAGATTCTAGATCCATCCTTGCAATAATGCAGATAAAAATAGAAAATAAAATAACAAGCATTTATTTTAACCTCAAATAACAGTACTGTGTATTTAAATAATGCTTTCCTCTGTTTAAACATTAGCAGACAAATAGGGCAATAACCCCGGGCAACCTAAACACCTCAGCAGCTTTACTGAGGTGCCTACCTATCCTGCAGCCTTAGATCTAAATTCCCTTCACAGATGAACTGATTCGGACCTGCAACGGCAGCGCAATGAACAGACACACCGGAGCAGCCAACAACTGCGTCACAACTCCGCAGTCGGTCTCCAACAGTTGCAACTAAAAGCGTGCCAAAGGAGAAAGAACCACCTCTACAAGGACCCTCTCATTTACCTAAAACTTCATCTCCTCCTTGCACTACAGGCAAAGAGAATGACTGGGGATTGTGGGTATGGAGGTGATACTTATCAGCTTTGCTGTGGTGCGCTTTGCCTCCTCCTGCCGGCCAGAATTGATATTCCAAACAGTAATTGATGATGATCCATGAACTCACCGTGTCATTAGAAAGAAAATACATCTACATGTTATTCTCAATCTACTCTTTTCTTTGAATGCATCATTCTATCTATCATTTATTTAGGGCCAGATTACAAATGGAGCGCTAAATTTTCGCTTTTGTGAAAGTGATATTAGCGCTTCACTGAGTAATACCAGTGCACGCTAATGTGCACTGGTATTACAAGTTGACAGCAATGTGAACACGAGCTCATGTTCACATTGCTGGGAAGCACGCTTCCATAGACTCCTATGGGAGCCTCATTATCATCCAGTGAGACATACCATGAGAACCTCGAACAACAAAGTGGGTAAGTAGCGCAGCGATGGCAGCAAAGTTTAAATATATATGTATATGATTTTATATATATATATATATATATATATATATATATATATATATATATATATGTGTGTTAATATGTGTAAATACACATATTAACATGTAATATGCATATATATAAATATATATATATATATATATATATATATATATATATATATATATATATATACTGGAAGCACACAGTTCCCATAGATCACAATGTAAAGACACTTTTCAGTGCCGTTTTTTTTCTAACACCCCACACCTGCCAACTTTAACCCCTTAAAACTGCCAAGTGCAGTTGTTTTGTTTTTATTAAAAAAAATGCTACATTTTTTTAAAAAATAAACTATAATACCCTCTATTTTGAGGGCATTTGGGTCACTATTAGGAAATCAGCCAAAAATCTGATCTCTGGTTTTCTGTAGCGACAGGCACATGTAATGGCTGGTTCTTTATTTTGCGACTGCAAACAGACAAATCTGCCCATTTGTAAGCGCTTGATAAATTGGAGCTCCACTTGTTATGTAGCAATTTGTGTTTAATTCCCCTTTAAATATCTTCTTCAGCACTCACCTCATTATAATCACATAAAAAGCCAGGAGAACATTTTAGAATTTACCTTTTATTTTATAAAAAATACCCTAACCTCTTAATGATAATATTTTAAGAGCAATTGTATTACTACTCATATTTACGTATTTGGATTTGATATAACCTTTAAAAATAATATTTAAGGCATTTGGTGATGCACGTTGAATTATTATCACACTTTCATTAATGTGCATGCTTATGTGACCATCTGTCAGAACAAAAAACATCTAAAGCCTGGAGATATAAAAAACATCACAAAATCATGTCTATTCTTAGACCTAAAAAACAAACTACACTAATACCTGTGTAGCAGGGTGACGTTTTTGAAGTCTGTAGTTTGTACTTTAGAATCTAATAATTGGAAAACCCAACATAAAATTAAATAAAACCAGCAACATAAAATATATTGCAAAATGTAAGAATTTTATATTACACTCTCAAAGTGTGTGCTTTGAAAAGGATGATGTGCATAGATGAACGATTTATTTAGATTTTTCACATTGTTCGGTTCAGACAAATTTTGTGCATGTGGGCATTCGTTGCTGCCGAATATTCATTTATGATTTGTTACTGTTATTTTCAATGGGAACAGCAAATACATACAACTAATTTTAACAAAAATCTAACATTACTTTATTTTAAAAATGGCTGATTGAATTTAAGGCACACAATTGCACGTTCCAATAGTTCGACAGTGATTGAAAATGGCTGAACAAGTCATGATTGGACCGGTAAGGCTAAAATCAACATTATGAGCCAAATATAATAAGCAGCGAATGCTGCTGTCTCCGAATGAAGTTTCTGGCTCTGATATGATCGCGATGATTGACACCCCCTGCTAGCAGCCAATTGGCCACAAATGTGCAGAGGTTGGCATTGCACAGTCATTTCACAAGAAATGCTTGTGCAATATTAAATGCAGACAGCATATGGTGTTGGCATTTAGCGATGTCAGGCGGCCATGATAGACTACAGCGAATCATGTCCCCCCAGCATTTAATAAATCTACCCCTAAAAATGTTGTGACTGACTGGCTGTCCCTAACATCAATCTTTAGCAATAATATATCAGGATTGGACAGGGGTCGATGGACAAATGAATGGTAAGACCTCCTGTACATCATTACAAAGGAGGTGATCAGTCCAACTTTATAACTCCTTCACCCCTTTCCTGCACCTTTTTGGTCCCAAACGAGCACAAATGAATGAATGAACAAATCATTTGGCCAAATAAATGTTCGTTCTTCTACCATTTCATCCAATAATATATTTTGCTGTTCTTGTATTGGATAAATCGCAGAATCAACTTAAGTTCAGACAAATTTGTATTTATCCAAAGCTGAATACACATCTCTATTACACATCTCGGGCAAGATTACATATGCATCTCCCGCAAAAGCCGGCGATGACGGTTTTTATGCAGTTTTGGTATCCCATATACAGCAATGCATATAAATGAGGCACGTATATTTCACCCGTCGGTCGCAATTTTTACTTCCATAACCTAACATAGAAATGTGTTGCAAATCGGTATCACATATTCAGCTCAAGGACTTACGTGGCGAAAATGGAGAAATTTTACTCCATTTTCACCTTTTCACACATAGGCAGGCGCAGTAAGCCTTGCATTGAGTATGTGGGCACCGTAACTCCTGTAACTGTCTGAAAATATTAACTAACACCTAACGCATGCGCAATACCCATATCGCAACAAACCTAATTTAACTATTAACCCCTAATCTTTTCAAATCAGCTAATAGGATTTCAGTAGCTCTCTTCCTATTGGCTGATTTGAATTTGAAGAATCAAATCAGCCAATAGGAATGCAAGGGACGCCATTTTTAAATGCGTACCTTGAATTCACTATTTAGTGTATGGCAGCGATCGTACGAAGAGGATCCTCCACGCTCCATGGCTCCATGGTCGCCGGTCCTGCTTCGCGCTCATCTGCCATGCCGGCTTAGTCCTGGATGAAGATGGAAGAGGTCCCCGCTTGGAAGAAGATGTCGGCCGCTTGGAAAAAGACGTCACCGCCTGGAACAGGACCTTCTGCGCCAGACTTCAGGAATGGTGAGTACCTATTTGGGGGATTAGTTTTAGGCTTTTATTGGGGGGGTTAGATGAACTATTTCTGGGCACTCTTAAAAGAGCCAAATGCATTTAAGGGCAATGCTCATACAAATGCCCCTTTAGGGGCAATGGGTAGTTTAGGATTTTTTAGTGTTAGGTTTTTTATTTTGGGGGGTTTGGTGAGTGGGGGTTTTACTGTTAGAGGGGGGACTTAGTATTTTTTTAAGGAAAAGAGCTGTTTAACTTAGGGCAATGCCCTACAAAAGGCCCTTTTAAGGGCTATTGGTAGTTTAGCATTAGATTAGGGGTGTTTTTATGTTGGGGGTCTTTTTATTTTCACAGGGATTAGGTTTATTTTTTATTTTTGATAATTTATTATTTTATGTAATGTTAGACTTTTTTTATTTTTTGTAATCTTAGATTAATTTAAATTTATTTATTTTTTATTTTTAAGTAATGTTAGCTTTTTTATTTTAATTGTAATTTAGTATTTTTTTAATTTAGGTAACTGGGGTTAATTTAGGGGGTGTTAGGTTAGGGGGCTTAGTAATTTAATTAGTTATTTGCATTGTGGGGGTTTGGCGGATCAGTGGTTAATAGATTTATTAGGATGATGGAGTTGTGTGGGTTTAGCGGATTAGGGGTTAAAAGTTTTATTAGGTTTGTTGTGATGTGGGTTAATGGCAGATTAGGGGTTCATATACTTTATTAGGTTTATTGCGATGTGGGTTAATGGTGGATTAGGGGTTCATATACTTTATTAGGTTTATTGCGATGTGGGTAATGGCGGATTAGGGGTTAATAGTTTTATTAGGTAGATTGCGATGTGGGTGAATTGCGGATTAAGGGTTAATAGTTTAATTAGGCTTATTGCGTTGTGGGGGGTTGTCGGTTTATTGGTTAATACTTGTATTATTAGTTCCGATGTGGGTTTGATGGTGAATATAGGGGTTTTACGTGTCGGGTTTATTTTTGGGAGGCGGGTTAGACTTTTATGGGGGATTTGAAATGTATTTTTTATTTTCTTAGGCTCCGGCAGTTTCTAAAGTGCCGTAAGTCACTGGCAACTCCAGCAATTTGTATTTACGCTCATTTCTAGACATCGCTAGTCTATCCGACTTACGGCACTTTATGAACTGCCAGCGGGGTTTATTTAATACCCCGATGTGCGAGGTGAAATTACAGGCGGGGCGGGTTTCAGCAGTTGGGCTGAAGCTTGAACTGTATATGTAATCTTGCCCCTCGTTTGTAAAATTCTGCTTGTCCTAGAAACGCCAGAAAGCAAAATATGTAACCTCTAAATGCTGCAATACAGCTGATTTTATAATTTGCAGCATTTTGAAAACCTTATTTTTACCTTTGGAGAGTGTGGAACAAAGCACACATTTTTCACAAAACCAAGAGGGGTTTAATCTTTTCTCGTAATATGAGACAACCAAAATGTTCTTAAAGTTTTTTATTTAAACTTCCATTTGGCAGACACCTCTTAAATGATTTGGTTGCTAAAGCACTGTCTTTCTGGACTGAGGAATAACTCATGCTTTGTGAATAATCATTGGGTCATAACACTGAAGAATTATAATGAAGTATGAATATCTGTCTTGACAAAATTCAAATATCTGCCATGTCAGAGGTGGTGAAACAAAACAAATGCTTAGAAATCCATGCTACTATGGCTGCCCACACCAACATTTGCTTATATATTTTATGCTATGCTGATTTCAGACTTTGGGCTAGATTACATAACATTAGACACCTGTACCAACACTAGCTATAAGTAGAAAATGATCAACTATCACACTTCACTTGCTACAAATGGTAGCAAGAACAAGGTAGCAACAGCTGGATTTAAAATTTGTAAGTTGAAACTAGTAGAAAGGCAGTGAAAGGACCAGATGGGACTGTAGCAACCTAAGGGTTAAGGGTGTAGGGAGTGAGATAGGAGTAGAGGGCTGGGTAGTGAAGTTAGTGCAACATTGTTGCTAGTTTAGGGAGGAGCCCCTGCCTGACCTTAAAATGTGCTGATTTCAGTTTCCTTGCCCTCTTCTCCTGGTATCCTGAAGCAGAGACGTTTCCCCTCCATCCCTTCCCTTGTCCTGGCGGCCCGAAGATTATAATATACTGCTATGGTATAGTTATGATTAGTCAATCTAAGCTCAGTAAGTCCATAGCCGTAATATGATTCTCCATCATACTGCTTTTCCTCGGTTCGAGCGGCCGGGGTGGCAGTTATCCTCAAAGGCGGAGAATACTTGCACCCTGACTGCGGGAGGTCGTGGCCTTGTTGCATGGGGAGAGGGTGAATGGGGGGAGCGATGGCCAATCTAAAAGTGGGAGGGGTGGATAGCCTCAGGTGCACATGAGGTGCCCCTCCTTCCCCTTGTGGGTGGGTCCATCAGCTTGCTTCCCTTAGTAGCATCTCCCAGGGCAGAGGGGACCCTCCCCTCTGCTGCAGTCTCCGTTTGGGCCACTGACCTCCTGTAGCGCTGGGTTAGCCAGCTCTTGTTTGCCGCCAGCCTAGCCTTGTCGGCTCCTAAGTTATCTTTACTTTTATAATAAACAATTTTAACCTGTGACGGTTTACAATTTACCCACTAAAGCTAAGTTGTTGTGTCGTTATTTATAGTTACATAGTTATAAGTTATTATAAGGCTATTGGTTAAGTTATATTTCCCTCTCTGCTGGTAACGAGCTGTAGGCCTTTATTCCCTTATGTTTGTGGTGGTAAACTATATAAGATTGTATTGTTGTTGTTTTTTAAATAAACAAACATTTGTTAATCTTTCCTTTTGTAGATTCGTGAAGAGACCAATAAATATTATCAAAACCAAATTTAATGTATACTATAATGGAGTTAGTAGTAATACAAGACCATTGGCAACATATACTTATGGTTTTAAAATAATACAAAATATTAATAATAATTTTTGCAATTTACATTTTTTATATATATTTGTGTGATATTTACGTACATTATTTGTTAATTATTTTAAGATTTTTTTCAGGGTCGGCTCCAGAACGAATGAAATGGGGGGGCATTTTTTTTTTTCACGAGGGGGCACGCATTTACAAAGCATATACATTAATATAATACTTATGCATAAATAAAGGTACTACATATAGCTGTACTAACAACAGATTTTCCTATCCATACTACTTGTAAATACATAAATATGGCCAAAACTAATAGATAGGCTTTCTATAGATAGTATATGTTTGTATGTATCAAAAGATTATATTTATGAAAATCTTAATTTATAAATAAAATGTGCTATTTTTACATGCACATGTGCTAACTATGAAAATGTTCTATCCACACATACCTGTTTTCTACATATAATGTATATGATATTTTTTTTTCTATATTCTTATGAATATTAAGAGGCCTATTTAACAACGGTCTTGCGGACCTGATCCGACAGTGCGGATCAGGTCCACAAGACCTTGCTGAATGCGGAGAGCAATACGCTCTCCGTATTCAGCATTGCACCAGCAACTCACAAGATCTGCTGGTGCAACGCCGCCCCCTGCAGACTTGCTTTCAATGGGCAGCCAGCAGGGAGGTGTCAATCAACTTGATCGTACTCGATCGGGTTGAATTGTGGAAATTCCTGTCCGCCTGCTCAGAGCAGGCAGGCAGGGTTATGGAGCAGCGGTCTTTAGAGCGCTGCTTCATAACTGCTGTTTCTGGCGAGTCTTAAGACTCGTCAGAAAAACGGGCCCACAAGCTCCATACGGAGCTTGATAAATGGGCCTCATATACTTTATGTATATATAATTAATGCATAAATAAATCATCTTCTCAATGTATAATTAACCTTAACAGTCCGGTAAGCAATGGCATATGCTTGATGGTGAAATACCTGGTTGCTATCGCTCATGCAAGGTTCGGATTTGCACAGCTCCCCTGGGAGGTCAGCATAAACCAGAAGAGCAAAGAGTAGAAGGAGAAGCCCAGGGGCAGAGGCCGAGCCTGGAGGAGGACAGGACAAGGTACGCAGGGTATCAGCCGCAGCCAGGTGTCCCAAGTAGTATCGCCAGCTTCTCAGTGTATCCGGTGCTCACCCTAACAGTACCAGTTCCCTGTCTTGGTTTAAGCGATCGCTCAGCAGCAACCAGCCGGCTGCAGTTACCAGGACAACCAAGAGACTGACAGCAAGATGGCTGGGACAGGGAGGGAGGACCAGAAAAAACTTATGTAACTCATGCCGCCTGGCTGCTGATGTTCCCTTAGCAACAATGGACGCGGGAAGTATAGCGGGGAACAGGAAAAGTAAGGAAGCCAATAGTCAAAATAAATCAGACTATGTAATTGGGACCAGCTTGTTCTGATCAGACGGTCTTCCGTATTTTATTTCAATATTCTTTTTGAGGAGGCACAGCATTCCATTTGGGTAGGCATTGCCCGCCAATGCCCCCCCCCCCTTGGAGCCAACCCTGGATTTTTTTAAATTTTTGTTTATTTATATAATAAGATGGTATTGCAAGTGTTGCTGTTCATTTATATAAATATAAATACAACCCTTATTTCTTGTTACTTAAAGGGACATAATACTCATATGCTAAATCAATTGAAAGTGATGCAGCATAACTGTAAAAAGCTGTCATGAAAATATCACCTGAACATCTCTTTGTAAAAATGAGAGATATTTTACCTCAAAATGTCTTCATCTCGCCAGAGTAAGTTCTGTCTAAATAGTTTTATATATATATATTAATATGTATTTAAGAATAAATAGAGCATATTTTACTATGTGAAGAACATTGGAATATGAAATATTCATATTTTTATATTGGTTTAGCGCACTTGAGAATATGCAATCGAGTTTGTGTAGGTTTGAGTAGGGTGTTTTTTTTCTACAATGTTTTTGCTTTATTGACTTTTATGGGGAATAGGTTATCGTGCGCACGATATTATAAGTTTGGCATGAGCATGCAAGGGAAAACAGTGTACTTTTAACTTGTAATACAAGCGCACTCTGACGCTCACAAAATGCTTAAAGGGACAATTCACCCAAAAAGTTCTCCCATTTAAATTGTTGCCAAAGATCCATTTTACCTGCTGGAGTGTATTAAATTGTAAACAAGTAGCTCCTTTACCCCTATTTTGGTCTTTGAAATAAAATTGGAGCCGTAAGCTACCAAAGCGGCCGACAGCTAAAAGTAATTTACGGCTTCATTTTAGTACCAGGTTTCCATTGAAAAGATTTCCGCTTTGCGTTCGGTCGCTCTTTTTGTGTAGGTGTAAGTTAGCATTGTGTTAACGCTTCCACTCTATGCCGGATATCTAAAACATTAATAGGTTACTATTGTAACCTGACCCTACACTACACTCGATCGCATATACGGCACCGCATACAAGTGTGGCGCATATTTTTCCCCCTGTCGCTCGCTGTTAAAATAAAATCAAACACCTAACGCATGCTCACTATCTACCTCTTAACCGCAAACCCCCCACCACAATAACTAATGTATTAACCTCTAATTCGCCAACCCCATATCGCAAAGTACCTATTTAAACTATTATAACCTAATTAAGCTTTTAACCCCTAAACTGCCATGCCCCACAATGTAATCTAGCCATTTAGACTATTAACCCCTAATCCACCATGCCCCACAACTCAATCTAGCCATTTAAGATATTAACCCCTAAACCGCCATGCCCCTATTTCACAATTAACTAATCACTAAGCCCCCTAACCTAACACCCCTAAATTAACCCCATTACATAAATTAAAATAATCCTAAATTACAATTAAAATAAAAAAACTAACATTACTTTAAAAATAAAAAAACCTAAGTTTTAATTAATCTAAAATATACAAAAAATAAAAAGGGCATTTGTATGGGCATTGCCCTTAAAAGGGCATTCAGCTCTATTACACTGTCCAAAATCCCTAAAAAAAAACAAAAAAACTCCCAAATAGGTACTCACCGATCCTGAGGTCCTGCAGAAAAAGTCCTCTTCCAGGCGGCGATGAAGTCTTCTTGGAGCCGGCGACATCTTCCATCTTCATCCAGGACAAAGCCAGCGCAGAACGGAGATAACCGTGGAACTTAAGACCGATGATTGCGGAACTGAATAGCGGCGACCGAGGAACCAAAGACCAGCGACCGCAGAGCCAAGAAGCGTGGAGGATCCTCTTCGTATGATCACCACCGTACACTGAATATTGAATGCAAGTTACGTGTTTAAATATGGCGTCAATTGCATTCCTATTGGCTGATTTGATTCTTCAAATTCAAATCAGCCAATAGGATGAGTGCTACTGAAATCCTATTGGCTGATTTCAACAGCATGGAGGATTAGAGGTTTTAATAGCTAGTTTGCGTTGTGGGGCATGGCGGATTAGGGGTTAATAGATTTAGTATAAATTGCGATGTGGGGGGATGGTGGATAGAGGGGTTTTGACGTGTCGGGTTAGATTTCAATGGGAAAAAGGTCTCAAAGAGCACCTTTTTCATGCTTTACACCTAGTTGATGGTGTAATTTTTGTTACTGTGTCGGCAGCCTCCGACAGTGTAGTAACGGTTTGAGCGGGCATTGGAAACCGGGTATTATTTAAAGATTAGCGGCTTCTGATACTTTGTGTGGGACACGATAATGTTTTCAGCAGCCGGAGACCGCAGTCGATAAACAATATTGCTTCTGACAGCTTATTTATCGGTTTGCGAGTGCACGCAAACCTAATTATGGCTCAATGGAAACAAGATCTTAGCTTGTGGTAACCCAACCTATACTGAAAGTTTTGATACTGGAGTCTCAGCTATTGAATAGCCGAAGTAAACACAGCCAGTAGATGAGATGACAATCCCAGTGGGATGAAGGATAGTTAAGTAATAACATGATAATTATCCGTTGTTCTCTCTATGTATTGAGCTTTAGTTTTCCAGACAAATGTAAGATAAGGAAGCAAGTGTGTGTAAACAAAGTGATAACATAATGAGATATTACCCGAAGCTCAACCAGGGGTGTATTACTGCCTAGGCAGACAAGGCACCTGCCTAGGACGGCACTTTGGGAGGGGGCGACACTTTTTGGAGCCTCTGTAGGAGTCTGATATATATATATATATATATATATATTTAGAGCGCAAAGTTACCACTCTATTTAGGGATTCCCCTCTCAAGCAGCTGCAGCTCTCACACACAGGAGCTTAGATTTATAAATACTGGGCCCTGGTGAGAACTGCAGCGTGATTGGCAGCCGCTCTGTCCACAGACCTTTCTCACAGAACTACCAGAGGTGGGCGGAGTGCGAATGCTTTTGCCGAGAGATGAAAGAAAGGTAAAGTAACCTCTTTGCTCACATGTATTACAGGATACTTAGACTGCACACCACTGACAGGCTGTCAGCCTTGCTGGAAGAATTAGCTCTGCATTAGTGTAGTGAGAGAGGTTAAGCTTTAGGGCTTTTATATTGGTGTGTAGGAAGATTGGTTACCAGTCTGTGGTATGTTGTAGTCTATAGATAGTAAATTTTTCTGTCAGCTAGATAAACGTCTGTGCCTCCTCAGAACGGCTCGCCTCATTCCTGCTCTTAAACCTATGCTGACACTATGACCTGACAGATGTGCACAGGCTGCCTCCCAAATTATTTGACAAATGGCTATGTGCCTGTTCAGATCGGCCCGTTCCTGCCCTTCCACATATGAACCCTATCCTAATCCAGGAACTATGTTTTTCTGCAGTCTCAGGATTGTGTGAGTGCTGCATACTTAGGCCTAGATTTGGAGTTTGGCAGTAGCCGTGAAAACCAGCGTTAGAGGCTCCTAACGCTGGTTTTAGGCTACCTCCGGTATTTGGAGTCACTCAAAAAAGGGTCTAACGCTCACTTTTCAGCAGCGACTTTTCCATACCGCAGATCCCCTTACGTCATTTGGGTATCCTATCTTTTCAATGGGATCTTTCTAACTCCGGTATTTAGAGTCGTGTCTGAAGTGAGCGTTAGAAATCTAACGACAAAACTCCAGCCGCAGAAAAAAGTCAGTAGTTAAGAGCTTTCTGGGCTAACGCCAGTTCATAAAACTCTTAACTACTGTACTCTAAAGTACACTAACACCCATAAACTACCTATGTACCCCTAAACCAAGGCCCCCCCACATCGCCGCCACTCGATTAAATTTTTTTAACCCCTAATCTGCCGACTGCCACCTACGTTATCCTTATATACCCCTAATCTGCTGCCCTAACATCGCCGACCCCTATATTATATTTATTAACCCCTAACCTGCCCCCCAACACGTCCCAGCCAGCTACCTACAATAATTAACCCCTAATCTGCCGACCGCAAAGAGCCGCCACCTACATTATAACTATGTACCCCTAATCTGCTGCCCCTAACACCGCCGACCCCTATATTATATTTATTAACCCCTAATCTGCCCCCCTCAACGTCGCCTCCACCTGCCTACACTTATTAACCCCTAATCTGCCGAGCGGACCTGAGCGCTACTATAATAAAGTTATTAACCCCTAATCCGCCTCACTAACCCTATAATAAATAGTATTAACCCCTAATCTGCCCTCCCTAACATCGCCGACACCTAACTTCAATTATTAACCCCTAATCTGCCGACTGGAGCTCACCGCTATTCTAATAAATGTATTAACCCCTAAAGCTAAGTTTAACCCTAACACTAACACCCCCCTAAGTTAAATATAATTTAAATCTAACGAAATTAATTAACTCTTATTAAATAAATTATTCCTATTTAAAGCTAAATACTTACCTGTAAAATAAATCCTAATATAGCTACAATATAAATTATAATTATATTATAGCTATTTTAGGATTAATATTTATTTTACAGGTAACTTTGTATTTATTTTAACCAGGTACAATAGCTATTAAATAGTTAAGAACTATTTAATAGCTAAAATAGTTAAAATAATTACAAAATTACCTGTAAAATAAATCCTAACCTAAGTTACAATTAAACCTAACACTATAATATCATTAAATTAATTAAATAAAATACCTACAATTACCTACAATTAAACCTAACACTACACTATCAATACATTAATTAAATACAATATCTACAAATAACTACAATGAAATAAACTAACTAAAGTACAAAAAATAAAAAAATATTTACAAACATAAGAAAAATATTACAACAATTTTAAACTAATTACACCTACTCTAAGCCCCCTAATAAAATAACAAAGCCCCCCCAAAATAAAAAAATGCCCTACCCTATTCTAGATTACTAAAGTTCAAAGCTCTTTTACCTTACCAGCCCTGAACAGGGCCCTTTGCGGGGCATGCCCCAAGAAGTTCAGCTCTTTTGCCTGTAAAAAAAAACATACAATAACCGCCCCCCAACATTACAACCCACCACCCACATACCCCTAATCTAACCCAAACCCCCCTTAAATAAACCTAACACTAAGCCCCTGAAGATCTCCCTACCTTGAGTCGTCTTCACCCAGCCGAGCCAAATTCTTCATCCAAGCGGAGCAAGAAGAGGTCCTCCATCCGGTAGAAGTCTTCATCCAAGCGGGGCAGAAGAGGTCTTCCATCCGATTGAAGTCTTCATCCAAGCGGGATCTTCTATCGTCATCCATCCGGAGCGGAACAGCAGGATCCTGAAGACCTCCGACGCGGAACATCTATCCTGGCCGACGACTGAACGACGAATGACGGTTCCTTTAAATGACGTCATCCAAGATGGCGTCCCTCGAATTCCGATTGGCTGATCCAATCAGCCAGTCAGATTGATCTTGATTCTGATTGGCTGATTCCATCAGCCAATCAGAATATTCCTACCTTAATTCCGATTGGCTGATAGGATTCTATCAGCCAATCGGAATTCGAGGGACGCCATCTTGGATGACGTCCCTTAAAGGAACCGTCATTCTTCAGTTGGACGTCGCCGGATGAAGATGGGTCCGCGGTGGAGATCTTCAGGATGGAGCCGGTCCTCATCGGATGAAGATAGAAGATGCCGCTTGGAAGATGATGGTTGCCGGTCTGGATCTACTCTTCTTCCCGGATAGGATGAAGACTTTGGAGCCTCTTCTGGACCTCTTCAGCCACCGGATGATGGATCGCCAGCCCCCGATTTTGGAGCCAGGACCGATCGGTGAACCTGGTATGGTGAAGACAAGGTAGGATGATCTTCAGGGGCTTAGTGTTAGGTTTATTTAAGGGGGGTTTGGGTTAGATTAGGGGTATGTGGGTGGTGGGTTGTAATGTTGGGGGGGGGTATTGTATGTTTTTTTTTACAGGCAAAAGAGCTGAACTTCTTGGGGCATGCCCCGCAAAGGGCCCTGTTCAGGGCTGGTAAGGTAAAAGAGCTTTGAACTTTAGTAATTTAGAATAGGGTAGGGCATTTTTTTTATTTTGGGGGGATTTGTTATTTTATTAGGCGGCTTAGAGTAGGTGTAATTAGTTTAAAATTGTTGTAATATTTTTCTTATGTTTGTAAATATTTTTAAATTTTTTGTAACTTAGTTCTTTTTTATTTTTTGTACTTTAGTTAGTTTATTTCATTGTAGTTATTTGTAGATATTGTATTTAATTAATGTATTGATAGTGTAGTGTTAGGTTTAATTGTAGGTAATTGTAGGTATTTTATTTAATTAATTTAATGATAGTATAGTGTTAGGTTTAATTGTAACTTAGGTTAGGATTTATTTTACAGGTAATTTTGTAATTATTTTAACTATTTTAGCTATTAAATAGTTCTTAACTATTTAATAGCTATTGTACCTTGTTAAAATAAATACAAAGTTACCTGTAAAATAAATATTAATCCTAAAATAGCTATAATATAATTATAATTTATATTGTAGCTATATTAGGATTTATTTTACAGGTAAGTATTTAGCTTTAAATAGGAATAATTTATTTAATAAGAGTTAATTAATTTAGTTAATTTAAATTATATTTAAGTTAGGGGGGTGTTAGTGTTAGGGTTAGACTTAGCTTTAGGGGTTAATACATTTATTAGAATAGCGGTGAGCTCCAGTCGGCAGATTAGGGGTTAATAATTGAAGTTAGGTGTCGGCGATGTTAGGGAGGGCAGATTAGGGGTTAATACTATTTATTATAGGGTTAGTGAGGCGGATTAGGGGTTAATAACTTTATTATAGTAGCGCTCAGGTCCGCTCGGCAGATTAGGGGTTAATAAGTGTAAGCAGGTGGAGGCGACGTTGAGGGGGGCAGATTAGGGGTTAATAAATATAATATAGGGGTCGGCGGTGTTAGGGGCAGCAGGTTAGGGGTACATAGGGGTAATGTAAGTAGCGGAGGTTTACGGAGCGGCAGATTAGGGGTTAATAATAATATGCAGGGGTCAGCAATAGCGGGGGCGGCAGAATAGGGGTTAATAAGTGTAAGGTTAGGGGTGTTTAGACTCGGGGTGCATGTTAGAGTGTTAGGTGCAGACGTAGGAAGTGTTTCCCCATAGGAAACAATGGTGCTGCGTTAGGAGCTGAACGCGGATTTTTTGCAGGTGTTAGGTTTTTTTTTAGCTCAAACAGCCCCATTGTTTCCTATGGGGGAATCGTGCACGAGCATGTTTTTGAGGCTGGCCGCGTCCGTAAGCAACTCTGGTATCGAGAGTTGCAGTTGCGTTAAATATGCTCTACGCTCCTTTTTTGGAGCCTAACGCAGCCTTTCTGTGGACTCTCAATACCAGAGTTATTTTTATGGTGCGGCCAGAAAAAAGCCAGCGTTAGCTACGCGGGTCCTTACCGACAAAACTCTAAATCTAGCCGATAATAGATAGCTTGTCAGTGGGTCCAGGGACACACTCTAGCTTGATATATCTTGGTATACAGTTTATTAAAGTGTTGATTGTGTGTTTGTTTTTATTTATTTTTGAAATGCAAATTATAAAATACAGTTTTTAAAAATTTAATAAAGCGTTCACAATTATTTTTTCTTTTTCTATTTAATTTTTACTAGGTTCAAACATAGAAATACAGTGTCAACATTACCATGTACATGCACATACATATATCTCTAAATCAATATATTGCTAAGCCCATGTGATAAAACAATTATAAGATACAGCTATCACCTGTATTACAAATAAGTTTTATCATTATGACAAAAATAATGTACATTACAGCATTTGGAGAGAATTTCACCATGATTCTAATCTAACAAAAGAAACCGCTTCTGGCTAAATATGAAAATAATATTTATAACGTTCACTTCTTTAGATATTTGCCTTCTAGCATTCACAATAATAGCTGTGTATGTTTTTTTGCGTTTGTATGTATGTGTCAATGCTTGCAGTGTGGTGTGTATGTGTAGTGTGCGTGTATGTGTGGTGTGCGTGCATATCAGTGCGTGTGTGTGCGCATGTATATGGGGGGATGGGCTGCTTTGCCATAAAATGCCCGGGCCTGTTTTTGGTTCCAGTCATATATATACCCGTATTGTTCTGAGTATAAGCCGCTCCTGAATATAAGCCACACCCTTAAAGTTTGGTGCCATTTTTAAGAAATAACCCTCACAGGCTGCCTCCTTTTAACCCACTCCTTCCCTCAAGCAGTGCCCACTACTCACACTATTACCACTACCCCTACCTTACATAAGCCTCCCCTCAGCCTCTCTCACCCCTTTCACACACAAACCCCTCTTTAATATCTTAGCCTTAGCCCTGACAGATACCCTAAGTCTCCTTACCTTCCTCCCTCGTACACACATAGCCCCCTTATAACCCTCACAGACTGCTTCCTCTTAACCCACTCCTTCCCTCAAGCAGTGCCCACTACTCACACTCCTCACTTCTCTTACCAGTACGGTCCTCCCTGTGTCTGAACAGGGCAAGTCTTGTTCCGGAATCACGTGATCAGCTACGGGTCTGGCGGCATATTTGGAAATACCAGTACTATTGGGGCAAAAATGTGCGGCCTATACTCAGAACAATACGCAGGGTATCAGCCGCAGCCAGCTTCTCAGTGTATCCAGTGCTCACCCTAACAGTACCAGTTCCCTGTCTTGGTTTAAGCGATCGCTCAGCAGCAACCAGCCGGCTGCTGTTACCAGGACAACCAAGAGACTGACAGCAAGATGGCGGAGACAGGGAGGGAGGGCCAGAAAAAGCTTATGTACCTCATGCCGCCTGGCTGCTGATGTTCCCTTAGCAACAATGGACGCGGGAAGTATAGCGGGGAACAGGAAAAGTAAGGAAGCCAATAGTCAAAATAAATCAGACTATGTAATTGGGACCAGCTTGTTCTGATCAGACGGTCTTCCGTATTTTATTTCAATATTCTTTTTGAGGAGGCACAGCATTCCATTTGGGTAGGCATTGCCCGCCAATGCCCCCCCCCCCTTGGAGCCAACCCTGGACCGCCAGCAGGGAGGTGTCAATCAACTTGATCGTACTCGATCGGGTTGAATTGTGGAAATTCCTGTCCGCCTGCTCAGAGCAGGCAGGCAGGGTTATGGAGCAGCGGTCTTTAGAGCGCTGCTTCATAACTGCTGTTTCTGGCGAGTCTTAAGACTCGTCAGAAAAACGGGCCCACAAGCTCCATACGGAGCTTGATAAATGGGCCTCATATACTTTATGTATATATAATTAATGCATAAATAAATCATCTTCTCAATGTATAATTAACCTTAACAGTCCGGTAAGCAATGGCATATGCTTGATGGTGAAATACCTGGTTGCTATCGCTCATGCACGGTTCGGATTTGCACAGCTCCCCTGGGAGGTCAGCATAAACCAGAAGAGCAAAGAGTAGAAGGAGAAGCCCAGGGGCAGAGCCCGAGCCCGGAGGAGGACAGGACAAGGTACGCAGGGTATCAGCCGCAGCCAGGTGTCCCAAGTAGTATCGCCAGCTTCTCAGTGTATCCGGTGCTCACCCTAACAGTACCAGTTCCCTGTCTTGGTTTAAGCGATCGCTCAGCAGCAACCAGCCGGCTGCAGTTACCAGGACAACCAAGAGACTGACAGCAAGATGGCTGGGACAGGGAGGGAGGACCAGAAAAAACTTATGTAACTCATGCCGCCTGGCTGCTGATGTTCCCTTAGCAACAATGGACGCGGGAAGTATAGCGGGGAACAGGAAAAGTAAGGAAGCCAATAGTCAAAATAAATCAGTAATTGGGACCAGCTTGTTCTGATCAGACGGTCTTCCGTATTTTATTTCAATATTCTTTTTGAGGAGGCACAGCATTCCATTTGGGTAGGCATTGCCCGCCAATGCCCCCCCCCCCCCCCCCCGCTTGGAGCCAACCCTGGATTTTTTAAAATTTTTGTTTATTTATATAATAAGATGGTATTGCAAGTGTAGCTGTTCATTTATATAAATATAAATACAACCCTTATTTCTTGTTACTTAAAGGGACATAATACACATATGCTAAATCAATTGAAAGGGATGCAGCATAACTGTAAAAAGCTGACATGAAAATATCACCTGAACATCTCTTTGTAAAAATGAGAGATATTTTACCTCAAAATGTCTTCATCTCGCCAGAGTAAGTTCTTTCTAAATAGTAAGTTCTGTCTGACTAAAAGCGCAATCTGACGCTCACAAAATGCTTAAAGGGACAATTCACCCAAAAAATTTCTCCCATTTAAATTGTTGCCAAAGATCCATTTTACCTGCTGGAGTGTATTAAATTGTAATCAAGTAGCTCCTTTACCCCTATTTTGGTCTTTGAAATAAAATTGGAGCCGTAAGCTACCGAAGCAGCCGACAGCTAAAAGTAATTTACGGCTCCATTTTAGTACCAGGTTTCCATTGAAAAGATTTCCGCTTTGCGTTCGGTCGCTCTTTTTGTGTAGCTGTAAGTTAGCATTGTGTTAACACTTCCACTCTATGCCGGATATCTAAAACATTAATAGGTTACTATTGTAACCGGACCCTACACTACACTCGATCACATATACGGCACTGCATACAATACCCGTATTGTTCCAAGTATAAGCCGCTCCTGAATATAAGCCGCATCCTTAAAGTTTGGTGCCATTTTAAAGAAATAACCCTCACAGGCTGCCTCCTTTTAACCCACTCCTTCCCTCAAGCAGTGTCCACTACTCACACTATTACCACTACCCCTACCTTACATAAGCCTCCCCTCAGCCTCTCTCACCCCCTTCACACACAAACCCCTCTTTAATCTCTTAGCCTTAGCCCTGACAGATACCCTAAGTTTCCTTACCCTCCTCCCTCGTACACACATAGCCCCCTTATAACCCTCACAGGCTGCTTCCTCTTAACCCACTCCTTCCCTCAAGCAGTGCCCACTACGCACACTATTACCACTACCCCTACCTTACATAAGCCTCCCCTCAACCTCTCTCACCCCCTTCACACACAAACCCCTCTTTAATCTCTTAGCCTTAGCCCTGACAGATACCCTACGTCTCCTTACCCTCCTCCCTCGTACACACATAGCCCCCTTATAACCCTCACAGGCTGCTTCCTCTTAACCCACTCCTTCCCTCAAGCAGTGCCCACTACTCACACTATTACCACTACCCCTACCTTACATAAGCCTCCCCTCAGCCCTTCTCACCAATGATAGCCCCCTTTTTCCTCACACAACCCCCTCCTTATCAATCCTGACTCGTCCTCCTTTAACAGCAGCTCCTGCCCTCATCTTAAGCCCCTCTCACTCCCATCCTGAGCACATTGATGTGCCATTCTGTTGCTGGGGGATATACCGGTACAAGTTTAAGAATTTTCACACAAAAGTGCCATAGTAAAATGAGTGACTCACCCCGGTCCTCAGGGCTATCGGCAAGTCCCCTCCTCGGATCACACTTCTCTTACCAGTACGGTCCTCACTTCTCTTACCAGTACGGTCCTCCCTGTGTCTGAACAGGGCAAGTCTTGTTCCGGGATCACGTGATCAGCTATGGCGTCTGGCGACATATTAGGAAATACCAGTACTATTGGGGCAAAAGTCTAAAAACTCTGTGCTCACACAAAATGTCCAGGAAGGCCAGGGTGTGCCCGGACCCCTCCCTGCAACATCAGGGGTTCAGCCCAACCCCCACCCAGACCTTTCACTGTAAGATACTGAGTATAGGCAGCACCCCTGATTTAGAGACTTACATCAGGGGAAAAAAGTGCGGCCTATACTCAGAACAATATGGTGTGTATATATATATATATATATATATATATATATATATATATATATATATATGTGTGTATAAGACCTGGGTGTATTCAGGTTTATTGAAAGTCACATTATACCCTGACCAAAAAATATTATGGCCAAAAAACAGCATAAAACCTAGGGGGGTGTGGGGTTGGGGGGCAGCAGAGTTGCGAGTGCTTAGGGCAGCACAAAACCTAAATACGCTACTGAGCTCAACCCATTGTAATAGGCTGTGGTTTAAAAGCACAAAACCAGCTACTTCATATAGACAAATAAACCTGAAAATACAATTTCTCATAAATGTTATTCTCTGCAGCTGGTATAACAAGTCATTGCAAATACATTAATATAAAAACTATTTTAGAGTGTACTGTCCCTTTAATTCTAGTGTAATTAACACTTGAGTGGGAGCGTTAAATAGCGCTCCATTTGTAATCTGGCCCTTTAAGCCCCACTGTAGGCGAGTTTTAAAACCCACACATATTATATATTGCTTGTTTTTCATCAGCTGATCCAGCAGATTCAAAATATAACATTAATTTATGTATACATATATCATGACATAAGAAATCTACAATAAAAAGTATATTTTTATTAAAATGCTAATAAACAAGTTTGCAAACAATAGTGTTTGTGTGTTGTTGTTTTTTAATTCTATAATCAATAGAAGGGATTATGCACATATAATTATGGGACTTTGTGTATATAAAATTGACTGCACATACGGGCTCCTATAAGCCTCTACCCAAATAAATGCACATTATTTAACACCAGGCGATTACTATTACTACACTGATCGCTATATAAAGGCTTTATAGAAAAGTAGGGATTCTATATTTTAAAACAAAGTGGCTTGGGCGTCTCTTGGTCTTTTTGATGGCTAACTCATTAAAAAAAGTCTATTTTAATTTATTTATGATTTTTAAATTGTGCTTAAACTTTATGTCCCCAAGCTATACACCTTTGGCAAGAGCAGACATAAGGGGTCTTGGGGCTCTCTGCGTCTTGAAACCCGAAATTTTTCTTTTAGGATTTAGAAAGAACATACATTTGTAAACAACTTGTCAACTTAATTTTATTATCAATTTTGCTACATTATCTTTTTTTTTTAAGGAGCAGCAACGCACTGTTGGGAACTAGCTGAACACATCAGTAAGCCAATGACAATAGACAAATATGTGCAGCCACCAATCAGCAGCTAGTTCCTACCTACTAAGCCTACCTAGGTTTCCTTTTCAACAATGGACACCAAAAGAACTAAGCAAATTAGATAGTAGAACTAAATTGGAAAGTTGTTTAAAATTGCATGCTCCTTTAAAGGAGCTAACATTGAGGTGTTTGTATAATTACCTACCCCCATCTAGCTCCTTTAATCTCCCTAAAGCAGCCTGGTATTTCTGGGTTTCTGGGGTTTAGTGACATCACCACACCCATCTTTAGGGGCCGATTTATCATCGGTCTGTCTGACATGATCCGCTTAGCAATGCCGGCCCCTGCAGATCCGCGGCCGCCATCAGGGGGTGTCAATTAGCCAGATCATATAGGATCGTACGGATTGAAGTTATGGAGCAGCAGTCTTTAGACCATTGGGAGCTTGATAATTCAGCCTCTTAGACTCCTCCGGCCACCTTATAGCCAGCAGTAAGTGCAGGGAGCGCCTGCAATCAGCTACTATCATCCAGAATCCTCACTTAATTTATTGTGTAGATGACGATCAAATGTTGTTATCTGCTCTTAAAGGGTTAAAACATAAAAAAACACGATTTTACCCATAATAAGTTTCATGAATTGACCAACATTATCTAATGTCTTAATTGTACTTTAGTGACTGCTAGACATAAGTAATTAAAGCTCTCTTGTATTTCACTTTAATGATCGTTAGTGTTTTTACATGATGTAGTACTTGAAAGAAAAAAAAAAACTGTTTGATCTGACCAAACACAAACAAAATAATTATTCATTTTCCAAAACACTTAATTCACATTCTTAATTTTAAAGATTCACACATTTATTGGCAAGAGATTAATGTGATTATCCTGGCAAGCGGATATTTTAAAAATGATAACACTGTGTGATGCATTCCTTATAAAAAAAAAATATAAACATTTCTGTGTTTTTGATGCGTTGTTTGTTTAGAGTGATTTAGATTTTCTTCAGCAGCTTTCCCATCTGCTATGTTTCTTTTAATATATTCAGATCATAATAATATATTGATGTAAATGAAGTATGTTAGAAAAAAAGTGCTATTAGTATGATATATAACCAATACATACATAAGGACACGTTAATTCCCATCTGTTGCTCTGACCAGAAAGTCATTTTAACATATAAAGGAAATCCTTCAACAAGTGAAATTACCAGAATTAATATTCTCTGTGGGAAACTTGTAAAAGATCTCACAAATCTGTTCACCAAGAAATAGTTGCTTAATGATGAGATTAAAGTCATTACTAATGCCACTCTTCTTTATTTCTAATTCTGGACATTTTTATAATGCTCACTATTAATTATTTAATTTCAATAGCCATGAAGAAATGAAAAATGTGTCTGAATGTCAGGAAGCAAAAGGACAATTTAGGAACTTTGGTCAACTGAAAAGACAAGTATAAAATATTTGTTTCCATTAGTCAACTGCCTAGGGGTGCAATCTCTTAGACGGGCACCTTTATGGCTTGTTATGTAGGACAAATAAACAGTGCATTCTCTATCAAATTCCATGTGTTTGTAAACTCAATTTTAGTCTCTTATTTAGTAGATGCATGGCTGTGACTAAAAAATGACATTATAAGATACAAGTGGGTTAACATGTAGAGTTTTATCATCTAGGCTTTTACTGGTGTATGTCAGCCCTGTAACAATAAAATAATATGGACTAGATTACAAGTTGTGAGCAAAATATTGATTTTGCAAAAGCAATATCTGTGCTCAACTTAGTAATACCAACTCTCGCAAATGTGTACTGATATTACAAGGGAGTTACAATGCAAACGGGACCTCGTATTTGCATTGCACGGAAGCATTCTACACACAAGAGCGGGCTTCCATAGACTTCATTGGGAGGGAGGCTTGTTCTCATGTCTTCAGATACAGCATGAGAACTAACACATAATCAGAATGCACAGTAATGGACAGCAGCTTTTAGGGGTGTACTCACTTTTGTCGCCATCGGCTTAGACATTAATGGCTGTGTGTTGAGTTATTTTGAGGGGACAGCAAATTTACACTGTTATACAGGCTGTACATTAACGCCTAGATTTGGAGTTTTGCGGCCAAGGGGGTGCGTTAGCTACGCATGCTTTTTTCTGGCCGCACCTTTTAAATACCGCTGGTATTTAGAGTTCACGGAATGGCAGGGATTTCAGTGCGTTAGGCTCCAAAAAGGGAGCGAAGAGCATAATTTAACGCCACTGCAACTCTAGATACCAGCGGTGCTTACGGACGCGGCCAACCTCAAAAACGTGCTCGTGCATGATTCCCCCATAGGAAACAATGGGGCAGTTTGAGCTGGAAAAAAACCTAACACCTGCAAAAAAGCCGCGTTCAGCTCCTAACGCAGCCCCATTGTTTCCTATGGGGAAACACTTCCTACGTCTGCACCTAACACTCCAACATGTACCCAGAGTCTAAACACCCCTAACCTTACACTTATTAACCCCTAATCTGCCGCCTCCGCTATCGCTGATACCTGCATATTTTTTTTAACCCCTAATCTGCCGCTCCGTAAACCGCCACTACTTACATTATCCCTATGTACCCCTAATCTGCTGCCCCTAACACCGCCGACCCCTATATTATATTTATTAACCCCTAATCTGCCGCCCCCAACGTCGCCTCCACCTAACTACACTTATTAACCCCTAATCTGCCGACCGGACCTGAGCGCTACTATAATAAATGTATTAACCCCTAATCCGCCTCACTACCGCCTCAATAAACCTATAAGAAATAGTATTAACCCCTAATCTGCCCTCCCTAACATTGCCGACACCTAACTTCAAGTATTAACCCCTAATCTGCCGATCGGAGCTCACCGCTACTCTAATACATTTTTTAACCCTTAAAGCTAATTCTAACCCTAACCCTAACACCCCCCTAAATTAAATGTAATTTTATTCTAACGAAATAAATTAACTCTTATTAAATAACTTATTCCTATTTAAAGCTAAATACTTACCTGTAAAATAAACCCTAATATAGCTACAATATAAATTATAATTACATTTTAGCTATTTTAGGATTAATATTTATTTTACAGGCAACTTTGTAATTATTTTAATCAGGTACAATAGTTATTAAATAGTTGATAACTATTTAATAGTTACCTAGTTAAAATAATAACAAAATTACCTGTAAAATAAACCCTAATATAGCTACAATATAAATTATAATTACATTGTAGCTATTTTAGGATTAATATTTATTTTACAGGCAACTTTGTAATTATTTTAACCAGGTACAATAGCTATTAAATAGTTAATAACTATTTAATAGTTACCTAGTTAAAATAATAACAAAATTACCTGTAAAATAAATCCTAACCTAAGTTACAATTAAACCTGACACTACCCTATCAATAAATTAATTAAATAAAATACCTACAATTATCTACAATTAAACCTAACACTACACTATCAATAAATAAATTAAATACAATTCCTACAAATAAATACAATTAAATAAACTAACTAGAGTACAAAAAATAAAAAAGAACTATGTTACAAAAAATAAAAAAATATTTACAAACATTAGAAAATAATTACAACAATTTAACCTAATTACACCTACTCTAAGCCCCCTAATAAAATAACAAAGACCCCCAAAATAAAAAAATGCCCTACCCTATTCTAAATTAAAAAAAAGTTCAAAGCTCTTTTACCTTACCAGCCCTTAAAAGGGCCCTTTGCGGGGCATGCCCCAAAAAATTCACCTCTTTTGCCTGTAAAAAAAACCATACAATACCCCCCCCCCAACATTACAACCCACCACCCACATACCCCTAATCTAACCCAAACCCCCCTTAAATAGACCTAACACTAAGCCCCTGAAGACCTACCTTATCTTCACCACGCCGGGTTCACCGATCTATCCAGAAGAGCTCCTCCGATGTCTTGATCCAAGCCCAAGCAGGGGGCTGAAGATGTCCATGATCCGACTGAAGTCTTCATCCAAGCGGGAGCTGAAGAGGTCCATGATCCGACTGAAGTCTTCATCCAAGCGGGAGCTGAAGAGTTCCATGATCCGGCTGAAGTCTTCTATCAAGCGGCATCTTCAATCTTCTTTCTTCCGGATCCATGTTCATCCCGCCGACGCGGAACATCCATCTTCACCGACGACTTCCCGACGAATGACGGTTCCTTTAAGGGACGTCATCCAAGATGGCGTCCATCGAATTCCAATTGGCTGATAGGATTCTATCAGCCAATAGGAATTAAGGTAGGAAAACTCTGATTGGCTGATGGAATCAGCCAATCAGAATCAAGTTCAATCCGATTGGATGATCCAATCAGCCAATCAGATTGAGCTCGCATTCTATTGGCTGTTCTGATCAGCCAATAGAATGCGAGCTCAATCTGATTGGCTGATCGGATCAGCCAATCGGATTGAACTTGATTCTGATTGGCTGATTCCATCAGCCAATCAGAATTTTCCTACCTTAATTCCGATTGGCTGATAGAATCCTATCAGCCAATCGGAATTCGAGGGACGCCATCTTGGATGACGTCCCTTAAAGGAACCTTCATTCGGCGAGTAGGCGTCGGTTGAAGAGGTTGGATCCGCGTCGGTTGGAAAGAAGATGGCTCCACTCCGCTCCAGAAGAAAGAAGATTGAAGATGCGGCTTCATAGAAGACTTCATCCCGATGATGGACTTCTGACTTCAGCCCGATGATGGATTTCTTCAGCCGCCGCTTGGATCCAGACTTCAGCCCGAGGATGGACGTCACTATTCAGCCCCCCCGCTTGGGCTTGGATCAAGACTCTGGACCGATCGGTGAACCTGGCATGGTGAAGACAAGGTAGGAAGATCTTCAGGGGCTTAGTGTTAGGTTTATTTAAGGGGGGTTTGGGTTAGATTAGGGGTATGTGGGTGGTGTGTTGTAATGTTGGGGGGGGTATTGTATGTTTTTTTTACAGGCAAAAGAGCTGAATTCTTTGGGGCATGCCCTGCAAAGGGCCCTGTTCAGGGCTGGTAAGGTAAAAGAGCTTTGAACTTTTGTAATTTAGAATAGGGTAGGGCATTTTTTTTATTTTAGGGGTCTTTGTTGTTTTATTAGGGGGCTTAGAATAGGTGTAATTAGTTTAAAATTGTTGTAATATTTTTCTAATGTTTGAACATATTTTCTTATTTTTTGTAACTTAGTTCTTTTTTATTTTTTGTACTTTAGTTAGTTTATTTCATTGTATTTATTTGTAGATATTGTATTTAATTAATTTATTGATAGTGTAGTGTTAGGTTTAATTGTAGATAATTTTAGGTATTTTATTTAATTAATTTAATGATAGTGTAGTGTTAGGTTTAATTGTAACTTAGGTTAGGATTTATTTTACAGGTGATTTTGTAATTATTTTAACTAGGTAACTATTAAATAGTTATTAACTTTTTAATAGCTATTGTACCTGGTTAAAATAAATACAAAGTTGCCTATAAAATAAATATTAATCTTAAAATAGCTACAATATAATTATAATTTATATTGTAGCTATATTAGGATTTATTTTACAGGTAAGTATTTAGCTTTAAATAGGAATAATTTATTTAATAAGTGTTAATTTATTTCATTAGAATAAAATTATATTTAACTTAGGGGGGTGTTAGGGTTAGGGTTAGAATTAGCTTTAGGGGTTAAAAAATTTATTAGAATAGCGGTGAGGTCCGGTCGGCAGATTAGGGGTTAATGTTTGAAGTTAGGTGTCGGCGATGTTAGGGAGGGCAGATTAGGGGTTAATACTATTTATTATAGGGTTATTGAGGCGGGAGTTTGGCTGATAGTAGCGCAGCGGTCCACTCGGCAGATTAGGGGTTAATAAGTGTAGGCAGTTGGAGGCGACATTGAGGGGGCAGATTTGGGGTTAATAAATATAATATAGGGATCGGCGGTGTTAGGGGCAGCAGATTAGGGGTACATAAGGATAACGTAGGTGGCGGTCGGCAGATTAGGGGTTAAAATTTTTTAATAGAGTGGCGGCGATGTGGGGGGACCTCGGTTTAGGGGTACATAGGTAGTTTATGGGTGTTAGTGTACTTTAGAGAACAGTAGTTAAGAGCTTTATAAACCGGCGTTAGCCCAGAAAGCTCTTAACTACTGACTTTTTTCTGCGGCTGGAGTTTTGTCGTTAGATTTCTAACGCTCACTCCAGACACGACTCTAAATACCAGCGTTAGAAAGATCCCATTGAAAAGATAGGATGCGCAATTGACGTAAGGGGATCTGCGGTATGGAAAAGTCGCGGCTGGAAAGTGAGCGTTAGACCCTTTAATGACTGACTCCAAATACCAGAGGGCGTTAAAAACCAGCGTTAGGAGCCTCTAACGCTGGTTTTGACGGCTACCGCCCAACTCTAAATCTAGGCCTTAGTATTTTACATTGTAGCAAAGTGTCATTTCTTCAGTGTTGTCACATGAAAAGCTATAATAAAATATTTCCAAAAATATTGTACATATATATATGTGGGATATTGTACATATATATATTTATGTGTTTCTATGTGTATATGCACATAGTAACACAAAAATATACAGTATATGTATATGTCAGGATATCTGTGAGTGTTATTAAATATATATATATATATATATATATATATATATATATATACATACACACACATACACCTACACACATATATTTAATAAGATAAAATAAGTATGCAATCTATCAAATATTAAATTTGAGCATGCTTAATACCATTGCTGGTTACATCCTGTGTAATGCAAATTTGGGGTCAGAAATTGGATGCCTTGCTGATTACACATCAGAATTCATCAGAATTCAGTTCTCCCAACTCTCTATGCTAAATTACAGCTTTGTTCAATACATTTGCTCAAATATATGACTTAAACAATTGGCCTAATACTGATAAATATCTAACCCAGGATGCCCCCTGTGGGGAGGGAGCCTGAGAGTCTAAAACTTGGCCTTTGAAACTCAGGAAGTGTCAGGGTTTTTCCCTGCTTTGTTTGCCATGTGCTGATGGCAGCCATTTTACTCACCTCTCTTGCTGACTCTGGTGCATAGTTGTGATGCTGCTCATTTCCTACATGCCCTTTTATGGCCAGACTGGTGTACATCATCCGTGTAAGACAGGTTGCAGTCTCAGAATTGTGATGTCATTACTTATTATTTAAAGGGCCTCTGTTCAGTATGCTTTGCCCTTGCGTTGTCTCAGACTTGTTTGTGAGTACCTGTTCCTGTGTATTACCTGGCTGTCTGACGTCCCTCCTGGTTCCTGATCCCTGGTTTGTTCCCGACTCTGCTGTTCTCCTTGTTCCTGATTCAAGCTCATCTGACTACTTGCTTTGGCTCCTGACTCGGTTCGTCTGACTATTTGCTTTGGCTCCTGACTCGGCTCGTCTGACTACCAGCTCTGGTTTTGACTCCTGGCTTGTTATTTGACTTGTGGACTTTTTATTATTTTTTGTTATTAATAAAGGTGTGATTATTTTTGCACTTCTTGTCTCAGTCTGATTCTTGGCACCCTGACATTAGGCAAGGGCCATGAATCTTGATGGTGCTAATAATCCACCTTTACCTACCATTATTTCCAGGATGGATGAACAGGATCACCGCTTGGATCAATTTGCACTAGCCCTGCAAACCCTGCTGACTGGCACTGCACATTTGGACCAAAGTGTCCCGCAAGTTATGGCTGCACCTAGTCCTACCAGGAGCATGTCCAGTTCTGCACCTCTACCTCAGCGATTTGGAGGTGATCCTATTCAGTGCAGAGGGTTTTTGAACCAGGTGGGCATTTACTTTGAGATGTTCCCTCAGGCGTTTCCTTCTGACAGAGCTAAGGTGGGATTTCTCATCTCGTTACTCTGTGACACAGCTCTTGCCTGGGCTAATCTCTTGTGGGAGACTATTAAACCTGTGATTTCAAATTACTGTGAATTTGTGGCCTCCTTTCGAAGGCTATTTGATGTTCCGGCTCGCTCCTCCTCTGCTGCTAAACGACGCATGTCCATCCAGCAAGGTACAAGATCTGTTGCTCATTATGCCATTGAGTTCCGTATGCTTGCTGCAGAGGCAGGTTGTAACAATGAAGCCCTTGTTGCCGCATTCTTTTATGGGCTCTCTGATGCGATTAAAGATGAAGTTCCTGCCAGAGATTTACCAGAGGATCTTGAGGCATTGTTGTCTTTTTTGATCCTAATTGACATCAGACTCAGAGAGAGGCCCCCTTTCAAGGAGCGCTTGCAGAAGCCTCCTGTTCTGTTGTCTCCTACGTGTTCATTCCCACCCATGCCTCCCTCTCCTCCCATGCCTCCTGGTCCCGAGTCACCAGGTACTGCTGAGCTGATGCAGTTGGGATTCACGCGTCTCTCTGCAGCGGAGAGGGCCTTTAGGAGGAGGGAGGGGCTCTGCCTCTATTGCTAGTTACAGGGCCACCTTCTGAAGTCTTGTCCTACGCGGCCGGGAAACGCTCACACCTAAGGTCCTGTTGGGGGCAGACCTTAGGTGGTTTATCCTTGTCCCCGGAACCGCTAAAGGAGAAACCTTTGGTCACGGTTGTCCTTTCCTGGGTGGACTCCTCAATTGTCACCCAGGCTCTTGTTGACTCCGGTGCTGCAGGCTATTTCATTGACAGTGCTTTTGTATCAAAGCACTCCATTCCTGTTTTGCCTCAATCCGTTCTGCTTGCTATTGAAGCCATTAATGGCAGGCCCCTTCAGCCCACACTCGTTACTCCCAAAACCGCTTCGTTATGCATGGCTGTTGGGGCTCTCCATTTTGAAACCCTCCAGTTTCAGGTGATAAATTCTCTGCATTTTCCAGTTGTTCTGGGTTATCCCTGGCTCCAAAAGCATAATCCCAGTCTCGACTGGCACAGGTCATAATTTTGTCATGGTCTCCGCAATGTATTTCCACTTGTCTTCGGAAACCAGTTAAATCTTGTGCACTTCTTCGGTATCTCAATTGCCAGAGGAGTACAGAGAGTTCTGAGACGTTTTTGACAAGGTGCGTGCCAGCACATTACCTCCTCACCGGTCTTACGATTGTGCCATAGACCTGCAACTAAGAGCAATTTCTCCTTGGGGCCAGGTTTACCCTCTGTCTGTTGCGGAGAATTGTGCTATGGACGAGTATGTTGCCGAAGCTCTGTCGTGGGGGAACATCCGCAAATCCTGCTCTCCTGCATGGGCTGGCTTCTTCTTTGTGAAGAAAAAGGGTGGCGAGTTAAGACCATGCATCGATTATAGGGGTCTTAATCATCTTACCATTAAGAATGCTTACCCTATTCCGCTCATTATGGAACTCTTTGACTGCCTCAAGGGAGCTACGGTCTTTTCTAAACTTGATTTGAGAGGAGCCTTCAATCTCGTTAGGATCAAGGAGGGCCACGAATGGAAAACACCATTTAATTCCAGGAGCGGGCATTATGAGTATCTTGTAATGCCCTTTGGCCTATGTAATGCTCCTGCTGTTTTTCAAGAATTTATTAATGATGTCCTACAAGATATGTTGCAACAGTGTGTTGTGGTGTACTTATACGACATCCTCATACACTCACCCACACTTGAGGCTCATTGTTCTGATGTTACACGGGTTCTTCAGACTATGTGAGAATGGTCTGTTTTGTAAACTTGAGAAATGTGAGTTCCATCAGACTAAAGTAACCTTCCTAGGTTATGTTATCTCCGTTGCATGGTTTTCTATGGATCCTGACAAGTTGTCTGTAGTTCTGCAGTGGCCTCGCACAGTTGGTCTTCGGTCTATTCAATGTTTTTTGGGGTTCGACAATTACTATAGAAAGTTTATTAAAAACTTTTCTTCCTTGGTCAAACAGACATGACCCATAAAGAGAATGAGCCACTCCATTGGTCACCTACTGATGCCCTCTCTCGACAATTTTCGCCTCTGTCCAAGGAGGAGTCTGTACCTACCCCAGTTATACCTCCTGACCATATTTTGGCTACCATACATACTAATTTGACTTCTCCCTTTGGGGAGGAGATCCTGGCTGCACAAACCAATGCACCTCCTGAGAAACCTAGTGGTAAGAGTTTTGTTCCTGTGAATCTTCGAACTATACTTTTGCATACTTACCACTTTCCTAAAGCCGCAGGTCACAAATGATTTGGTCTACCATTCGACAATTCTGGTGGCCAGGTCTTCGTTCTGATGTTGCTGTGTATGTTGCCTCCTGCTCAGTTTGTGCACAGAATAAGACACCTCAACGTCTTCCTGTGGTCGTAATAGTGCTATTAATGCTTCCTCCAAGTTATCCCCGTTCATGGTGAATTATGGGTTTCAACCATCCTTGTTGCCCGTTTCATTCATGTCTCAGGGTATTCCGGCTTTGGAGGAGCATCTCCGGCAACTCCGTTCCACGTGGGTGCAGATTCAGGATTGCCTTCATCGTTCTATGCAGCGCCAACAGTTCCAGGCTGATTGTAGGCATCTGCCCGCGCCTTCCTACCAGGTTGGTGAGAGGGTTTGGCTGTCCTCCCGCAACTAGAACCTTTGTGTGCCTTCCAAAAAACTAGCTCCCCGTTATGTTGGTCCTTTTCGAATACTCCGACGGGTTAATCCTGTGGCCTACGCTCTTGACCTTACTCCTGCAATGGGCATCTCCAATGATTTTCATGTCTCCCTCTTGAAACCATTGGTTTGTAATTGGTTTACCACTGTGTTGTCTCGTCCCTGTACTATTTTTGTTGACAACCATGAAGAATATGAGGTCAGCAGCATTATTGACTGCCGTATGTCCAGGGGCCGCATACAGTATTATGTTCACTCGAGGGGCTACGGTCCGGAGGATCGTTCATGGGTTCCCTCCTTTGATGTTCATGCTCCCGCTCTCCTCTGTGCTTTCTATGCCCGTTTCCCCATTAAGCCTTTTGTCCTACCGTGGGGGAGGAGTCATTGAGGGGAGGGTACTGTCAGGGTTTTTCCCTGCTTTGTTTGCCATGTGCTGCTAGAAGCCATTTTACTCACCTCTCTTGCTGACTCTGGTGCATAGCGTGTGATGCTGCTCATTTCCTGCATGCCCTTTTATGGCCAGACTGGTGTACATCATCCGTGTGAGACAGGTTGCAGTCTCAGAATTGTGATGTCATCACTAATTATTTAAAGGGCCTCTGTTCAGTACACTTTGCCCTTGCGTTGTCTCAGACCTGTTTGTGAATTCCTGTTCCTGTGTATTACCTGGGTGTCTGGCATCCCTCCTGGTTCCTGATCCCTGGCTTGTTCCTGACTCTGCTGTTCTCCTTGTTCCTGTTTCTGGCTCATCTGACTATTCACTTTGGCTCCTGATTCGGCTCGTCTGACTACCAGCTCTGGTTTTGACTCCTGGCTTGTTATTTGACTTGTGGACTTTTTATTATTTTTTGTTATTAATAAAGGTGTGATTATTTTTGCACTTCTCGTCTCAGTCTGATTCCTGGCACCCTGACAGGAAGATAATAATTAACACTTACTTAGTAATCAAATGTTAGATCACAAAACCCCCTTGAAGATGTTCAATACGCATCCTGGTCTTAAAGGAACATATGCCAAAATTCACTTACAGGCATGTGAAGACAGTTTGGGATTTTAAACAACCTATATTATACATTTCAAAATATTAATTTATACCTTAGTATGGTAAATGTAAATAGATAAGTCTGAGAGATTGTCTGTTTGGATAATACTGAATATGAAATTAATTGAGTTTAAATTCATTTAAGTCAATATTCTCCATACCCAGATTATATTAACAACATATTTATATATATATATAGATCTGAAACTAATACTATATTGGATAAATGTCTGCTGTATTGGATAAGTAGATATATAGTCAATCTAAAATGTTTAACTGTGTCAGAATAACAACATTGTCTATTTTATTTCAGACCCAGGAGAAAACAGTAAATTGTCCCATAAATTATATATAAATTGTGTTTTTATACATTCAGCAAGAGATATACAGATATGCAATGTTTATATTAATATGGGATAATAATCAAATGTAAATATAGCTATATGAAATTACATCAGATTGCTACTCACAAGATATGTCTATGATATAAGATGGGAATTGTAAACTGAGAAAATATTAATTAGATCCATGCTAAAAGTATTAAAATCATCTTAAGTGCCATAATGAAGTAGAATATACTCATGTTTAGTATGAAAATACTCAGGGTAAATGGTATAATATAACCCCATACATATGGAACATATGATTTATTAATACTGGCAATTGTAGGTGTATCTGAAAAACATTTTAAGGTGAGATATTAAACTGTAGCAGTAGTGATGATGAAACTGCATTTCTAGTTATCTGCTGCCCCCTAGTGGACTAAAACTGGTATGACAGCCAAACGAATTGACTGTTAAAACCTATACATTTCTCAATAAGCCAATTAAATGTTCAGATCCGAGGGCCAATCAGAGACAAGCTTCCGTAAGTGCATCCGAATATTCATCAATGATTACAGAACAGATGCGGCTGATCAATTGATAAAAGCTCATGCAACTTGGAAGAAAGGAGTCTTTTTGCTGGAATTTTGACTGACTCACACCCGGCTGCCTTTGAAACACAGTCTCTACAGAAAATAACATTGGGCTAACCTTTATTTTTCCATAATTGCAAATATCTCTCTTATTTATGAGGTGAACTGGATTTATCTGAAAAAGCTGAAACTTCAAATTGTTTTAACTGTAATATAAAAAAGGGTTGTTTCATACTTTTATATTTAAATCAAGGTATTCAATTGAAGCTGGTGATTTAAAAGGATATTTGGTATTTTAAGTCTATATTCATAGTCCTGTGTAGTTTAGAACTAGTCACAGTAATGCTAAATACTTTTATTTGCTATAAAGCTCTTTGTATTTCATATCTCTAATTCAGGCTTATTATTGTGGAATCTCTTGTAAATTATATATAAACTTATCTAGTTGTGGTATATTAAGCGGAGTAAGTTTGTAACCCATATTGTGGTGTTAAGCCAAGATTGCTGGCTATTTACAAATTGGCCTGGTATAATTCAAGTTTAACTTATAGAGATATATTTTGGTTTGCTTTGAAAAGATCAGCCTGAGGAAACAGTAATATTACTGAGAAATGCATCACTGTATTTTATCTATGTGTTTAATGAACACCTGTTTCTAAGTTTTCCATAGTTACTTGCTATTTTTGATCCACTTTTTTTTATTCACAATAACAAACCTTTTTTTGTGGTTGTTAACCACACCCTGAACTCTGCAAGCAAGCTGATACATCTGGTCGTATACCTGGTTTCACTTTATCGTGGAGGAGAGCTTTCCAGACAGCTCAGAGACTCTGGCCTGCCTAATCTGCACTACATTACAGTGCTAGACCACAAGTGAGTGTAATTTTCCGCCTATTAGCAAAATATTTTTATTCATACAGTATTAAGCTATGTGGGGATTGTCTCTTATATTTGTAGAGCACACATCAGAGTGAAACACACTCCTTTGCAGTTATTCCTGTCATATATACCTGAAGAGAGTTCACCGGACAACTCAGAGGATCCGGTCTGCTTAGTTTGCACTACATTACAGTGCTTGAATACATGTGAGTGAATTTGATTCAAAATTGTGTATCTAGCATATATTTGCAGAATCACGCTATGTTGGCGCCTTCTCCCTTTTCTATAGATCTTTCTGAAGTGGATGGCCATTACCCTGAGAAGAACAGCCTGTTAAACTCTGTGTGTGTTTCCAAAAACACAGATTTCAATTGGACTTTTATTTAACAAATATATAATCCTTTTTTCTAATTTTTGCACCTTAAAGTATATCTATATAGGTTATATTTTATATATGCATTCTTGTAATTTGTATTTACACATTACATATCTACATATCACTTATTGCAATTCTGAGTATCAATTTATACCAAATATTTGTTTCCCCAGTCATTGCAGATTGGTCAATTTTAAAGTGATAGCGTCCCTTTTTACACTTTATTGTATTTAATAGACACTTTGTGTATCTATTCACACCTAGCATCTGAGTCTTTACTTGTGCAGAATTGTGATAGCGCCCCTATTTACACTGTTTTTGTAGCAGCATAGACGTATAATTGATTCATAATCTAGTTTTTATATAAATATAATTCAATGTGTTTATAAATTTAACTAATTAAGAATTTAGGAATAAATATTAATTTTTAATTGCTACGTATATACATTTTATTGGTTGGCAACTGCTAAGATAAGTTCTCCAACATTTTACTGGAGATTACTGCTAAGATAATAGTAAATAATAATTTTGTAACCTGGTATATACCGACATATATAAGCAAATACATATTTATTTATAGGGAACACACAGTTCCCATAGACCGCAATGTAAAGGCACTTTTCAGTGCCGTTTTTTTTTTTTCTAAAACCCCAAACCCGCCAACTTTAACCCCTTATAACTGCTTTGTGCAGTTACTTTAGCAAAAAATAAAAATGCTACTATATTTATTTTTTCATAAAGAACACTATACTGTATTTTGGGGGAAATCAGGGGAAAGCACAAATTGCTACCACAAGCTTGTAATGGATGGTTATTTATCATGCACCAGTAAATGGACTAATTTGTCCATTTAAGGGGGCATGTGATAAATTAGCGCTCCACTTGTAATCTAGCCCTATATAAGTTAAATTATGTAAAATAGCAAATACATAGATTTAGAAATCTTAACCATACCATTATTTTTGTTATAGAGTAGCAGTCAGCTTACATCCAGGGGCAGAACAACCATTAGTGTCTCAGGTGTGGTGACACCAGGGCCTATGTGCTTGGGGAGCCCATAGAAGCCAGTCTGTACACAGGCATGTGCATAATGTGTACAATCCTAATGAAGGGGAGCCTTTTATTAGTATAAGTTATAGGTCCATCTATCCTCCAAATCATTATACAGAGCAGCATATATATTATTAGTATTGCTGAGTTACCTTGGCCTCTGTTGAGTAGGTTCGTTACAGCTTACATCCTTGCATATAAATGTCTTAGCACCTGAATATCTACTCCCAGTAATGACTTAAACCTTGCCATAATATAACCAACTGAGTCCACATCACAGTTGGCTCTACTAGTAGAACCCTCCCTAATTTGTTATGTTCCACCCTGTGTCATTTCTGCGACAGGCTACTGAGGATCTTCCCTAAGCTTCCTAATCATATAAAGTATCCATAAAATGGTGTGAGGTATGAAAGCTTACCAGATCCTCATTAGACACAGGAAAAGGGAATACTGCAGTCTAAAGCAATATTATTATACATTTCCTTATATTTTTACATGTCCATACATACTATATACATCTCTGTTTCTGTACTAATGACATCATAAAAATAGAACCATATAAAAAAAAAATAGAAAAACTATTTTTGAAAATATTCTGCTTTAGAGCTAGCTTTAAACATTAAGTCAGTGAAAAGTAGTCTCCCTCCCACAGATCTATAGCACAGCAGGTCCCTTCTCCCTATATTAATCTATTGAAAGATATTGATGCAGTATTTCCAAATTACGTAAAACTCAACAGGCAATAATGAATTAAATAATTTTCTCCCGAGAATACTGAAGCAAATGCTCTGATTTATCTAGACACTTGAATCAATGCATATGTCTGATCTCTTATTGAGGAGGCAGAAGTATGTATTATTTTACCTGCACAGAGATACAGTTTATGCATAAGCAATAAGGAGCTAGGACTAAAGCTCACATCAGTTTCCTGCCTAATCCAAACTATGACATTGCAATTAACTCCTACATTTTTCATCCAAAGTGTACTGCATAAAACATTAAAGGCACATAAAAAAGCAAAAAGAAAAAGTTATTCTTATTAGAATATTTTATTTTTAAAGAAAATCCCTTTATCATTGAGTGATTAACCCCTGTATTAAATTGTTAATTGTATTAGTCCACCAACAATCAACTGTGCCCTACTTAGGGATGGTAAGCGGTCATTCGAGTCTATTTAATATTGGGGATGACTGTTTAATATATATATATAGGGCTAGATTACGAGCACTAAAAGTTATGCACGAGCAAAAAGAGTTTTATTGCACTTGTTTTCACTCGTATTACAAGTTGAAAGTAAACACGATCACTTGAGCACAATTTAAGTAAATGCTTGTTTAGATAGCATGACCTCAGAGCATAACCTTTTTCGCAAAACAAAAAAGTGTCATTACAAAGTATAGTTACACCATCTTACAAAAATTATTACAAAATAAATATTGCATAAAAAAGTTATAAGGGCTCGGAGATATGAGGTCTCAGGTCTTAGGATAAAAAAAGGCAGGCAAAGAGCTTTAACATAGAGTTACACACACATATACATGCCAAAATATGTATATGTGTGTACATATATATTTATGTATCTATTTGTGTATATATGTATTTACAGACATATATACACATATAAACACAAAAATACTTATGTGCACACACTTACACACACAAATATATATTTTCAGTTAATTAGATGAGAACATGTAAAAACATATTTTTGTAATATTCAATTTTAATAAAGTGTTGTAGTGTGTATTTACTGTAAATATTTCCCATTCTAATGTTCTGCACATAGGAAAATATGTTCTATGTATTTTTAAATAGATATTTATATATACACAATACTGTGCAAAAGTCTTAGGTCACCATTAGATTTGTTGTTTTAGCAATGGTATAATGACCATATATAATTATTTCTCAGTCTCTTTATTAGAATACAACCTGAAAGTACAGGATATTTGTATGCAGTATTAGAAAACAGAAAAAAACTGCTTCTATAGGCTAAAGTGGCAAGTATTTAGTGTCACCTCACCTTACACTTGATCAATAGCACGAACCTGTCTCTTGTAAACCTAGTGGAATGCAAGAATGCAACCCTAATTAATCTCATCGCTAACACCTGCATTTGTCCTACTATTTCATGTAAAAATGATTGCTGTACACTTCCGGTGGGCGGCCGTTGCTGAGGGACGCAAGATTGAGGAGCTCCGTGTGCTTCAGCTCACAATCTAAGGCCCCATCAGCAAATTACGGCCGCAGAAGTTAAATTCCTTGGCAGGACAACTTTTATTACTGCCGGACCAGCATAACGAGGAGCGAGCAAGACCTGCTCCCCCACCGGCACGAAAAAAGGAAAGCTAAGGCAGAAGGCGGGAGACCGCGACAGCGGTCAGGGACGCCTTACCTACGGGTCGATAGAGGAAGGAGAGGAAGGTGCCCAGATCCAGTGAAGCCGGAATAGCGGGGTCCGGTGAACGAGGGGTGAGTGACAGCTTCACACAGGAAGAGCTGCGGCCGGTGAGTTGTGAAGCGGCGTCACGGCCGCCATCTTGCTTGTTGCTCTGTTTGGGGTCTAGAGCGGAGACATCACGGAGTCCTAGAGGGGAGAGCATTAATATAATATCGGTCCCTAGTATTGACTGAAGAGAGGCAGATGAGGTAGACTGTAAGGGGTGCTAAGCAAAAGAAAAAGAACAACACAAGTCAGTATTCACCCCAGCTGCCGCTACATGTGGACATAAAGTTTGCGCGGCCTTGACAGTCATAGAGCAGAGACCAGCTTTAAATAAGGGGATAAATTAAGACTTTGAGGGGATTGCTTGCAAATTGATTCCCTCTGCTACCTAAAAAGAGCAGTACATATGTATTTACATTACCCGCATACCTCACCCTCTTACTCTAGCTAAATATGCAGATGTTTTCTGGGAGCTATCTAGAAAGGAGAGATGTTGCATAGAGATTACTTATGAAGCAATAGTTATGAAGTACACTAAACCCCCACAATCTGCAGGAATACATTAATGTGAAGCTCAATTTACGAAGATCTTGCTGCCTGCAAGTGCCACTTAGGCTACAGGACTAAACTCTCTTTCTTGAACTGTATTCAACCCTTGCATTATACACTGGAAGTGAGGGTATTTTTTCTAACAGGTGCATGCAGAAATACTATTCTAGTTTTGTCAAAACCACTGACACCATGTCCAATAGGCAAAAACATCAGGAACGAAAATCCAAAGCTGTGGCTGAGGTGCATGCTGCAGAAAATATGGCCGCAGAAACTGCGGAGGAGAGCGTGACAGACACTCACCCCATTGTCTCCCAAATCTCGGCTCTATTCTTGCCTAAGATAGAGCAGTTACAGACATGGATGGACTCATTGTCGTCATATTTTAAGTCCTTCTCCTCTAGACTCCGTCATGTTGAGCAGAGAGTGGGGGATGGAGAAGTTCCGCAGAGAGAAAGTTCTACAAAGATTACAGCACTTAAGGCCCAAAACAAAATATTGCTTGATAAGGTTGACGACCTTGAAAACCGCTCGAGGCGCAACAATCTGCGCATTGTTGGATTGCCGGAAACTGTGCCTAATACGGATCTAATTGAATTTGCTGAACGCACCTTGCCCACTTTGCTAAAATTGAGACCTGAGGACATACCATGTATTGTCGAGAGAGCCCACAGAGTAGGCAACATCAGTCAGGATCATAAAAACACAGGGGGGCCCTGCCAAGTAATGATCTGGTATCTAAACTTTAAGGACAAGATCTTGCTTCTAAGAACCTACCGTCAGAACTCTCCCCTGAGCTTTGAAGGGAAAAAAATCCTGATCTTTCAGGATTACTCTGCTGAAATATCCAGGAGAAGAAGGGAGTTTTCACCCTATTGTAAGTCGCTAACAGAGGCAGGCCGCCTCTTTTCCCTGATGTTCCGGCGAGGCTCAGGCTCCAGACCCAGCAGGGGGTAAAGTTTTTCGAAGATCCTAGACAACTTCAGAAGTTCTTGAGACAGGAGCAGGATCCTGCAGCAGAAGATACCTGAGAGAGAGAAGATTCACCCCAGGAAATGGTAAAAGGGTTCTGGACATTTATCTTGTAGTTTGGGAGAGGAGGCAGATACTGGACCTATGAAAGGTCAACTGTTTAACAAAAACTCTCAACATCGAAGCAGTTGGTTGTTATTTTTATTTTCTTCTTTTGTTCAATAGTTAATACAACCTGTTAAAATATATTATGCTGCATAGATTAAAAATATCCCAGATATGATGAAAAAAGGGGAAAAATATGTTTCAAATCAGTTATGGTTACCGCCCGTCAGGGAGAGGCTCTAATTTCTAGATCTTTCTAGAAGGTTAATAGAAGATACTCATTAGTGTTATGAAGTATGTACTGATAGGAATTTAGACAACCTGATGCAAATTATTTCTGGGTCCAGATTGGTGGAAGGGGAAAGGAAGTTCACCAATGTAATCTTTAATAGTTCAGGGAATTTAGGGAGACAATCTTTTATTTCTTTCTAACTTGGGAAGCATACTCCTTAAAGGCCATCACCAAGTAATCCACTTCCCTAAGCCTGTGAGCACCTAGGAGAGAGTAAGAAATGTAACAATAAAGGTGTTCAACAGTTTAATATAAAATCTAATCTCAAGGGGAAGAACTAACAATGGTTTAATTTAGCGTTGTTTAGCCGTTTGCTTTTGAACCTAGTTTCAAGAGGGAGGTGTACTGTACTGTAATGTTCATTTAAAGTACTATGAACACCAGTCGAGAGTTGAAGAAAAACTGGTGTACACTGTCAAAAAATCTGATGTATGTTCAAACATGTTATTTATGTTGCTTAATTATTGTTTTTTTGTCTAGCCAACAGGATGCTCGCTTCTCTCCCGGGGACCCAGTGAAGGGGGGGATAAGTCTTAGTCGACAGAACATAACCACTAAAATGATGGAACTCTCAAGGTACTCTACAGCTATCACAATACACCATATTGAAAGATTGTACACACCAGCACAGAATACACATAGGAGATTAAGCTATGTCGACTAGCAGCCTATCTATAACATGCTGGAACGTAGGTGGCATTACCTCACCGCAAAAGCGTAGATCAATATTGCGGTATTTACATTCTAGAGGGACTGACATTGCCATTCTGGAAGAGACACACTTATCACAGCTAGAGCACCAGAAATTGAAGCAGAGTTGGGTAGGGGAAGTTATCTACACGACATACAAGCAGCGGAGGGCTAGAGGCGTGGTGGTCTTATTTAAGAAAAACTTGCAATACACCATCACCAAAACACAAATTGACCAGGAGGGAAGATATGTCATGATTCAATTAGAGGTTGAGGGGTTGTCCTTAGCGCTGGTAGGAGTGTATGGCCCGCAAACCCAAAAATCATTGTTTTGGAGGACACTCTGAAATAATAAAATTCACCACCTCACCTATCCTCATTGGAGGAGACTTTAATATTTCCCCACAGGTCCCCGCAGATAGATTTTCTAATCCGGATAGGAAGGCCCCCTCAGCCTTGAGAATACAGAACTCTAAGAAGGAATAATTGGTTATACACACACTGGCGAGATCTTTGAACTTGCAGGATGTGTGGAGAGCCAAATATCCGGAAAGCAGGGAATTTACGTGCATGTCAGTAGCAAAGGACACACTTTCGAGATTAGACTACTTTCTGGTTTCCGCGCATCTTTGCCCGAGGGTCGTAGAGGCCGTAATAGATCCTATAACAATATCGGATCATGCTCCTGTAGCAGTGAAAATCCAAACAGGCTGTGCTACCCGTACAACTAATAAGTGGGTCTTCCCAACTTACCTTTACAAGGACCCCAACTTTTATAGGCATATTCTAGGGGAATGGCACACCTACGTAGACCTGAACAAAGCACACATAGAGAACCCCCTTCTGTTTTGGGAGACAGCCAAGGCTGTTTTGAGAGGAACCATATCAGCCTATGCCACATCAATTAAGAAACAAAACAAACTAAATTCAGAGCAGCATTTAACATGCCTCATTAATCGGCCAGGAAACAGAGAAGTGACTGTTGGCTTGTTTTTAGTTTAGTTTAGTTTCCTGACATTAGGTAGTGGTTCGTGTGTAACGGTAGGGGTTGTTACCCCATATCTTTTAAACAAATAATTAAAGTATAGTTTTTTTAACTAACTTCATACCCACATAAGTAAGTATGAGTGCTATATAAACCCCTGTCTATCCTTTTTCTCCCTTTTGTTAACCAATTGTTTCCAAGGGGTAGCACCGGAATCTAATGATTCTTTTTCTTACTTAAAACCAGTGTAGTGCCAGTTTATCCCTATCCCCATAGTCATTAATGCAAGAAACAGATATCTTAGGAATCCCAACACCGTAAACAGACATAAATATAAAGAAGCCAAAACGCTTAGAGATAACTACATCTCTCAACAATCTAATAAGGCTCATGCTAAAACGCAAGCTAAATACTACAGGTTTGGGAGTAAAACCAGAAAGCTATTAGCTAGAGTGACCAAGCTGACTAGAAAGAGAAACTCTGTCCTAGCAATAAAACAAGGAGAGGCTATATATAATAAAGACACAGACATCCAAGAAGCTTTCACTAGTTTTTACAAAGAACTTTATTCTAAGCAACACATACACGATACTGACAGAGACAGATTTTGGAATCATATTCAGCTACCTAAAATAGACCAGACCCAGCTTAGGGAAATTAACTCCTCCATTACTCTAGAGGAAATATTAGCCACAATCAAAGATTTAAAACTGGAGAAGTCCCCGGGTCCTGACGGACTACTGGCAGAATTCTACAAAATCATGGGTTCAGATATAGCTGAGACCCTCGCGAAGTTATTTAATGGACTGCTAGAAGACAAAGAGACACCCTCGATTAGACTTGCAGAGGCCCACATTAGTATCATACCAAAAGAAGGACGTGACCCCCTCCTGACCCAGTCCTACCGCCCTATATCCCTGCTAAACCAGGATTATAAAAACCTGACAAAAATCTTGGCGAACAGGATAGCAGGAGTTTCGCCATCGCTTATTCATAGCGATCAGACCGGTTTTGTTAAGGGGAGATCCTCTGTAATTAACATCAGGAGAGTCCAAACAGTCATACAATATTACTGGAAGTTGTCACGGGATAGTAAGAACAGGGGAAACCACAAAGAAGCAGCCCTACTACTAATCGATGCTGAAAAAGGCTTCGATAAGGTCTTGTGGGAACATCTTTTTTACACTTTGGGGAAGATGGGGATAGAAGGCTCGTTTGTACAGGCGATATCCAACCTATATAAGACCCCGCAGGCCTCCATTCTGGTGAATGGAGCAGCTACAGCGCCCTTTATGCTTCATAGAGGCACGAGACAGGGGTGTCCCCTGTCTCCGCTTCTGTTTGACATAGCAATAGAGCCCCTAGCGTGGAGAATTAGGAATCAACCTGAGGGAATGCAGGTGGGGGAAACGGTTTCGCATATCTTGCTTTTTGCTGATGATATGGTATTATTTGTTCAAGACCCCTGTAGGAATATTCCTAGATTGATCAAATTAATTGGGGAATTTAGTAAGATTTCTGGGTCAGACTCAGATACGATAGCTAGTAATGAGATTTATATAATGAGTTGTGTGAACCACAGCTGCTGAGAATTATACTGATACATAATACATAAAAAATATGAATGATTGTAGCAGAATGAAATATTGCTATGTGACATAAACTATCATGAGTGATAGTGTCAAACAGTACATTTAACAGTCAGCAAGGTTGATATTAGGGGAATAGGTGAGAAAACACTATTGCTATCACATGTGTTTGGTATTAACACTACTTTATATAGCAGTGTCTCTCACTGTGAATCCCAAATAAAAAAAGAACAAACTTACAAAGTACTTGTGAAAAATAATTATCATAAAGCACAGCTATGCAGCGGATAAATGTTGATCAACTTATTTATATATATATATGTGGTATTTTGAGAGGATAAGAGAAATGTGCACAACAAAAGAAAAACTGACAGGTTGCTCTTTAGGGTGAGCTGAAAATACAGGCTGTAGCAGTAAGAACAAACTTGTAACAACTGAACTTTTAAAAGTACCTGAGTGGAAGTTAATACCCTAGAGAGTGAGGTCTGGAATCCGGTATAGAGAACCCCAGTGGTGAGTAAGCTGGTCCGGTGTAGAGAGCTTGATCAGGGCTCAGGTAGTTCTGTTGATGGTGTGTGATTCAAAGTAGATCCGGTACTCAGAGAGAGGTTGTGCAGGCAAGGTTCAGAGAGGAGCAGGGAAACAGGCAAGGCTCAGGATAATACCGTTTAGCTACCACTGGGTGGCAGACGGTCAATAACAAGCAATGTAGGATAGTAGATTAGAGGTTTTATAGAGAAAGTTGTTAATTAGAGTTTATTATATAAAGGGACAGGTACATCGATATGCCTTGCAGCAGCGAGCCTGACAGTATCCCCCCTTCTAGGAGCAGCTCCGGTGCTCAGGATGCGGCAGATCTGGGTTCCTCCCATGGAAAAGCGACACCAGTCGAGGTGCAGAGATGTTACTAGCAGGTTCCCAGGAATCATGCTCTGAAGAATACCCTTTTCCAACTGATAAGATATTGCAACACCCCTCGGAACAACCGGCAATCAAGACTTGCTCGAACTTCATATTCGGTAGTAGGGTCTATTGAGATCTGAGGAACAGAATCCGAAGGAACATTTCTTAAAGCCTTGTAGGGCTTTAGAAGGGACACATGGAAGGTAGGGTGTACCTTCATGCTGTCCGGTAGTTTCAGGGTGACAGCATTCACGTTGAGTATTCGGATGATAGGATAGGGTCCCAGGAATAAAGGAGAGAATTTCTTTGAAGGAGTGTTGAGCTTCAGGTTTTTTGTGGATAACCAGACGAGGTCACCTACAGCATACGGGGGCGGTTTTCTTCTTTTCCTATCGTAAAACTTTTTTTGTGTTTCCTTTGCTGATTCAATAGCATTCTGTGTAGCAGAGAAGCTGGCAGAGATGGCATCGGAGAGTTCAGATAAACCTGGCAAAGTGGTACGGTTATCGGGGTGTAGATGAAACCTGGGGTGAAAACCGTAGTTCGCGAAGAATGGTGTAGTCCCAGTGGAGGTATTGATAGTGTTATTAAATGAAAATTCAGCATATGGTAAATGTTGGGACCATGTGTTTTGTTGATCAGAGCAGTACAGCCGTATATATTGTTTGATCCATTGCTTACATCGCTCTGTCTGTCCGTTGCTTTGAGGATGATATGCAGTAGTGAGTCTCTTGTCAATCATAAATAATTCGCAAAACTTCGTCCATAACCTGCTAGAGAATTGACTGCCTCTGTCGCTCAAGATAGTAGTAGGAAGGCCATGGTGTTTGAAGACATGTTTTATGAGTAATTGGATGGTTTCCATGGCGGTAGGCAATTTGTGATTTGAAATGAAATGTGCCATTTTACTGAATAGGTCTACTACTACTAAAATGGTATTAAAGTTGTTCGATACAGGTAGGTCTACTATGAAATCAAGTGCTATTTCTGACCATGGGATTGATGGAGTAGGTAAGGGCAGTAAAAATCCATAGGGTGCTTGTTTTGTTGATTTGGAAACGGTGCATTTGTGACAGGATGTTACATATTGGTTTATTTCACTGGCCATGTTAGGCCACCAGTAGGATCTCTTTGCGAGTTCTAGTGTCTTTTTCATTCCCGGGTGCCCAGCGAGTGAAGAATCGTGGACGGTTTGAAGAACCATTTGTCTACGAGTTGGAGGAATGTACAACTGATCTTGGTGGTAGTATAATTTATCCTTTCTCTTGTGCAGGAGCGATAATGGTTTTGTTTGATCCTCCATTTGTTCATGTAGTAGCTGTGGTTTGAAGTCACAGATAAAAGAAACGAACCTGTCTTTAAGGATTAGGCTGGTATCAGGTATAGGCTTCCGTACATAACAGGGTAACCTGGAGAGGGCATCTGCTTTATGGTTCTGACTTGCTGGTCAATATACTATCTGATAATTAAATCTGGTGAGGAATAAATTCCACCTTACTTGCCTTGAGGAGAGGGTCCTAGTGGTTTTCAAGTACTGTAAATTTCTATGGTCCGTATAGATCAATATTGGAACACTTGTACCCTTGAGTAGGAGCCTCCAATGCTCGAGTGATAGTTTAATGGCTAACATTTCTTTTTCCCCAATGGGGTAGTTCTGTTCAGCAGAATTCAGTGATCGAGAGAAAAAAGCAACAGGATGGAGAGGTTGTTTTAAGCCTTTTCTTTGTGAAAGAACAGCACCCACAGCAACGTCCGAGGCATCGACCTCCAGTATAAATTGATACTCTGGATTAGGAAACCTAAGGATATGAGCGGTAGTGAACTTTAGTTTTAACAGCTCAAAAGCTTCCTGTGCTGCGGGGTTCCATCTAAAAGGTATGCTAGTCCTTGTTAGCATCGTTAATGGTTTAGTGAGGGAAGAGAAATTTTTTATGAATTTGCGATAAAAATTTGCAAAGCCCAGGAAACTTTGGACTTCTTTTCTAGACTTAGGGACAGGCCAATCTTTAATGATTTGTATTTTTGATTCCTCCATATGTATCCCTGAGGAACTGATGATATACCCAAGAAAAGCTATGGTCTGAGAATTGAATATAAACTTCTCTGGTTTGACATACAGGTGGTTTTCCCTTAAACGAGATAGGACTTGTCTGACATGTAGAATGTGTTCAGAGAGTGTTTTAGAGAGGGGAAAAATGTGCCCACAGGGAATCTCTGCTCCAGGTATTATGTCTATAGGGCAGTCGTACTTCCTATGGGGAGGTAAACTCTCTGACTCAGTTTTGTTAAATAAACCCATAAAATCCCTGTATTCATTGGGTATTTGGTTCTCAGTATCTGCCTGGGGAGTGAGTAGGATAGGCATAGGGAAACATGTTGTAGTGCAGTATCTAGAATTGAAGCGGAGAGAGAGTGTTTCCCAGGATATTTTGGGGTCATGTAGACTCAACCATGTTAAACCCAGGATAACAGGGGAAACTGGTGAAGAAATGACATTGAAAGACATATATTCCCTGTGATGGTCAGTCGTGGATACTAAAATGGGTATTGTTTGATATTTAACTGGACCTGAGGAAAGGATCTTACCATCTATACCACGCAAATAAATAGGAGATTTTTTGTGCACAAGTGGTATTTTATTATTATAGGTGAATTCCTTATCAATATAGGAGGCGGTTGCCCCAGAGTCAATAATGGCTGGAACTTTGACCCATAGAAGATCCCACTGTAATAGAAGATTCTTTTTACAATAGGTCGTGGTGGAGTCATAAGTATTACAGCAGGATAAGGTTGAATAGTTCTTACCCTTTCGTTGTCTCAGCAAGGAGGGGCAGTCTTTTACAGTATGTTCTTCTGAAGCACAATATAAACACAGGTTGTTCTCTCATCTTCTATTTTTCTCTTGGGTAGATAGGGGTCCTTTTAGGAACCCGATATCCATAGGTTCAGCTGTTGATTTACTAGAGGCCTGAGGTGTAGCAGTGTTATAGTGCTTTTTGTAGTGTGTGTCCTGATAAGACCTTTCATGCATGCGTTCTCTGAGACGTCTGTCTATAGTAATGATTAGATTTATAAGCCCCTCTAAAGTGGGAGGTAAGTCTATGTGAGACAGCTCATCTTTAATAGGGTCAGATAGACCGATTCTAAACTGGTTTTTAAGAGATACATCATTTCACTGGGAATCTTTTGCCCATCTTTTAAAGTCAGAGATGTACTCTTCTACAATTCTTTTCTTTTGTTTCAGAGCCCTAAGAGCTGTCTCAGCAGTCTGTTGTTTGAACGGGTCTTCATATAATTGACCCATAGCTGTTAGGAAGGCATCAAGTGAGATCAATATAGTGTTGTTTGTCTCAAAAAAGGTATTAGCCCATGTACGGGGCTCACCTCTCAAGAAAGAAATGATAGTCAGGACACGTGACCTATCATTTGGGTAGGTTTGTGGTTTCATTGTGAAAAGCAGAAGGCAGGCATTTTTAAAATCTCTATATTGAGATCTGTCGCCAGAAAATTTATCAGGGAGACTTATTGGTGGTTCTGATGTATGCAACTTAGGTTCTATGTATTCTTTAATGTAAGCTTTAAGTGCAGTGTTTTCTGCCTTAAGTGTGGATAAGCCCTCTGTTAGTAAATCAACTCTTTGCTTTAGATTCTGCATACTTGTAGTCATCTCAGCTGGGTCCATTTTGTATTAATTGGCTTGTTATTCTGTCAGACTCAGGTACAATAGCTAGTAATGAGATTTATATAATGAGTTGTGTGAACCACAGCTGCTGAGAATCATACTTGTACTAAAAAATATGAATGATTGTAGCAGAATGAAATATTGCTATGTGACATAAACTATCATGAGTGATAGTGTCAAACAGCACATTTAACAGTCAGCAAGGTTGATATTAGGGGAATAGGTGAGAAAACACTATTGCTATCACATGTGTTTGGTATTAACACTGCTTTTATATAGCAGTGTCTCTCACTGTGAATCCCAAATAAAAAAAGAACAAACTTTCAAAGTACTTGTGAAAAATAATTATCATAAAGCACAGCTATGCAGCGGATAAATGTTGATCAACTTATTTATATATATATATATATGTGGTATTTTGAGAGGATAAGAGAAATGTGCACAGCAAAAGAAAAACTGTCAGGTTGCTCTTTAAGGTGAACTGAAAATACAGGCTATAGCAGTAAGAACAAACTTGTAACAACTGAACTTTTAAAAGTACCTGAGTGGGAGTTAATACCCTAGAGAGTGAGGTCTGGAATCCGGTATAGAGAACCCCAGTGGGGAGTAAGCTGGTCCGGTGTAGAGAGCTTGATCAGGGCTCAGGTAGTTCTGTCGATGGTGTGTGATTCAAAGTAGATCCGGTACTCAGAGAGAGGTTGTGCAGGCAAGGTTCAGAGAGGAGCAGGGAAACAGGCAAGGCTCAGGATAATACCGTTTAGCTACCACTGGTTGGCAGATGGTCAATAACAAGCAATGTAGGATAGTAGATTAGAGGTTTTATAGAGAAAGTTGTTAATCAGAGTTTATTATTTAAAGGGACAGGTACATCGATGCAGCAGTGAGCCTGACAGTATGTGATCAACACGGACAAAACAGAACTGATATGGCTGTTAACCAAGGGTGACAAGCAAATCCCGAACTTTGATTTCAAGGTAGTGGAAAGGAACTTTAAGTATCTAGGAATAACCCTTAATTTAGATCCCCGGAAGTGGTATTCGATAAACTATGGCCAATTGAAGAACATGCTTAAAACATGGTCCCCGCTCCCGTTGTCTCTCTCAGGCAGAGTTGGACTTATAGAAATGGTTTACTTTCCAAAGTTACTTTACTTTTTTCAGACACTCCCATTCCTACTTAAAAAGTCAGATCTACGAGACGTGAAGCAGGCGGTCCTTAAATTCGTATGGTCTAACAAAAAGCACAGAGTTAGCTACTCAAAACTTACAGCTTCCCGTGAGATGGGGGTTTGGCGTTACCCAACTTTGAATTCTATAACTAGGCAGCTCAGGGCAAGTTCACCATTGACTGGTTGACGGGGCAGGGAAAATTTGCAAACACTAAGTTAGAGAATACACTAATAAAACCTTGGACACTAGATATGATACCACATATGACCCATTCGCAAGCAACAAAGTGTTTGACGGACATTGACTTGCTCAGTCAACCCGCGAGAGCTTGGAGGCTGATATGTAAACAGTTAGGAGGCAATAATAGGCTACTAACCTGAATACCATGGGGGGGGGAATCCTGAATTTCCTGCAGGATTTACATCTGAAGCATTCAAACATTGGAGGGAACGTGGATTGCGCACGGTGGGTCAAACCTTAGTTCCAGGGGGGAACCACATGCAAACGTTTGAAGCCCCGAGGCAGATATTTAGGTTGCCTAGAACACATCACTATGTGTACCTTCAGGCTAGGCACTACTACGCAGCACTGCTCAGGGAGGGAAGGGGAGTGGAACAATCGCAGATTGTGCAAACTCTACAATTAGTAGAACAAGGTAATACTTCCATTTCTCCGCTCTATAAGAGCTTGAATAGGGGGATGAACACATCATGCATAAGTAAAATTGCTGAGGTCTGGAGTTCTTTATTGGGTGAGCAGATTTCTGGTAAGGAGATAGAGGAAAGTATACATAAGGTTAAACGAGCTACTCTTTCGTCAGAGATGAGAGAGTCACATTTCAAACTCATACACGACAGCTACATAACACCCAAGAAATATCAGAAGTGGAAGACAGATAGGGAGGATAAATGCCCAAGGTGTGGGAAGAAAGAAGCAGACATTAGGCACATGACGTGGAGCTGCCCCAAGATAGTTAAATTCTGGAAAATGACGACTTACTGGGCAAACCTCAGTATGCATACACACATTCATGACTTGACGTTTAGAAATGTTATACTGCTAGACTTTAGAGAAGTTCCGAGAGACTCTAAGCCATTCATGTCCAACATAGTTCTAATAGCCAGGCTTCTGATATTTCAAAATTGGCTCAAACGTAACCCACCTACTGTTACACAGTTGAAACAGGCACTCCTTAACCAATTGTTTATTGAGCAGTCAGATGGGTTGGGAGACATGACTAAGAGAGTGAAGTCTTTTATTACGAAGTGGGAACCCTTCATCCACACACTCCCAATAGCTCTAAGGAGAATGATTATAGCGCCGTTCAAACACACAAAATATATACTTGAGGCCAATTTGAGAGGGGAGTGGGAATTAGACTAAATAGGGATATATGAGAGATAGGAGGAGAGGTGAAGCAATCCGAGTTGGCGAATGTTGATTTGGTTAATAATGTTTGTATTGTGTTTATGTTATAAAAAGTGTCCTACAGGAGGACTGAACTATGTTCCACAGGCCTTCATATTATGTTTTGAAGGGAACTGCATTTCTCATGGACATTTTTTCTTTGGCCTTTCTACAGATGAAGACACAATGGACTCAGCTCATTATTATGAACTACAAGTCATGTTGTAATTCTGTGTTGTTGTGCCCATGTTGAGTATGTGATGTTTTGGTCTTCCTGTAAGTGGCACACAAAAATAAAGATATTTAAAAAAAAATGATTGCTGTAAAAAAGGTCTATTACACCAGGTTTGTGCAAGACATGCTTGAGCATTACATACACATGTGGTATGAGTTTAATTAATTCAAAGCTTTCAAATAATACCAACTATCAATCAAATCATTCTATTAAAAAACTGCCAAAGATCACAGAATTTGACAGACATAAAATCATACTTTTGCATCAGCAAGGTCACTCTCAAAGGGAAATCAGGAAAAAAACGGGATACTCAATATGTGGTATTCAAGCTGTTATAAAGAAAGTTGAAGATTCAGGAGAGGTCAAAGACAAACTAAGATTCTGACAAGAAGTTTCTCAGAGTTTCTTCTTTGATAGACCAAAAGAAGTCCAGCAAGGACATAACTGGCAGCTTCATCAGGATGCCAAGTTTACCCTTCCACAGTCTGAAGAAGCTTGATCAGAAATGGTCTTTGTGGAAGGGTAGCAACAAAGAAATCACTTTTTAGAAGGGAAACAGAATGAAAAGGCTAAGATATGCTAAAGCTCACAAAAATTTGAATGAAGATCAGTGGAAAAGAGTATTATGGATTGACGAATCCAAGTTTGAAATTTTTAGGTCCAAATATCGATAAATGTGTATAGAACAGGATTAGGGGATTACACTAATATACAAATCACTAGGGGTGCTCACAATTATGTATCAAGATGGATTATTTCCTTGCACTCGTAGTGGGTAAAGACAAGCAAAATTTACTCACAAGAATATGAGTTGCGAATGAGAGGTGGCACCTCAAGAAAAAAATGTCTTTAACCCAAATTAAATTATGTTATTAGTGTCAATATCATTCATAAATCATTCATCCCAACTTTAATAAATTATAATTTTAGTCATACCAGTATACATATTTACAAAAATCACTTAAGCTTGACAGTCATAAAAATGTAGGAACAGATGCCTTAAATCTAACTGCACTTATCCTGAGTGGCTAAACTCCTTCTATAACGGGAGTATTATTAATATTATCTTTCCCTTAGATTATACTTAACAGCTGCTCCTTAACTGGTTAAAGACCGCTGCTCCTTAACTGGTGCGCAGCCTCTGAGGCTGAGAACATCAATCCGCCTGATCTCGTACAATCGGGTTGATTAACACTGCCTGCTAGCGGCCGATTGGCCGTCAGTCTGCAGGGGGCAGCATTGCACAAGCAGTTCACCAGAACTGATCATCACGGATTAAAAATATTGATTATGTCAGTATTCATTTATATCTATTGCTACATGGGAATGATGCGCTCAAAACGTGTTTCCTTTATTATTTATACTAACATTGGGGTTTGATTTTTTTGTGGTGACTGTTTTGCCATTTCTTTCATCTTTATCTACATTTTTGATGTTATTGGCATGTTCTAAAATTTGTTTTCTTGCTTCCCTTGTCTTCATGCCTACATACACTTTCGTATATGTACAGTTCAGGATGTATATGACCCCTGATGATCTCCATGTGTAATGTTGATTCAGTTTATCTGTTCTGCCTGTTTTATCAGAAATTTACTTTATTGTGTGTATGTATTGACAAGCAGAGCAAGAGAGAGCGAGAGCGAGAGAGAACGAGCACGTCAAAACAGTGCATGAATTGTGTGCGGTATGGAGCTTAACGCAACCATATCACACGCACAAGCCAGCTGTTTCAAAACTTGTAATGACAGCACTATAGAGGGTTAAATAACGCAACTTCTTTTGTTGCATTCGTTAATTTCCCTATAGCGCACATAACTCGTAATCTAGGTGTTAGTGATTTCTCTAATAATACTGAATCTATTTCTTGTTTCCTGTAATATTTCTCTTTATTGTTATTGTTAAAACTCAATAAAAACTCTCTCTCTCTCTCTCTCTCTCTCTATATATATATATATATATATATATATATATATTCTCAACCCCTGTGTTTTGTTTTACCATTTTACATCAGAGAGGTCTCAGTGCATACATTATATTTAAAAAGTTATTAAAATCACATGAACCTCCTATAAAATGTGTGTTTAGCATTCTAAATAAACAATGCAATAAGTATTCATTATTTATTTTGCCTGTTATTCCTGTAATTTATCTCTAAAATGTGAACTTCTTACAACATGGCCAGATTGCTGAAGTTCATACTACAGACTTAAGAATACTATAGGTTACTTAAAACACAATAGTAAGTGTTTTGATTAGTGCAAAAGCACATGTATAGTTTCTAATTAGTCCCAGCAAAAGAAATATATCCATACTCAATTGGCTTTTTAATTGGCTTTTTAAGGGGTCTGCCCAAAAGCTGTTCTTTACTAGCAAACCCTTCCAGCATTAGAATTGGATTCATTTATAAAGCTGTGGGTGTAGCTTTGGAGCCTTAGATAAAAATGATTTAAGACCACAACTCCTAAACTCTCCACCACCTCAGAGATAAATAACCCTTTTATTGATCTGTCCAGCATGATTAACAACCCCTATGCTCAAACAATTGATTGTGCAAAATAATGAGGCAAGGCTGCACAACCGCTTGCTAGTGCAGTTATACATTTCAATAGAAGATGCTGTCTTGCTGGCTGAGAGTACGGTGACTGGTTCCCTGCCTGGAAACATTTTCTGCCCACACTTTCATAAATGGGGCACAAAATGCCTATACAATATTGTATGTATCATTTGCAACATGATGCTCAATAACTGATATATAATGCATTTAAAGAAAAGGTATGCTGTAGTTTTCCTTACCCAACTACTATTTAGACAGCAAAACTGATGTTAATTTCTCTTTGCAAAAAGAACCTTGAATTTTTTTTCAACTGATTTTTTTAAAACATATACAAGGCACATCTCATTTTATAATATGGTTTTGTTCAGCTGCCATGTTTAGTAAATCTCAATACATTGTCACAACTGCTTCAATTTATGAAATACAAATCCATATGTTCATTTTGTTTAACACATAAATTAATCCAAAAAAACATGTAAGCATCTTATAATTACTGTGATCTCAGCACTTCATTTGATAGCATGCTGTCTTGAATAATACTATTTTTAATTGGGCAGATGTTATCATAAAATTAGTAATTGGTGGTAGGGAGTTTAATATTTGATTGTATCATGATGCTAAGTTAATGAAGCAAGTATTTTTACTAAATGTAAGAGTAAATATCTAATTAACTGATGTAACTAATCAATTGTATGTAATATCTAGTCTATATATATATATATATATATATATATATATATATATATATATATATATATATATATATATATATAAAATAATGACATATGCAGATATATATATATATCTCACATGTCTTTATTTTTTATTATTATTCATGCATTTAAATAAAAAAATGTGGATATTAGAATTTCTGACTTCCTCTGTGTTGTGAAAATTCTATTAAGAATAATGCACTATTTCTAATTAAACTCAGATTTAACAGGATCCCCTGTAGGGGAAAAACTAATTTATTACTTGATTGTACTTCTTATAATTTAATTTAAAACATATTACTAATGAACTATTAGTCATGTATATTGCAAGATAAAGCTTACGTTGTTGTAGCTTATGTATTTCTGAAGAGCTCCTCATCATGCTCTATAATTTTTTCTTTTTCACTAAATCTTAAATGCAATAAAATAGGAAAAAAAATAGGAAATAAAGTCTGGTGCATGGTTTATATATACATATATATATATATATATATATATATATATATATATATATATATATATATATATATATATATAAAATTATATTTTATTCTCTGAGTGTTGGTTTATTGTTTCATTGCAGAAACTCTATTAAAATACCATCTACTTTGAGTTGGAGATTAGTTGTATTTTCAGTATTAAGTTTTTTCTTCTTTCAATTTGCAATCTTATCTGGGAAGACATTAATGAAATAGTGAACATGAATTCTGACATATATAGAGCAAACAATTTTAAACAACTTTCAAATTTATTTCTTTTATCTAATTTGCTAATATTCTTGGTATCCTTTGTTGAAGGTGCAGTAATTAACTACTTAGAGCTAGCTCAGAGACATTGACAAGAGGCTTATACGTACAGCCAGGGCCGCCTTCAAGGGGTGAATATGGTGACTCCTGTCAGGGGCCCAGTGGGCCAGGGGACACCATGAGGCAAGCACAACTATTATTTTATTATATATATTTATTTATTTTTTACATTTTGGCAGCCACCAGAGAGCACTACAGCAGAGTGTTATTGAGCGTGGGAAATGTAATTACAAGGAGTAAAGCATTAGCATTTGAGAGGATTTCTGAGTGTGCACTAAACCACTATGCACAGTGTGAGATAGACTTGGCACTTCAGTTTGTACAGTGTGTGCCAGAGTCATGCGGCAGATCACTTTCATTTGCATAGTAGGTCGGACTTACTTAGTAAATGTTTTTTATTTGTGCAATTTAAGATTGTAACTTCAGTGTGGTAGTTGTGTGGTTGGGCCAGGGGTTCATAAAAACACATTTTGTTGCAATATGCTGCAGTGTATTTATGATTATTTGACAATGCTCTAGAAATTCTATATTTAAAACCATGCAGAAATGTTTCCTTCTCAAAGCAAAAATGGTAGGTGCCCTTTTGGCAGATATAATTTTAATGTATGTATGTATATATATATATATATATATATATATATATATATATATATATATATATATTTGAATCACATTCCAGTTTACTGCTCCTTTATGCAAAGACTTTCCAGATGCCAGGAGGCATTTTATCTAAGATTTTTACATCTGCATAAAATGTTATACTTTCAGGCTAAGATTGCTCAGTGTTTGAAATGATACAGGTTAACTTAGCACTGTTCAGTTTACACTACAGCTGACTTAATTTTGATGGGGAAGACATTTTGGGACATTTTTGCAACGCGGATTGGTACATAGTACCAATAAGTGAGTAACTTGTAGTACATTTCAAAGAGACTGACACAATGGATGGCTTTTTTTAGTAGTGATATGGTATGTTGCCATATCTTTGGTGTGAAGGTAGAGTTTAAGATTTTTTCCCGATCTAGTAGGTAAAGTAGGTGCTTTATTGTCGAGTATGGTGCTTTCCATCAGTGAGTAGTAAAGGGATTGGGGTTTGTGTAATCGTCCCCCAGTGTTCCATCTAGTTTCCCAGGGATAGAATACAAAAGATGCAGGGTGCCCCATAGTGCAGATCAGACTAGTAGATGGTAAAGTTGAGAGTATAGGTGAAGTCCTACTCATGTAATGGAATGCACAATTTGCGGTACAGGAAGGCTAGAACCAAAGAGTCGCCCGGCAGACTTCCTACGTACTCCAGGAGCTGATAGTATCCTTGTCCCACCAGAGGGTGACCATTAATTTATTTTGATGTTTATCATTAGTTAACATCCAATGACCTGACATATTTTATGACTCTAACTACACCCCCTGCATATGATTGGATATCCCATGAGATGACCATTTTGATGACTATAACTATTCCTCTTGGTTTACAATCATTAATAGTGTTATTATTAATGGGTTGCTATATATACCTTATGATCTTGATCAATATCATTCTGTTATCTTGGAGATTTCACTGATTTTAAAACTATTGGGACTTTTCTCATAAATAATTAAGAACCATGTTTATGTAATGAATTATGCTTGGGACAGCTGTGCATTTTGTGGGTGTGTCATCATTCTATGTGCCGATTGGACACCTTTAGGTATAAGTCTAGCAGCTATGAGAATGTTTGTATAGCCTGATTAAACTGTGCTGTGACACAGATAAACACGTTGCTTTTTAAAAACTTTTAATAAATTGTTAATACTTTTATCTTGCTGCTACACTTCGTTTTTGGATCCATACCACTTTTTGTCTACATTTTGGATTCAATCTATTGGCCACTGTGCTCATATGAGTATTGTCCTATACCACTGATTGTGGCACAACATATCCTGTGGTTACCTACTTTTATCTTTGGACTCCCTCTGGTGGGACGAGGATACTATCAGCTCCTGGAGTGCCTAGGAAGTCTGCCGGGCGACTCTTTGTTTCCGACCTGCCAGTACCTCACATTGTGCATTCCATCACGTGAGTAGGACTTCACCTATACTCTCAACTTTACCATCTACTAGTCTGATCTGCACTATGTGGCACCCTCTATATTTTGTATTCTAGATCTATTTTTCTTGTGTCATGGCGTGACACACTAGAGGAGCTGCCTGAAGTTGTGGACTCTCCTTGATTTTGGAAAGTTTTTTATCTGGACAAGTTCTCTATTAGGACTTATATTTGCTATTTCCATTTTTGGAGTATTTTTCTCCTTTGTTGTGATTTTATTTTCATTTTATTTTATTTCATTTTATTTTAATACTATATATCATTTATTTTTTGATTACCATGCAATTTATGTTTTATGTTTTGTATATCTATATATCTGAGCAACACTTGTGATATATGTTTTGGTCTAACTTTGATTATTCACATTGTATATTGATATCGTTGAATGTACCCTTAAATAACATCAAGACCGTTACATTCTTTGGTTTAGTAAACCTGTTATTAGACAGGTTGTATACTTGATATAGGTATATTACCCCTTCAATTATATATTTCCTTATATATATCGTATATCTACTTATTCTTATATATTTCCTTATATATCTACTGATTACATTTTGTGCCTCTTATAGATACTTGTTAGGCATATCTGTTTCTGCCTGATGTGTTTCTGTTTTTATAGTTTCCCAGGGGGTAAGTGGGCGGGGAGATGTCTTAAAGTCCCAGTTCTTCAGGAAATTTTTGAATCACATATATTCGAAGAGCATATATGGGGGGATATCATTGTCTCTGCATATCTGGTCAAGTGAAATAAATTGGTCTTGCTGGGAAGATGTCAGTAAGTCCCAGGATTGAGTTAGGGAAGGTCAGGGAGCAGAAGCCAACCCCCTTAACAGATGTCGTGGCGGTGGAGTATTGGGCCTGTATTGCCTTTTGAACATCATTGGGCATACTGAAGGCTTCTAGAACCTCCCATAAATATTCCTACCTTATTCGGTCAAATGCCTTATTGGCGTCAAGGGAAAAAAATGATAAAGGCTTATTTAGTCTGGTTGATTCACATAAATGTCCAGTCATTCTTAAAGGAATAGTGTATGTTATCAGAAATTACCCATAGAGAGAGAGATGGCAGTGTTAAACCATTTTGTAAAAATTGGATCAACTAAGAGGAAGAATGTCCCTTTGTCAGTGAAATACTATAGAGGTGCAGAAGTAGTACAAGGAGATAGTAGAAGTTTGTATAATAGCAAATTAGGTGTTAGGTTTTCCATTGTATGAGTGGATATTTTTGAAGTTTTGAAATTAGTGATTATTGTATAATACGCAATGTACATTGTCATTTAGGAAAGCTAGTTTAACAGAAGTTGAATGTTTCATGTGTTGTCTTCTGTGAGAAATATATGTTATGTTTATGAACCAATACCATGTGTCTGTGCTGTATGATTTTGGCGGTATTGTAGTATACAATGTGTATTTAAAAGATAAATGTTTTATTTTGATCTTTTGTGTGTAGGGTTTATTGCGTTTCTCCAAAATATTAATGTGTGTACAAAAACAATATTAATTAATCACAAGACTCTTACCTTGTTTTACCTGATCTTTATGAATAAAGCTAGATATGTATGTAAATAAGTGTTGGGATTCTATTCCCTTAAATTAAACCACTCTAAGGTGTAATGTAAAAAATAGGGAAAGAGCTCATACAATTATAAAAAAGAATGTGTGTTAAAAAAATATTTTGCTTTAATTTTAGTATGAGTAAGGACCCTTAACTCGTGGAAAGAAAAGTAGAGGGACCTCTCACTGGACTATTATTATAATCTAAAATTATTGAATCACATTAAAGTCAAGTCGTATTTAGATATGAACATACAATCTGATAATAAAATCTAACACCTATATTACAAATTATGCACGCTATAGAGAAATTAACGAACGCAACAAAAGTTGCGTTATTTAACCCCCTATAGGGCAACAATTACAAGTTTTTAAAACCCGGCTTGTGCGTGCGATATGGTGCTTTTAAGCTCCATACTGCACAAAAAACAAGTGCTGTTTTGACGTCCTCATGCACGCTTTCCCCATAGACATCAATGGGGAGAGCGGGTCAGAAAAAAGTCTAACACCTGCGATCGCGGAAAGAAAAGCTCCGTAACGCAGCCCCATTGATGTCTATGGGGAAAATAAAGTAACGTTTAAACGTAACACCCTAAAATAAACCCTGAGTCTAAACACTCCTAATCTGCCCCCCATTGACATTGCCAGCACCTACATAATGGTATTAACTCCCAATCTGCCACTCCCGAAATCGCCGCCACCTAAATAAAACTATAAACCCCTAATATGTGGCTCCCGATATCGCCACCACTATACTTAAGTTATTAACCCCTATTCCCCTGCAGTCCAACATCACCCAAACTATGATAAATCTATTAACCCCTATTCCGCCGCTCCCTGACATCGCTGCAACTAAATAAAGATATTAACCCCTAAACCTCTGGCCTCCCACATCACTACCACTAAATAAAACTATTAACCCCTACACCTACCCCTAAACCTAACCCTAAACATATCCCTAAACCTAAACCTAACCCTTAACTTTAACATAATTACAATAGAGCTAAATTAAACTTACAATTATTAACTAAATAAAACTAAATACATACTTACCTGTGAAATAAAACATAATGGCTTGATTACGAGTTTTGCGTTATGAATAAAAAAGCAGCGTTAAGGCTCATAACACTGCTTTTTTTACTACCACTGCTATTACGAGTCTTGTAGGTACAGCTGTCCCGCACACTTTTTTGGCCATACCGCAAATTAACTTACGTAATTTGCGTAAAGTCTTTTTTTCAATGGGACTTTCATAGCGCCGGTATTACCATCTTTTTTTTGGAGGCCAAAAAGTGAGCGGTACAGCCTATTCCGCAAGATTTGTAATGCATTCTAAAGTCAGTAGTTATGATTTTTACACTACAAAGCTGTAGCATAAAACTCATAACTAAAGTGCTAAAAAGTACACTAACACCCATAAACTACCTATTAACCAGTAAACCGAGGCCCTCCCGCATTGCAAACACTAAAATAAAAACACTAAAATAAAATTATTAACCCCTAATCTGCTGCTCCGGACAGCGCCGCCACTAGAATAAACATATTAACCCCTAAACCGCCACACTCCCGCCTCACAAACACTAGTTAAATATTATTAACCGCTAATCTGCCGCCCCTAACATTGCCGCCACCTATCTACATTTATTAACCAATAATCTGCCACCCCCAATGTCGCGGCCACTATACTAAAGTTATTAACCCCTAAACCGAAGTCTAACCCTAACCCTAACACCCCCTAACTTAAATATAATTAAAATAAATCTAAATAAAACCTACAATTAATAACTAAATAATTCCTATTTAAAACTAAATACTTACCTGTAAAATAAACCCTAAGCTAGCTACAATATAACTAATAGTTACATTGTATCCATCTTAGGGTTTATTTTTATTTTTACAGGCAAGTTTGTATTTATTATCAACTAGGTAGAATAGTTAATAAATAGTTATTAACTATTTACTAACTACCTAGCTAAAATATATACAAATTTACCTGTAAAATAAAACCTAACCTGTCTTAGAGTAACACCTAACCTTACACTACAATTAAATACAATTACCTAAATTAAATACAAATACCTAAATTACAACAAAAAACCCCACTAAATTACACAAAATAAAAAACAAATTACAAGATATTTAAACTAATTACACCTAATCTAATAACCCTATCAAAATAAAAAAGCCCCTTAAAATTAAAAAAAAAAAACCCTAGCCTAAACCAAACTACCAATAGCCCTTAAATGAACCTTTTGTGGGGCATTGCCCCCAGCTCTTTTACCTGTAAAAAAATTACAAACAACCCCCAACCGTTAAACCCACCACCCACACAACCAACCCCCCAAATAAAACCCTAACTAAAAAAACCTAAGCTCCCCATTGTCCTGAAAAGGGCATTTGGATGGGCATTGCCCTTAAAAGGGCATTTAGCTCTATTGCAGCCCAAAGCCCTAACCTAAAAATAAAACCGACCCAATAAACCCTTAAAAAAAACTAACACTAACCCCTGAAGATCCACTTACAGTTTTGAAGAGCCGAAATCCATCCTCAACGAAGCCGCAAGAAGTCCTCAGCAAAGTGGCAAGAAGTCCTCAACAAAGCCGGGAAAAATTTTCATTCAAGCTGGGAGAAGTGGTCCTCCAGACGGGTAGAAGTCTTCATCCAGACGGCATCTTCTATCTTCATCCATCCGGCACGGAGCGGGTCCATCTTCAAGACATCCGACGCAGAGCATCCTCCTCTTCCAACGAATGAAGGTTCCTTTAAGTGACGTCATCCAAGATGGCGTCCTTTAGATTCCGATTGGCTGATAGAATTCTATCAGCCAATCAGAATTAAGGTTGAAAAAATCCTATTGGCTGATCCAATCAGCCAATAGGATTGAACTTCAATCCTCTTGGCTGATCCAATCAGCCAATAGTATTGAGGTCACATTCTATTGGCTGATTGGAACATCCAAATGCCCTTTTCAGGGAAATGGTTAGCTTAGGTTTTTTTAGAGTTAGGTTTTTTTTATTTTGGGGGGTTGGTTGGGTGGTTGGTTTTACTGTTGGGGGGTCTTTGTATTTTTTTTTAACAGGTAGAAGAGCTGTTTTTAAGGGCTATTGATAGTTTATTGTAGGCTAGAGTTTTTTATTTTGGGTGGACTTTTAGATTAGGTATAATTCTTTTTTATTTTGGATGATTTCATTTGTTATTTTTCGTAATTTAGTGTTTGTTATTTTTTGTAATTGCGTCTTTTTTTGTATTTAGATACTTTGTAATTTTTAGAGTAGTGTTAGGATTTTTTTAATGTGTAGTTTAGTTTTATTTAATTGGTAGTTAGTTTAATTTTAGTTTAATAATTATATTAGTTTAATTGTTAGTTTAAACTTAGTTATTTTAATTTGACAGGCAAGTTTTAATTTAATTTGATAGGGAAATTGTCATTTTAATCTAAAATTAGGGGGACGTTAGGTTTAGGGGTTACTAGTTTAAATTAGTTTATTGCGATGTGGGGGGCTTTCAGTTTAGGGGTTAATAGTTTACTTTAGTATATTTTGTTGTGGGGGGCTTGCGGTTTAGGTTTTGGTTTCTTATATTGGCAGCAGAATTAGGGGTTAATAACTTTAGTACAGTGGGGGCGATGTGGACGGACGGCAGATTAGGGGTTAATTATATTTAAATAGTGTTTGGGATGTGGGAGAGCCTCGGTTTAGGGGATAATAGGTAGTTTATGGATGTTTAGTGTACTTTGTAGCAGTTTAGTTATGAGTTTTATGTAACAGATTTGTATCGTAAAACTCATAACTACTGCTTTTAGATTGCGTTACAGATCTTGTCGTTTTAGGCTGTAATGCAGGTTATTGAGCCTCACCGCAAAACTCGTAATGGCAGCGCTATGGGAATCCCATGAAAAAACGTAATTTTTATGAGCGAGGTACTGACGTTGTGTTACAGGTTAAAAGGCTTGCGGTACAGCTATACTGACAAGACTTGTAATGGCCGCGGTGCTGTTTTAACGCTGAAAATGCCATATTTTCAGTGTTAAAAGACGAATGCACAACTCGTAATCTAGCTGAAAGTTTGTTATGTGCTGTATAATGCATTTTTAATTTCAAACTGATCCCTATTTCCTAATCTCCAATAAACACGTCACTATAGCACATCTTAATAAATAATTTAAATACTCTATTACAATAAAAGAATGATTGAACAATCTCCACCTAAATATATATATGTTATACAAAAAGCATTTTAGAACCCTTTTTAATTCCAGCAGCAGACTATATCACACATTAATATATAATTAAACCTAAGTTTTGCAACAAATAAACAATATAACTGCTTACTTTATAAATTGAAATTTATATTAATTTGATATTTCAGTAACATAATTACATATCTCTGCATTAAAACATAATCAAGATCAACGAATCAACCCGGGTTGACATATAAGACTAATTAAAGTCCAAAGTATGATCCATTAATCCCGGTCAAATATTTCCAAGCATCACACAGATGTATAGTTGTAATCCACTCATGCGATAGGTAAAAGCGTTAATGCAGGCCCAACACTGTGCCAAGTTGACTCACACAGGTAGTAATGCAAAATGGTCAGTCACTTCACATACACACGCCAAGATGAATGCAGCCTCTGCTCTAGTTTAAATCCATCTTCCACTGGCCAAACTTCACCAGTGTAGCAGTCTCTGCTTGTTATCTTGATGTATCTTTTAGGCATATAGTGAATCCCCACAGTATCAAATGAATCTTGCTTCAATCTTACCTGTTATAGTGAGCGGTCATAGTGTGGCTGAATATTGCCTGCTCGCTTCCAATCAGTCCACGCTTAGTGATTTGCTGATCCGGAAAAATACTTAAAACTTTTTTTCTTCCTCCTCCGTTCTTAGAAGGCTCTTTAAGTGCTCAGCATGCCTTCAGTGTTTCGGCATAGGAATGTTTGAAAATAATGCAGAGAGTACTTACAGCGGTGTTCAGCTGAACACACCGCTGTAAAACAAACAAGCAGCTAGGCGCTTTTCACCCGTGCTCATTACGGGCTTCTTCCGGCTCTAATGTGCTCCGCTTTCTTTTTCTATTTTATTCATTGTATACAAGCCCCTGGTGAAATGTTATACACATTCATACAAATACAATGTTGCTGAATAAATAGATAGATTACTAGAAATTTTGAAACTAATGTCAAATAATTTTAACAATGTTAAATTTGTCCGTATTTTAGACTGACAATCAAAGCGTGAACTTGTGTGCCACAGAGTGCCAAAGTTTTGAGGGAATCATTTTGTTTATAATATTAAAAGAGTTTAATACATCACTCTTATTACTTTTTATCATATATATCAGGCTCAATATGATTAATCACCTAAAAATGCACCAAAATTAAGCTCTTCATTTAGACCTGAAGGTCTTAGAATCTTCAAGTTAAATATCCATTTACTTTCTTTACGGAGTAAAATTTGGTCAAGGTTGCCACCTCTTCCCTTTAGATCTACTAGTTCCAAGCCTCTGAATTTCAGAATATTTTTATTGCTATCATGATGTTCAAAGAAATGTGGGGCCACACTACTGGTTTTTATACATTTATTTTTAATATCTCTTTTGTTTTCCATTATTCTTTCTTTCAATTCCCTGTACGTTTTCCCAATGTAATATAGGGGACAATTACAGTATACCATGTACACTACACCTTCGCTTTTACAAGTAATGTGGCCTTGTATGTAATGTGGCCTTGTATGTTTACTGCTCTTGAAAAAGACGATTCAGTCGTTGAAACGCGTAGAGCCAAGCTAAAAAGAGCCTTTTAATTATGTTTTAATAAATATTTGTTTGTTACAACAAGTATTTCGCTGCCTTTCTTGGAAGTATTTTAAAGCTACCTACCACTTTTTGAGGAGCCAGATTCCGAATTTCTCGGAGTGAGTATATTGCACTTTATATCCATTTAACCTCTTAAGGACATATGACGGAATTTTTCCGTCATAAAACAATTGAGCAAACTGAAAGCTGTGTCCTTAAAGGGTTAAAGATACAATTACCTGCAGTGCAATTTCCATTGTCTACAGATATTAAAGCACATTATGGGAAAATTGGGACAGAGATCCTTATGAAGAAGCTGAACTCTAAAATTTTCGGAGTGAGTATACTGCACATTATTTTGTTGTTAACTCCTGCAAATCACAAGTCAAGTTTCTTTCTTCAGTGTGCACGTTAATATACACGAGATTCAAGACCAGCGCCTCTATATATTTGATCCATATTCTACTCACAGTCCTGTTGGGAGAGACTGTTAGAGGGCAGCAGTCACTTAAGAGGGGAGTATTGTGCTCTATTCTAGTCATTCTGTACATTGTGTTGTCAACATCTAACATATCTGTATAGTTTTTGTTATTATCTTGTATGTAATGGAGATTACCAAATTTGTCACTGAAATTTCTGCCTGTTAGCATATTTTCACAAACTGAACATTTGGAGCATTTATAGTTACCATTCTTTTTCTTATTTAACCAAGTTCCTGCAACTTCAGTTTCAAGATGGCTGTGAACTAACAGATCTTTCAGATTTGGTGCTCTTTTTGGTGTCATTAGAGGAACCTGCCCAACAAATTTCGCTGTAGATTTGTCTATAAGTAAAACATGCCAATGTTTACTAAGTACTGCACGGATATCTTGCCATCTATTATTATATGTTCCTATAAATCTCACTAGAGAATTATCTTGATGATCTACTAGTTTCATTATATAGTAGATCATCCCTATTTTTAATTTTGGTTTTTGCAAATGCTTGTTTTAAACACTGTTGAGGACAACCTCTTTCTTTAAATCTATTTTTAAGAGTTTTGCTTCCAATTTAAAATGTTCATAGTCACTACAATTTCTTTTGTGCCTCAAAAGTTGACCATATGGGATGTTTTGAATTAATTTTTTTGGGTTGATGACTATCAAATGATAATAAAGCATTCCCTGCAGTTTCCTTATGAAAGGTCGCTGTCTTTAAGACATTATTTACATTTATAATTCTCAGATCTAGGAATGTTATTTCTTCCATGAGGTAAGTATAGGTAAATTTCAAGTTCCAGGTATTCCTGTTTAGTTTCTGCATGAATTCAATTAATTTTATGTTATTGTCCTCCCATAGGAGGAACACATCATCGATAAATCTTAGCCAAAGAGCTATGGATGCATTAGTGGTTCCATCACTATTCCATATACAATCATACTCCCATTTACCAAGGTAGAGACAAGCAAATGTAGGGGCACAGCACGTCCCCATCGCTGTCCCAAGAATTTGCTGATAGCATTTACCCTTGAAGAGGAAATAATTATGTTTCAGAATAAAGGAGAGTAGTTCCAAAACCAAATCTGTATGTTTTTTTGTATTCATGACCCCTCTGAGAGAGGAAATATTTGCTTGTCTCTAACCCTTTCTGGTGGGGTATGCTTGAATAGAGGGATTCAACGTCAATTGCAACCAAGATTGTTTTTGGAGTAATTGATATATATATATATATATATATATATATATATATATATATATATATATATATATATATATATATATATATATATATAGCTAGAAGTCAGTGAGAAAGGCACTCCATATAAAATGTAGCAACTTCCAGGGTGCACTTCAAGGAGATCATCGAATATATATGTAGAAAAAAAGGCACTCACTGGTCCAGAGTAAAAAATAACATTTAATAGTTTAAGTTAAAAATGCATGACGTTTCGGAGGCATTCCACCCCCTTTATCAAATGCAAAATACAGACAGTTTGAATGTACAAAAAACGATTAACACATACATTACCCCTTCACCTTAAATAACCCTGTGGCATCTGATGGCACCAAGCCGCAATCGTGGCTTGCATGGTGCTAAACCGGAAGTCATATGACCGGAAATTGCGTCATCCACGTGAACCACGTGGTGACGTCGGTTGTCATGGTGACAACCGTTTGTTGTCTGACGATATTCTCAGACAATAAGGAAATGTCTATCAACAGGGTACAAATATTTATGTTAAACGATAACAAAAAATCCTATTGTCAGCATTAAAAGAAGCTATAGAATATCACAGTTTAGCCATAGGTCAGAATGCCAGTGTGTTAAAAACAACAAAGGTACTCGATCATAGACGATCGAGTGTAGCAACATAAAAGCATGAATATGGTGAACATACAGCAACCCAAGCCAACAGCAGACACACATGCAATACCACATTACCATCCATAAATAATTATATGAGAAAAATTATGGAAAATGGGTACAAACTCATCGCTAACCATCTAAAATCCTGGTTAATGATTGGTATATACATATATGTCTGCAGTTAGTTAAATCGTGTGTTCTTGGTGTCTCCTGGAGTATGGCAGACAATATCTGAGGACTTATGCACTGAGAATGATAGAAAGTCATATTTAAAAGTCATTGATGGTGGATATGTTTTATGGTGGGATGAACAATTGTAATCCATATAAAGAGGTTAGATTAACTTGCAGTATAGAATGGCGAGAAATCCAGCATAGTATTCAATCCCCTAGGTGCTATGGTATCCAACGTATAGATCCATCTTGTCTCCATTCGTAGGAGTCGATTGCCCCTGTCACCTCCCCTTGTCAGCGGTGGTACTTGATCAATCAACATGGTTTTTAAACTCGATACACCATGGTTATGTCTGGCGAAATGGCGTGCTACTGGCTGATCAGAGTCGCCATTTTTGATGGCTTCCCTGATCGCACAGCGGTGATTGGCCATACGCTCCCGAAATGTGGTGACCGTTTTCCCTATATAGACAAGGGAACAGGGGCAAATCAACATATAAATCACATGGGTACTCATGCATGAGAGTCTGTGTTTGATTTTGTAGCGCTTGTTCGTATGTGGATGCTGTCACCTTTAAGCATGCTATCACAAGTGGTACAGTCGCCACATTTAAAGCAGCCTTTTTTGTTGGATTTCAGCCATGTAGTATTCTCATAGCACCTAGTTGGATCCGTTTTTACTAGCAGGTCCCCCAAGTTTCTCGCTCTTCGATAAACCATTCTAGGATGTTGTTGTTTCACGAATGGTAAAGACTTGTCTGAGTGTACCAAGTCCCAGTGTTTAGAGATTGCTCCAGCAACTTTTTGGTGCATTGGATCAAATGTAGTTATGAAGTTGATTTTCTCCTCTGAGTTGTTAATTTCCTTTGCTCTGGTTACATTGCCCTCAAAACGTTTTGTGGCTTCTTCTTTAATGTCCATAACCATCTTTCTATCATATCCACGTGTGATCAATTTTTCTGACATCTCATTAAGTTGTGTTGTTCTATTGTGTGCCTCAGTGTTGTTGCGCAGAACCCGAGTGAGCTGGGAGGCTACTATCCCTTTTTTCTGGTGTGTGGGATGGTAGCTCCGTGCATCTAATAGAGAATTACGGTCAGTGGGCTTGGTGTAAAGGGATGTGCCAAACCTACATACCTCTTTGTCAATTACCTTAAAAATATTAAGGTCCAAAAAATGTACTTTGTCAATGTCAAATTCAAGTTTAAATTTGATAGGGCTAGATAAATTATTTAGTCCATTCACCCAGGATATCAAAGTTTCCGGGGTCCCACGCCAAATCAAAAGGATGTCATCAATATATCTTGTGTAATATACCACCTCTACTATGTCCTGAGGACGCATTAAAATACGCTCGTACCAGGACATGTAGAGGTTGGCATACGTGGGGGCCATGTTTGACCCCATGGCAGTCCCCGAGATCTGCAAGTAGAAGTCCCTCTCAAATTTAAAATAATTCTTTTCAAGACAAATCTGCAGTAAATCCAACAGAAACTCAATGGGAGGTCCCTTATACAGATGAGATCCCACCACCATGGACCTGACAGCCTGCACACCTCCCTCATGAGGGATGGAAGTGTACAGGCTGTCAACGTCCATGGTGACCAGGATGTCACCAGCCTGCAGGGAATCAAAAGCTCTCAGAACTCTAATCAGACTAGGGGAATCCTGTAGATAAGCAAAAGTATCCTTAACAACTGGTTGAAGGTGATGATCAATAAATTTGGCTATATTGGAGAACAATGAACCCCTGGCAGACACAATCGGTCTGCCAGGGGGTTGATCAAGTGTCTTGTGCACTTTGGGTAACAAATAAAGTACTGGGACTATGGGAAAGTTTACGGTCAAAAAATCAAATTCCTTGTCACTTAACACGCATGCCTCCCTCGCAGACCTCAGGGACTGATCAATTTGTTTTTTGAATGTGGCAGTGGGGTTGCCCCTCAAGCGTACATAAACTTTGTTGTCAGCTAATTGGCGTTGAGCCTCCTGCCGGTAGTCATGGTAATTCATAAGGACAATCCCTCCCCCTTTATCTGCAGGTCTTATGATAATTGACTTGTCATCATTCAAATCACTGATGGCCCTGTACTCATCAGGGGATAGATTAGAAAAGCCTGGTGTGGCCTGGTCTAAATCAATGTCATGACAGATCATACGTGTATAACCTTTGATAGTTGGGTGAGTGTTAGCCGGTTCAAAGGTAGATTTAGGTTTAAAGACAGATTCATCATAGGTGGTTATATTTTTATCCTTAAAAAAATCCTTTAATTTTAATTTCCTCTGTAGACTATGTGTATCTACAATTTTATCAAATTTGTTACATTTGGGAGTCGGTACAAATGAAAGGCCACGGTTCAATACACCATGTTCAGCCTCAGTAAGACAACGGTCACTGAGGTTAAACACAATGTCTATTTTTTCTTTTGGTTTCTCTTTTTTGTGGTATCCCCCCCGTCTAATGTGGGTTCTCTTGTGTCTTTTCTTGTATTCGATCCTAGTGGTGGTTTTGTGGCTGCTCTGGTCGTTACCCCAGAAAAAGAAGCCGCGTTTGACCCTGGTGCTTGTCTATTCTGTTTATCATCATTTGTGTCACCTTCTGATGAGTCCCCACCACTAGTGTCAATAGTACCAAGTGTGTTCCTAGTCCTATTGAATCTGTGTCTGCCACGAGATATATCCTGATCCTTACCATACAGCCATCTATACACACATTTTTCCCTATAGTCACTTTCAACAGATGTTAATTTTCTATTTTTAAAACTCACAAGATCACTTTTATATTTCTTAATTTGTGTTTCTAGTTTAGTGACCCAATCCTGAGTTTCGTCGCCGGTCATGATCTCCAAACTACTTGATTTAATGGCATCAATCTCTATTTTCATTTTATTTTCTAATCTGGTTACTTCCTCAATGACCAATAATATGAGGTCATAGGAACATTTGTTTAAAATGGAGCACCACCTGCGACAAAACTCAGGATTGGAGCGACCAATAGTGGGAACATTTTTCATTCTGAAACCCCTAGGGATTTGTTTATTCCTGTGATAGTTAGAGAGATAGACTGCATGTAAGTGAAAATCAGTTAACCTTTTCCTCAAATTAAGTAGCTTATGATATACATTAATGGGGGTTTCACCCCTCAACTCACTCAGGTCTGCTGCAACAAGAATCCTGTTCACGTCTTCATCTGTGTATACAAATATATCTGTATTCACTTCATCTCCATCCTGGATAACTGAGATAGTCTCCGGTAAAGATGTCAATTCCGGGTAGTCCTCCATATTCAAGTAAGATAGGGTGAAGAAAAAATTAGAAAAATTAGAAGATAAAAACCTTTTCAGATAAGTCCGTTTTTGTAAAATCCAAGCAGTTGTAGTACAAAATTTTAAATAAATTCAGTTCAGCAGTGTAAGCATAGGTAGGGTGCACAATCAGGAAATGTAGATAGCTAGAAGTCAGTGAGAAAGGCACTCCATATAAAATGTAGCAACTTCCAGGGTGCACTTCAAGGAGATCATCGAATATATATGTAGAAAAAAAGGCACTCACTGGTCCAGAGTAAAAAATAACATTTAATAGTTTAAGTTAAAAATGCATGACGTTTCGGAGGCATTCCACCCCCTTTATCAAATGCAAAATACAGACAGTTTGAATGTACAAAAAACGATTAACACATACATTACCCCTTCACCTTAAATAACCCTGTGGCATCTGATGGCGCCAAGCCACAATCGCGGCTTGCATGGTGCTAAACCGGAAGTCATATGACCGGAAATCGCGTCATCCACGTGAACCACGTGGTGACGTCGGTTGTCATGGTGACAACCGTTTGTTGTCTGACGATATTCTCAGACAATAAGGAAATGTCTATCAACAGGGTACAAATATTTATGATAAACGATAACAAAAAATCCTATTGTCAGCATTAAAAGAAGCTATAGAAAATCACAGTTTAGCCATAGGTCAGAATGCCAGTGTGTTAAAAACAACAAAGGTACTCGATCATAGACGATCGAGTGTAGCAACATAAAAGAATGAATATGGTGAACATACAGCAACCCAAGCCAACAGCAGACACACATGCAATACCACATTACCATCCATAAATAATTATATGAGAAAAATTATGGAAAATGGGTACAAACTCATCGCTAACCATCTCAAATCCTGGTTAATGATTGGTATATACATATATGTCTGCAGTTAGTTAAATCGTGTGTTCTTGGTGTCTCCTGGAGTATGGCAGACAATATCTGAGGACTTATGCACTGAGAGTGATTGAAAGTCATATTTAAAAGTCATTGATGGTGGATATGTTTTATGGTGGGATGAACAATTGTAATCCATATAAAGAGGTTAGATTAACTCGCAGTATAGAATGGCGAGAAATCCAGCATAGTATTCAATCCCCTAGGTGCTATGGTATCCAACGTATAGATCCATCTTGTCTCCATTCGTAGGAGTCGATTGCCCCTGTCACCTCCCCTTGTCAGCGGTGGTACTTGATCAATCAACATGGTTTTTAAACTCGATACACCATGGTTATGTCTGGCGAAATGGCGTGCTACTGGCTGATCAGAGTCGCCATTTTTGATGGCTTCCCTGATCGCACAGCGGTGATTGGCCATACGCTCCCGATATGTGGTGACCGTTTTCCCTATATAGACAAGGGAACAGGGGCAAATCAACATATAAATCACATGGGTACTCATGCATGAGAGTCTGTGTTTGATTTTGTAGCGCTTGTTCGTATGTGGATGCTGGAAAGTGTCACCTTTAAGCATGCTATCACAAGTGGTACAGTCGCCACATTTAAAGCAGCCTTTTTTGTTGGATTTCAGCCATGTAGTATTCTCATAGCACCTAGTTGGATCCATTTTTACTAGCAGGTCCCGCAAGTTTCTCGCTCTTCGATAAACCATTTTAGGATGTTGTTGTTTCACGAATGGTAAAGACTTGTCTGAGTGTACCAAGTCCCAGTGTTTAGAGATTGCTCCAGCAACTTTTTGGTGCATTGGATCAAATGTAGTTATGAAGTTGATTTTCTCCTCTGAGTTGTTAATTTCATTTGCTCTGGTTACATTGCCCTCAAAACATTTTGTGGCTTCTTCTTTAATGTCCATAACCATCTTTCTATCATATCCACGTGTGATCAATTTTTCTGACATCTCATTAAGTTGTGTTGTTCTATTGTGTGCCTCAGTGTTGTTGCGCAGAACCCGAGTGAGCTGGGAGGCTACTATCCCTTTTTTCTGGTGTGTGGGATGGTAGCTCCGTGCATCTAATAGAGAATTACGGTCAGTGGGCTTGGTGTAAAGGGATGTGCCAAACCTACATACCTCTTTGTCAATTACCTTAAAAATATTAAGGTCCAAAAAATGTACTTTGTCAATGTCAAATTCAAGTTTAAATTTGATAGGGCTAGATAAATTATTTAGTCCATTCACCCAGGATATCAAAGTTTCCGGGGTCCCACGCCAAATCAAAAGGATGTCATCAATATATCTTGTGTAATATACCACCTCTACTATGTCCTGAGGACGCATTAAAATACGCTCGTACCAGGACATGTAGAGGTTGGCATACGTGGGGGCCATGTTTGACCCCATGGCAGTCCCCGAGATCTGCAAGTAGAAGTCCCTCTCAAATTATGCCAACCTCTACATGTCCTGGTACGAGCGTATTTTAATGCGTCCTCAGGACATAGTAGAGGTGGTATATTACACAAGATATATTGATGACATAAGATATATTTTTTTCTGGGTAAACTGAGCACAAAGTACATTGTTTTAGGATTATCTTTAAAAGGACATTCAAGTCCAAAATAAACTTTCATGATTCAAATAGGGCATGTAATTTAAACAACTTTCCAATTTACTTTTGTCACCAATTTTGCTGTGTTCTCTTGGTATTCTTAGTTGAAAGTTAAATCTAGGTAGGCTCATATGCTAATTTCTTTGACCTTAAAGGACGCCTCTAATCTGAATGCATTTTTACAGTTTTTCACCATTAGAGGGCATTAGTTCATGTGTGTCATATAGATAACATTGAGCTCATGCATGTGAAGTTACCTAGGAATCAGCACTGATTAGCTAAAATGCAAGTCTGTCAAAAGAACTGAAATAAGGGGGCAGTTTGCAGAGACTTATATGCAAGGTAATCACTGAGGTAAAAAGTATATTATTATAACTGTGTTGGTTAGGCAAAACTGGGGAATGGGTAATAAAGGGATTATCTTTCTTTTTAAACAGCAAAAATATTTGGTGTTGACTGTCCCTTTAAAGTAAGTGGCATGGATTTGGGAAGGTATTGTGGACTGGGTCATAACAGTGGGTGGGCAGAGTACATACTTATGCCTAGATTACAAGTTTTGTGATAAGGTAAAAAAGCAGCGTTATCAGGTCCTTTCTACGCCCGCTACTATTATTAGGTATTAGGTATAGGTGTACCGCACACTTTTTTGGCCTTACCGCAAACCTACTTACGTAAAGTTCGTAAAACCTTTTTTCAATGGGACTTCCATAGCGCCGGTATTACGAGTTTGTCCTGGGAGGCCAAAAAGTGAGCAGTACAGCCTCTACCGACAAGATTCCTAACGCATTCTAAAGTCAGTAGTTATGAGTTTTACACTACAAAGCTGTAGCATAAAACCCATAACTAAAGTGCTAAAAAGTACACTAACACCCATAAACTACCTATTAACCCCTAAACTGAGGCCCTCCCGCACTGGAAACACTATAATAACATTTTTAACCCGCTAATCTGCCGCTCTGGACATCACCACTACTATAATAAACATATTAACCCCTAAACCGCCGCACTCCCACCTCGCAAACACTAGTTACATTTTATTACCCCTAATCTGCCGCCCCTAACATCGCCGACACCTACATTATATTTATTAACCCCTAATCTGCTGCCCCCAACATCGCCGACACCTACATTATATTTATTATCTAGACTATGGTAAGTGGACCGAGCGCTGTGGGGAGGGGGCCTTAAGCTTACTATTAATATAGCCTCCTAGTAGGCTAGTGAAATGAAAATATGAAAAAGGGGTGATGGTAAGCGCTAAAAAGCTTAATATGATAGGGTGGACACAATTTAATACAATGTCATACAATACAAATATAATCTACACATATACACTAAAAGTTAAAATAAGATGCATGGATCCATGTCTAACGAATTGTCTAACGAATTGCTAAAAACAAAAATATAAAAGTATATAAATCAGCCTAATTGAAACAAGCCAATAGGAATAGAGAGTTTCCTAGTGATGGTGTAACATACAATAAGTGACCTCCGTGTTAGAAACAGAACTCTGCCGTCAACAAATCAACAATACGGTAATAAATGTAAATAAAACAAAAAGCAATACTGAAGTCCCAATAATAAATATGTGCACATATAAAACTTATGGAAAGTACATTGATATGCTGATATAGTCACAATAAAATCCCATGTGAGTCCGTCGAAGTGTCCTCCATTGTGACGTGAAGAAAAATGTCATAAAAAATGATGAAAACTGAAAACTGAAAATGTGTATAAAATCCAAACTCTAATTCCAAAATTGGTGTGAGATGAACAAGGGTGTAAACAAGCTGAAAAAATGATTATATGTGATCAAATAGTCAAAGCCATTGTGAAAAAGTAAAAATGAAGAGAAAAAAATGTGAAAAAATAAGGAAATTGTCAGGAACAGATGGCAAATTCACATAGGCATATGTAAAACCTGAGTGTCTGATGTCATATGCTCATAGTAAAACAGTAACACCGTTAAAAACCTAAAAGGAAACAAAAGAAAAAAAATAGTGCAACACTGTATATAATAAACAATATAGATAATTAAAACCAAGCTCACCAGTATGCCAACGCGTTTCGGCCTAGACTAGGCCTTTCTCAAGACTAACCTTTTAGGTTTTTAACGGTGTTACTGTTTTACTATGAGCATATGACATCAGACACTCAGGTTTTACATATGCCTATGTGAATTTGCCATCTGTTCCTGACAATTTCCTTATATTTATTAACCACTAATCTCCCTCCCCCAATGTCGCCGCAACCTACCTACATTTATTAACCCCTAATCTGCCGCCTCCAACTTCACCGCCACTATTCTAAATTTATTAACCCTAACGCTAACCCTAACATCCCCTAACTTAAATATAATTTAAATAAATATAAAGAAAATTCATATCATTAACTAAATAATTCCTATTTAAAACTAAATACTTACCTGTAAAATAAACCCCAAGCGAGCTACAATATAACTAATAGTTACATTGTATCTAACTTAGGGGGGTTATTTTTATTTTACAGGCAAGTTTGTATTTATTTTAAGTAACTATTACTAAATAGTTATTAATAATTAAATAACTACCTAGCTAAAATAAATACAAATTTACTTGTAAAAAAAACCTAACCTATGTTACAATAACACCTAACACTACACTACAATTAAATCAATTCCCTACATTAAATACAATTAAATAAATTAAATTAGCTAAATCACAAAAAAAAAAAAAACACTAAAATACTGGAAGTAAAAAACAAATTACAAGATCTATAAACTAATTACACCTAATCTAATAGCCCTATCAAAATAAAAAAGCCCCCCCAAAATAAAAAACCCTAGCCTAAAATAAACTACCAATAGCCCTTAGAAGGGCCTTTTTCGGGGCATTGCCCCAAAGAAATCAGCTCTTTTACCTGTAAAAGAAAATATAAACAACCCCCCAACAGTAAAACCCACCACCCACTCAACCAACCCCCCAAATGAAACCCTAACTAAAGGACCTAAGCTCCCCATTGCCCTGAAAAAGGGCATTTTGATGGGCATTTCCCTTAAAAGGGCATTTAGTTCTATTGCTGCCCAAAGCCCTAACCTAAAAATAAAACCCACCCAATATACCCTTAAAAAATCCTAACACTAATCCCCGAAGATTCACTTACCGGGAGAAGTCTTCATCCAAGCGGCAAGATGTCCTCAATGAAGCCGGCAGAAGTAGTCCTTCAGACGGGCAGAAGTCTTCATCCAGACGGCATCTTCTATCTTCATGCTTCCAACGCGGAGCGGCTCCATCTTCAAGACATCCGGCGTGGTGCATCCTCTTCAATCGACGTCTTTTTCCGAATGAATATCTCTTTAAATGATGTCATCCAAATGGCATCCCTTAGATTTCGATTGGCTGATAGAATTCAATCCTATCCTGAACTTCAATCCTATTGGCTGATCCAATCAGCCAGTAGGATTAAGCTTGCATTCTATTGACTGATTGGAACAGCCAATAGAATGCAAGCGCAATCCTATTGGCTGATTGCATCAGCCAATAGGATTTTTTCTACCTTAATTCTGATTGGCTGATAGAATTCTATCAGCCAATCAGAATCTAAGGGATGTCGGAATCTAATGAACGCAATGCCCCGCAAAAGCTATTGGTAGTTTAGTTTAGGCTAGGGGTGTTTTTATTTTGGGGAGGCTTTTTTTATTTTGATAGGGCTATTACATTAGGTGTAATTAGTTTAAAGATCTTGTAATTTGTTTTTTATTTTCTGTAATTTAGTGGGGGGGGGGGGTTGTGATTTAGGTAATTTAATTTAATTTATTTAACTGTATTTAATGTAGGGAATTTATTTAATTGTAGTGTTAGGTGTTAGGTTAGGTTTTATTTTACTGGTAAATTTGTATTTATTTTAGCTAGGTAGTTATTTAATAGTTAATAACTATTTAGTAACTTTTCTACCTAGTTAAATCAAATACAAACTTGCCTGTAAAATAAAAATAAACCCTAAACTAGCTACAATGTAACTATTAGTTATACTGTAGCTAGCTTAGGGTTTATTTTACAGGTAAGTATTTAGTTTTAAATAGGAATAATTTAGTTAATGATAGTAATTTTATTTAGATTAATTTAAATTATATTTAAATAAAGGGATGTTAGGGTTAGGGTTAGACTTAGGTTTAGGGGTTAATAAATTTAGAATAGTGGCGGCGACATTGGGTGATGGAGATTAGGGGTTAATAAATATAATGTAGGTGTCGGCGATGTTGGGGGCAGCAGATTAGGGGTTAATAAATTTAATGTAGGTGGCGGCGATGTCCGGAGCGGCAGATTAGAGGTTAATATGTTTATTATAGTGTTGACGATGTCGGGGGCGGCAGATTAGGGGTTAATAAATATAATGTAGGTGTCGGCAATGTCGGGGGCGGCAGATTAGGGGTTAATAAGTGTAAGATTAGGGGTGTTTAGACTCAGGGTTCATGTTAGGGTGTTAGGTGTAAACATAAAATGTGTTTCCCCATAGGAATCAATGGGGTTGCATTACTGAGTTTTACGCTGCTTTTTGGCAGGTGTTAGACTTTTTCTCTGCTGGCTCTCCCCATTGATGTCTATGGGGAAATCGTACACGAGCATGTACGACCAGCTCACCGCTGATTTAAGCAGCGCTGGTATTGGAGTACGATATGGAGCTCAAGTTTGCTCTACGCTCACTTCTTGCCTTTTAACGCTGGGTTTGTAAAAACCCGTAATACCAGAGCTGCAGGTAAGTGAGCAGTGAGATAAAACTGCACGTTAGCACCGCACAGCTCATAAAGCAAGACTCGTAATCTAGCCGATGATTTATTGTTGCAAATTCAAAGCATCATGAGGGAGGTGGAATAACTAAGGTCTTCAAACCTGTGTTTGACAGAGTGAGACAATTAAATCTGTATATGAAATCAATTCCATTGGTATGTTTGCTTGCAATAATTATTTAATTGCATACATTTATCAGTATTTGCTTTTTGCACTTCTGGGTGATTCTTACCATAAACTATATATTCTGAAAGCTGATTGCAATCATGTCTTTTACATTGTCTAGGTTGTTCAATTAATATATTCTTGTTTGATAATTTCACACCTGTTCTTGAACAAATTATTTACCCATAAATAAGTTCCATAGACAATAAACAAATCTATAAATGAACAACAGTCCATAAGCTCTCATAAATGCATGCATTAAACTGATGTTTCTGCAATCTTGTAAACCAAGACACATGATACAATCTAAAGCAAATATGCTTAAATATATGTGCTGAAAAAAAATATATATACACATATTGTATATGCGCTTTTATTATTCCTTTGGCTCTCTACACTGATTGAAGATATCTAGCATACAAAAGCAGGTATGAAAATATACTATAAGAAAATCTTACCATCACTCCTATATGTCATCCCATTCCAAAATCATGGGAATTAGGGCTCCATGTACGAAGCAGCGGGGCAGGTCCGCATATGCGAGCCTGCTTTACGCAATGTATGAATCAGCGGTCATTAGACCTCTGCTTCTTACACCCTACGCCACCTCTGAGGTGGCAAGGGAAAATCACAGAGAGCTCACTCGCTCTCTCTCTGTGTGTTTAACAGCCCCTTCAGTCATGTGATTGGTCATGCGAATGAAGGGACAGGCATTACACTCTGCGATGAGTGTGTAATGATACATACGGGCCAGTGGACGAACAGATCCGCTGCCCGTATGTAGCGAAGACGGTCAGACAGCTTTGCAAGTTGAGAAGCTGCCTGCCCCCCTCTTAGTACATGGGGCCCTTAATGCAGTGTTGCCCCCTTAATAGCAATAACAGCCACCTTTCTTCTTGAAAAGCATTCTACAAGATTTGTGAAGTGTGCCCATTTGGCCAAAACAATATTTGTGAGGTCAGGCATTGATGCTGGATAAGAAGGTGTCTTGCTTGCAATTAGCCTTCCAGTGCATCCTAAAGGTGTTCCATGGTGTTGAGGCCAGGGCTCTGTAAAAGCCACTCTAATTTCTCCACACCAAACTGGTCAAATCATGTGTACAAGGGCCTCACTTTGTACCCAGGGCAGAGTTATGCAGGAACAGGGAAAATAAAATTCCCAAAACTGTTGCCACAAAGCTGGAAGCACCCAATTATCTGAAATGTATTTGTATTCTGCTGCAATAAAATGACACTTCTCTGAAATTAAATGACATTGCCCAAGCCTAGCCCAAATCAGCTAACAGAAAAAGCTTTCATTCTATTGGCTGATTTGAATTGGAATTACAACATAGAAATGCAAGGGCACATATATATATAAGGGGGACCCTTGCATTTAGTCTTCATTGTGCTGCGGGGACAACATGAAGAAGGACAATTGAATGGAAGAAGACGTCAGTTGGAAAATATATGAAGAGGACTGTCCCAAAGGAGTAACACTATGGACTTGTAGCTGCCCCCCTAAGGAGCCATAATAAGTTGTGTTCCAACTTTTGGGGTTTAGCGGAAAGTTTTTCTTTTCGGTGTTCTTTTTTTTTAGTATAGGGTTTTTTTTTGCAAAAGAGCTTAATTGTTGATGCCCTTTTCACTGATTTTTTTTTAATAACAAATTTGAAGCAAGAGAGCTTAAAGGGACCCTGAACCCAAATTTTTTTTTTTGTGATTCAGATTCCGCAGCATAATTGTGGCGAGCCTGATTCAACCTAGTTATCAAAGCCTACAGACCAGCAAAAGTTGAAATTTGTGACGTAACATACAATCTGCCAGTCTCAATCCGACACAGATCGATGCTTACGTCATTGCAGATGTTCCGAATACAAATTCGGCACTATCTGACAACTTTTGCAAGTTATTAAATTTCTAACAGGTACGCTCGCCACTATTCTGGCCCAGAGTACCTGGTTTTTAATCCGCCACCATGGAGGCCGTGGATGCCATAGGAATCAATCTGAGTCTGAAAGCAACGAAAGCTTATGTTCGATGCTGCCAGATATCCCATTGATTTCTAGGGTAGAAAACAAATTACATTTACACCTAACACCCTAACATAAGCCCCGAGTCTAAACACCCCTAATCTGCCACCCCGACATCACCGCAACATACATAAAATTTATTAACCCTTATTCTGCCGCTCCCCAACCCTGCCACAACTAATTAAATATATTAACCCCTATCACGCCGCTCCCGGAGCTCATCGCAACTAACTAAAATTATTAACCCCTATCCCGCCGCTCCTGGACCTAACCGCAACTGTAATAAAATTATTAGCCCCTAAACCCCTGGCTTCCTACATCACTACCACTAACTAAACCTATTAACCCCTAAACCGCCAGCCCGCCACATTGCCATAAACTAAATTAAGCTATTAACTCCTAAACCTAACAACCCGCTAACTTTACATTAAATATTAACTCATCCCTATCTTATAATAAATTAAACTTACCTTTAGAATTCAAATAAACTATATTAAACTATTAATTAACCTACCCTAACTATTATACTAAATTACATTAAACTATATTAGACTATTAATTAACCTACCCTAACTATTATACTAAAATTATATTAAACTATATTAGACTATTAATTAACCTACCAAAACTATTATACTAAAACTACATTAAACTAACAATTAAATTAACTATATTACATATTTAAAAATCTAACCCTACTCAACTTATTTAAATCTACTATAACAAATTACTAAATTACAAAAAAATTACAACTAAGTTACAAAAAATAAAAAACACTAACGGCTAGATTTATAGTTGGGCGGTAGCCATCAAAACCAGCGTTAGAGGGTCCTAACGCTGGTTTTTAACCACCCTCTGGTATTTGGAGTCAGTCAGGAAAGGGTCTAACGCTCACTTTGCAGCCGTGACTTTTCCATACCGCAGATCCCCTTACGTCAATTGCGTATCCTATCTTTTCAATGGGATCTTTCTAACGCCGGTATTTAGAGTCGTGGCTGAAGTGAGCGTTAGAAATCTAACGACAAAACTCCAGCCGCAGAAAAAAAACAGGAGTTAAGAGCTTTCTGGGCTAACGCCGGTTTATAAAGCTCTTAACTACTGTGCTCTAAAGTACACTAACACCCATAAACTACCTATGTACCCCTAAACCGAGGCCCCCCCACACTGCCGCCACTCTATTAAATTTTTTTAACCCCTAATCTGCCGCTTCGTACACCGCCGCCAGCTACGTTATCCCTATGTACCCCTAATCTGCTGCCCCTAACATCGCCGACACCTATATAATATTTATTAACCCCTAATCCTCCCCCCCAACGTCGCGGCTACCTTACCTACACTTATTAACCCATAATCTGCCGACCGAACCGCACCACTACTATAATAAATGTATTAACCCCTAATCCGCCTCACTTCCGCCTCAATAACCCTATAATAAATAGTATTAACCCCTAATCTGCCCTCCCTAACATCGCCAACACCTAACTTCAAACATTAACCCCTAATCTGCCGACCGGAGCTCACCGCTATTCTAATAAATTTTTTAACCCCTAAAGCTAAGTCTAACCCTAACACTAACTCCCCCCTAAGTTAAATATAATTATTATCTAACAAAATAAATTAACTCTTATTAAATAAATTAATCCTATTTAAAACTAAATACTTACTTGTAAAATAAACCCTAATATAGCTACAATATAAATTATAATTATATTGTAGCTATTTTAGGATTAATATTTATTTTACAGGCAACTTTGTATTTATTTTAACCAGGTACAATAGCTATTAAATAGTTAATAACTATTTAATAGCTACCTAGTTAAAATAATTACAAAATTGCCTGTAAAATAAATCCTAACCTAAGTTACAATTAAACCTAACACTACACTATCATTAAATTAATTAAATAAAATACCTACAATTATCTACAATTAAACCTATCACTACACTATCAATAAATTAATTAAATACAATACCTACAAATAACTACAATTAAATAAACTAACTAAAGTACAAAAAACAAAAAAGAACTAAGTTACAAAAAATAAAAAAATATTTACAAACATTACCACTACCCAATTCTAAATTAAAAAAGTTCAAAGCTCTTTTACCAAACCAGCCCTGAAAAGGGCCATTTGCGGGGCATGCCCCAAATAATTCAGCTCTTTTGCCTGTAAATAAAAACATACAATACCCCCCCCCAACATTACAACCCACCACCCACATAACCCTAATCTAACCCAAACCCCCCTTAAATAAACCTAACACTAAGCCCATGAAGATCTTCCTACCTTATCTTCACCATGCCAGGTTCACCGATCGCTCCAGAAGAGGGTCCGAAGTCTTGATCCAAGCGGCAGCTGAAGAACTCCATCATTGGGCTGAAGTCGGAAGTCCATCATCGGGATGAAGTCTTCTATCAAGCGCCATCTTCAATCTTCTTTCTTCCGGAGCAGAGCGGAGCCATCTTCTTCCCAGCCGACGCGGATCCAACCTCTTCAACTGACGCCTACTCGCCGAATGACGGTTCCTTTAAATGACATCATCCAAGATGGCGTCCCTCGAATTCCGATTGGCTGGTAGGATTCTATCAGCCAATCGGAATTAAGGTAGGAATATTCTGATTGGCTTCAAGTTCAATCCGATTGGCTGATCCAATCAGCCAATCAGATTGAGCTCGCATTTTATTGGCTGATCTGAGCAGCCAATAGAATGCGAGCTCAATCTCATTGGCTGATTGAACTTAGTTCTTTTTTATTTTTTGTACTTTAGTTTATTTAATTGTAGATAATTGTAGGTATTGTATTTAATTAATTTATTGATAGTGCAGTGTTAGGTTTAATTGTAACTTAGGTTAGGATTTATTTTACAGGTAATTTTGTAATTATTTTAACTATTTTAGCTATTAAATAGTTCTTAACTATTTAATAGCTATTGTACCTGTTTAAAATAATTACAAAGTTGCCTGTAAAATAAATATTAATCCTCAAATAGCTACAATATAATTATAATTTATATTGTAGCTATATTAGGGTTTATTTTACAGGTAAGTATTTAGCTTTAAATATGAACAATTTATATAATTAGAGTTAATTTATTTCATTAGATTTAAATTATATTTAACTTAGGGGGGTGTTAGGGTTAGGGTTAGACTTAGCTTTAGGGGTTAATCCATTTATTAGACTAGCGGCGAGATCTGATCGGCAGATTAGGGGTTAATAATTGTAGGTAGCTGGCGGCGACGTTGTGGGGGGCAGATTAGGGGTTAATACATATAATATAGGGGTCGGCGGTGTTAGGGGCAGCAGATTAGGGGTACATAGGTATAATGTAGGTTGCAGCGTTATACAGAGCGGCAGATTAGGGGTTAAAAAAAATATGCAGGGGTCAGCGATAGCGGGGGCGGCAGATTAGGGGTTAATAAGTGTAAGGTTAAGGGTGTTTAGACTCGGGGTTCATGTTAGGGTGTTAGGTGCAGACGTAGGAAGTGTTTCCCCATAGTAAACAATGGGGATATCGTGCACGAGCTTGTTTTTGAAGCTGGCCGTGTCCGTAAGCACCGCTGGTATCGAGAGTTGCAGTGGCGATAAATTATGCTCTACGCTCCCTTTTTGGAGCCTAACGCACTGAAAACCCAGCCATTCTCTGAACTCTAAATACCAGCGGTATTTAAAAGGTGCGGGGGAAAAAAAGCATGCATAGCTAACGCACCCCTTTGGCCGCAGAACTCTAAATCTAGCCGTAAGTTACAAAAAATAAAAAACCACAGTATCAAAAATAAAAAAAGAATTACACTTAATCTAATAGCCCTATCAAAATAAGAAAGACCCCCCAAAATAAAAAATAAAAATAAAGTATAATTATAAGCTAAAATCTAGCCCTCGGATTGTAAGGGCTTAGTTTACTTAAATTTATTTTCACTGTTGGCTGATAGTTAATATTTATATGGATCTTTGCGGTGGATCTATAATTTAAACCAACCTGGTTCAAGTGTTTTTAAATTTAGCCTAAGCTATTGTATGATTGATCAATTCTGGTTGTGACTGAGATTTTTTCTAATAAAGATAAATTTGTATGAATGAAAGTGAATCTTAATTCAGAGTTAACAAGATATACAGGTGGCCCTCGTTTTACAATGGTTCAATTTACACCGTTTAAGAATAACAACCTTTTTTCCAGTCATGTGACTGCTATTGAAAAGCATTGAGAAGGAGTGCATTTATTAAAATAGCCAGTAGGTGGAGCTGTCCGCTTGTGTTGCAGCAAAGCCAAGCAAGCTGAAATTAATCAGTTTAACCAGACCGGAGCTATCGAGCATATTTCAAAGGAACAAGATCTTCCTATCTATAAATCAGTCCAGATTAAAATGCATATAAAGAACTGCTTGCAGAAAAATGAAAGTGAAGTCTGTGTTGTGTGATTATTTTGTTAGGTTTACAATGCTGTTTAGCAAATGTTTTTGTTCATTTAACTTAGTTTAATGATATATTCTGTGTTGTGTGATTATTTTATTAGGTTTATAATGCTGTTTAGCATTTAAAGTCTTCATTTCAAAGCTTTAAAAATAATGTTTAGGTGTTACTTATGACAATTTTGAGAGGGGCCTGGAACCTATCTCCCTCACTTCCCATTGACTTACATTATAAACTGGGTTTTAATTTACAACGGTTTCGATTTACAACCATTCCTTCTGGAACCTAACCCCGGCGTAAACTGAGGGCTACCTGTATTATATTATGGAGCTAATCCTTCTATACTCAATTGTATAACCCTTTTTACAATTAGTTTAGCTAGTTGTGATGTTCTGTTTAGTCTCCACGACATTCTAGTGGTACTCGTAAAGTTATAAACCTATTACATAAGTACAGTTATACTAAGAAATTACCTGCTATTATATAACTCTGCTACCCCCCCTCTCTGTTCATTAATACATTTATTTAGTTGTGGAGGGGTCCGGGAGCAGCGGGATAGGGGTTAATTATTTTATTTAGTTGCAGAGTGTCCGGGAGCAGCGGAATAGGGGTTAATACATTTATTTAGTTGCAGGGGCTCCAGGAGCAGCCGGATAGGGGTTAATAGCTTTATTAAAGTTGTGGTGGGCTCCGGGAGCGGCGGGATAGGGGTTAATACACTTATTTAGTTGCTTAGGGGTCCCGGAGCGGCGGGATAGGGGTTAATAGCTTTATTAAAGTTGCGATGGGCTCCTGGAGTGGTGGGATAGGGGTTAATAACTTTAATAAAGTTGCAGTGGGGTCCGGGAGAGACGGATAGGGGTTAAACATTTGAGTATAGTGGCGGTGTTTAGTGACAGGGTATAAATAATGTTGGGAAAAAGCCATATAGCAGCGAGATCGATGACTGTTAGTTAACAACAGTCCGCTGCTCATCACCCCATACTTGGTGCGCAGCTTTTTGCCGGCTTTTTTTAATAAATATGGCGATTGTATTCAGGTCCGCGGCTGCGATGTTAGGCGATGTTAGGCGAGCGTATTGGTCCCGGCGAACGTAGCACAGTTGACAGCTTGATAATTCGGCCTCAGAGCATGCAATTTTAAGTAACTTTTTAATTTATTACTATTATCAAATTTTCTTCATTCTCTTGGTATGTTTTTTTGAAAAGCAAGAATGTAAGTTTAGATGCCGGCCCATTTTTGGTGAACAACCTGGGTTGTCCTTGCTGATTGGACAGCACCAATAAACTGTCCATGGTCTGAACCGAAAATTTGCAGGCTCCTTAGCTTAGATGCCTTCTTTTTCAAATAAAGATAGCAAGAGAACAAAAGAAAATTGATAATAGAAGTAAATTATAAAGTTGCTTAAAGTGAATGTAAAGTCAAGCTCAATGCTAAACACTGCTTAAAAGCTGACCTTAAAATACTGCCACTTTAATTCATCATTTTTTCAGCAAACCTCTAATTAACTAGTATTTGAGCTTTATTTCATTACGATCGTCATCTCAATCCTCCGCCCGCCATCTTGGATTAATGATTGACATTGTAGGCTCGCTTGTGTCAACCAATAATCCGATCAACCACGGGGGGACCAAACCCCTTTCGGCTACGTCACTCGTATGTAATGCGCCTGTGTTTGGAAGCCGTCACACAGAGCTCTCACGCACGTTCACATTTAGCGCATGCGCTATTACACTTATGGGACTTTTCAGAGCGCTTGGTAAGTACGCAACGCATGCGCTGTGTATAGCAAAGCCAGGAGCGCGCATTGACTTTACGTATACAGTGGGTGGGACTGCTATATACCTTACAGGGGATTAAATCCGGAAGTTGCGGGTGGGAGGAGCTGCTACCTAAAACGGAGCAAATTTGGTAATAAAAATATAACCTTTACTTTGTTTGTTTTTTAAAAATAAAGCGGCGGTTTTCTTTATTAACTTGAAAGCAATATTAAAATTGCTTAAAATAAGACAAAATTGACATTCACTTTAAAATTCCATGCTCTATCTGAATCATAAAGGAAAAAAATTTGGTTTAGTGTCCCTTTAACATTGATGCCCTTTTCAGGGCATCAATTTTAGTATTGGGTTTTTTAAAGACAGTTTTTTTTGTGAGGGTGGGTGTGATGACCAGGATTATCCAACCCTGCGCCAGTCACTTGTTTGGCACAGAAATGGTTATCAGACCCCTTCTACTGTCACTAATATGTCACAATCTAGCCATGCCAGGCAAGCTTGTGATTTAGTTCAGTGGGTGCAAGGGTTAATAACACTCTTACGGCTAGATTTAGAGTTCTGCGGCCAAAGGGGTGCGTTAGCTACGCGTGCTATTTTTCTCCTGCACCTTTTAAATACCGCTGGTATTTAGAGTTCACAGAAGGGCTGCGTTAGGCTCCAAAAGGGGAGCGTATAGCATATTTACCGTTACTGCAACTTTCGATACCAGCGGTGCTTACGGACGCAGCCAGCTTCAAAAACGTGCTCGTGCATGATTCCCCCATAGGAATCAATGGGGCTGTTTGAGCTTAAAAAATACCTAACACCTGCAAAAAAGCAGCGTTCAGCTCCTAACGCAGCTACATTGTTTCCTATGGGGAAACACTTCCTACGTCTGCACCTAACACCCTAACATGTACCCCGAGTCTAAACAACCCTAACCTTACACTTATTAACCCCTAATCTGCCGCCCCCGCTATTGCTGACCCCTGCATATTATTATTAACCCCTAATCTGCCGCTCCGTACACCGTCGCCAGCTATGTTATCCCTATGTACCCCTAACATCGCCGACCACTATGTTATATTTATTAACCCCTAATCTGCCGCACCCGTTATCGCTGACACCTGCATATTATTATTAACCCCTAATCTGCCTCTCCGTACACCACCGCAACATACATTATAGTTATGTACCCCTAATCTGCTGCCCCTAACACCGCCGACCCCTTTATTATATTTATTAACCCCTAATCTGCCCCCCACAATGTCGCCGCCAGCTACCTACAATAATGAACCCCTAATCTGCAGACCGGAGCTCACCGCTACTATAATAAATGTATTAACCCCTAAAGCTAAGTCTAACCCTAACACTAACACCCCCCTAAGTTAAATATAATTTAAATCTAACAAAATAAATTAACTCTTATTAAATAACTTATTCCTATTTAAAACTAAATACTTACCTGAAAAATAAATCCTAACCTAAGTTACAATTAAACCTAACACTACACTATCAATAAATAAATTAAATTGTAGATAATTGTAGGTATTGTATTTAATTAATTTATTGATAGTGTAGTGTTAGGTTTAATTGTAACATAGGTTAGGATTTATTTTACAGGTAATTTTGTAATTATTTTAACTAGGTAACTATTTAATAGTTATTAACTATTTAATAGCTATTGTACCTGGTTAAAATAATTACAAAGTTGCCTGTAAAATAAATATTAATCCTAAAATAGCTACAATATAATTATAATTTATATTGTAGCTATATTAGGGTTTATTTTACAGGTAAGTATTTAGCTTTAAATAGGAATAATTTATTTAATAAGAGTTAATTTATTTCGTTAGATTTAAATTATATTTAACTTAGGGGGGTGTTAGGGTTAGGGTTAGACTTAGCTTTAGGGGTTAATACATTTATTATAGTAGCGGTGAGATCCGGTCTGCAGATTAGGGGTTAATAATTGTAGGTAGGTGGAGGCGACGTTGGACGTGGCAGATTAGGGGTTAATAAATATAATATAGGGGTTGGCGGTGTTAGGGGCAGCAGATTAGGGGTACATAGGGATAATGTAGCTGGCGGCGGTGTACCGAGCGGCAGATTAGGGGTTAAAAAAAATATGCAGGTGTCAGCGATAGCGGGGGCGGCAGATTAGGGGTTAATAAATATAATATAGGGGTTGGCGATGTTAGGGGCAGCAGATTAGGGGTACATAGGGATAACGTAGCTGGCGGCGGTGTACGGAGTGGCAGATTAGGGGTTAAAAAAATTTAATAGAGTGGCGGCGATGTGGGGGGACCTCGGTTTAGGGGTGTATAGGTAGTTTATGGGTGTTAGTGTACTTTAGAGCACAGTAGTTAAGAGCTTTATAAACCGGCGTTAGCCCATAAAGCTCTTAACTACTGACTTTTTTCTGCGGCTGGAGTTTTGTTGTTAGATTTCTAATGCTCACTTCAGCCACGACTCTAAATACCGGCGTTAGAAAGATCCCATTGAAAAGATAGGATACGCAAATGGCGTAGGAGGATCCGCGGTATGGAAAAGTCGTGGCTTCAAAGTGAGCGTTAGACCCTTTCCTGACTGACTCCAAATACCAGCGGGCAGTAAAAACCAGCGTTAGGACCCTCTAACGCTGGTTTTGACGGCTACCGCCCAACTCTAAATCTAGGCCTTTGTTTGTACTAGACATAAAATAAATGCCCAAAACTCCCCTTTAATGCCACCCACACTAAACTAACTATACTGTCACCACTTATGATTTATTAAAGGGAAAATCCTAAGGAAAAACCCCAGATTTACACATTAACTCTCAGAATACAATTTAGCAGAAAATAACCTAAACTATACAGTTCTAATACTCCAGTCTCTTTCAGTAGCGTGGTTCAATTATTAGACAAAGTCCAAAGCTTAATAAATGAATTATTTATTATGCCAAAAATATTATGCACAATGCATTATTAATAAAAAAAGTTGTTACAAGTAAAACTTACACACAGCAAACAGTTTTTAAAATAAAAAAGGTGAAAACAGATTTAATACTTTACTAGTCTCAAGATCTTAGCCAGGGAGATGGCATGAAGCAATAGGTCCTTACTACGTTTAGTGACAGCTTCCCTTGCAAGAATGACAATTTCATTGTTAAAACACAGGATTCTTATACATATTTTCCAGAGATCAAGTTGCCTGACCCCACCCTCTTTGCAGGGGCTGAGAAGTCCCTTATCTTTTATGACTGTCAATAAACTCTAAGTCTTTGCCTGAAATTATAGAACACATCATAATTTCTGCTAGATACATCCATTTTCATATGGACAGAAAGGCAATCTTTTATTTACACTGTGGGAATCAATTTGATACCAAATATGACATGGTTGTCATATTTACCTTCATCTAAACACATATCTACATTATACCCATGTCCCTTTATTGACCTTATCAGTTTCTGTGAAGAGGCACTGTTCTGTGTCTCTAAAACCGACACTTTTACTGCCTGGTTGCACCAATGACTATATGATAACATTTATTCAAGTGGAAATCTGAAACAATTTATAATAGGGTCTGTTTTTTTCACAAAAAACAAACAACATAAACTCAGGACACAGTTCTTCTTGAAAAACAAATGTTTTTTAGCTCATAGGCTAAAGAGAATTAACCCCTTGGCAGATGAATCATGAGGTATTCATGACAATGGGGTTTACATTGGTTTTAGGATAGGGATTTTTATGTAAAATAGTTCATTGTTTCAACTAGGACGCTGCATGAAAAATGCCCTTTTTAGGGCATATTTTAGAGTAGGCTTTAGTGTTAGTTTAGGTTTTTGTATTTTGGGGTAGCATTTTTTACTGGTTGGGTTTTTTCTATTTTTGGTAAAAACAAAATTGTGTAACTTGTGGTGTCTTTGGTTAGGGGTCTTGGGGTTAAGCTGTTAGTAGGTTAGGGGGTAGTTTGTGATGGGGTTGTAGCAGTTAGGGGGTTAATAGGTTAGGGGGTATTTTGTAATGGGAGTTGTGGCAGTTAGGGGATTAAGAAGTTAAGTTGTATTTAGTAATTGGGGGTGTGACTTATTGTGATAGGGGTTAACATGCCAGTGTAGGTTTAAGGTGTTTTAACATTGCTACTCCATTGATTTTGATTGAATTACTGTGATATTGCATATGCAATATCCTCTGGTTAACCTTTCGTGCACATTAAATTTTGTGCAAGCTCAAAATTTTTACGTTCAATTTCAAAGCAAAAAGGTAACCTTTAAGGGATCAAAGATATATTATATAAGATGTTTAAAAAAAGAAGGTCTGCAAAGGGCTTTAATATATATATATATATATATATATATATATATATATATATATATATATATATATATAATATATATATATATATATAAACATGAAAGGGGACTGCACTCTCAGACTGGAATAGGTACATATCCAATGACCCTGCAACATGCTCAGCCCTGGCTGCTCAATAGTACTTTTAGGAAGCTGTGCTGTTCCCAGAGTACCAGGCAGTTAGACCCAGACAAGTCTGGGTGCAATGCCCATAGGGAAAATGACAAAATAAATTAATACAACACACCAAGTCCAGCACTTGCTTGCAAGCTCACAGCTAAGATAAAACCAAACTTGAAGAGTTAGTTACTGCATCTGGACAAATGGGACAAACCCAGGTACCATGTCAAGGTCTCTCCCAAAACCTGGGTCCCTAATACAGCCATACAAATGCAAGCACTCAATCACACAAACTGGGAACAAGTAAAGGGTTCACAGACTTATGTAATTACCCTAGACATATACAAAACACAGAAGGGGACTGCACTCTCAGACTGGACTGGGTACACATCTGATGACCCTGCAAAATGCTCAGCCCTGGGTGCTCAATAGCACTCTTAGGAAGCTGTGCTGTCCCCAGAGTCCCAGGCAGTTAACCTCCGGCAAGTCTGGGTGAGAGGCCCATAGGGAAAATTACAAAATAAATTAATATAACACACTGAGAAAGTGCAGCGCTTGCTTGCAAGCTCTCAGCTAGGATAAAACAAAACTGGAAAAGTTAGTTACCGCATCTGGCCAAATGGGACCAGCCCAGGTTCCCCGTCAAGGTCTATCAGAAAACCTGGGTCCCTAATACAGCCATACAAATGCAAGCTCTCAATCAAACAAACTAAGAACAAGTAAAGGGTTCACAGATTTATGTAATCACCCTAGACATATACAAAACACTGAAGGGGACTGCACATTCAGACAGAGAAAGTACAGCACTAGCTTGCAAGCTCCCAGCTAAGATTAAAATCAAAAGTGGAAGAGTTAGTTACCGCATCTGGCCAAATGGGACAAGCCCAGGTGCCACGTCAAAGTCTCTCCTGAAACCTGGGTCCCTAATACAGCCATACAAATGCAAGCTCTCAATCACACAAACTAGGAGCAAGTCAAGGATACACAGACTTATGTAATTACTCTAGACATATACAAAACACGGAACGGGACTGCACTCTCAGACTGCACTGGGTACACATCCTATGACCCTGCAACATGCTCAGCCCTGGCTGTTCAATATCACTGTCTGGAAGCTGTGCTGTCCCCACAGTCCAAGGCAGTTAACCCCAGACAAGTCTGGGTGCAAGGCAAATAGGGAAAATTACAAAGTAAATGAATACACTACACTGAGAAAGTCCAGCACTCATTTGCAAGCTCTCAGCTAAGATAAAACCAAACTTAAAGTGTTAGTTACTGCATATGGCCAAATGGGACAAGCCCAGGTACCACCTCAATGTCTCTCCCAAAACTTGGGTCCCTAATACAGCCATACAAATGCAATCTCTCAATCAAACAAACTGGGAACAAGTAAAGGGTTCGCAGACTTATGTAATTACTCTAGACATATACAAAACACGGAAGGTGACGGCACTCTCAAACTGGACTAGGTAAACATCCTATGACCCTACAACATGCTCAGCCCTGGGTGCTCAATATCACACTCTCAAAATTAAAAAGCCAACCCAAAATAAAAAAAAATCTAGCCTAAATTAAACTATCAATAGCCCTTAAAAGTGCCTTTTGTGGGGCATTGCCCCAAAGAAATCAGCTCATTTACCTGTAAAAAAAAATACACACAACCCCCCCAACAGTAAAACCCACCATCCACACAACCAACCCCCCAAATTAAAGCCTAACTAAAAAAAACTAAGCTCCCCATTGCCCTGAAAAGGGCATTTGGATGGGCATTGCCCTTAAAAGGGCATTTATCTCTATTGCTGCCCAAATCCCTAACCTAAAAAAAACCCCACCCAGTACACCCTTAGATAATCCTAACACTAACCCCCGAAGATTCACTTACCAGGAGAAGTCTTCATTCAAGCGGCAAGAGGTCCTCAAAGAAGCCAGCAGAAGTGGTCCCCCAGACGGGCAGAAGTCTTCATCCAGACAGCATCTTCTATCTTCATCCATCCGGCGCAGAGCGGGTCCATCTTCAAGACATCCTCTTCTTCTGACGGACTAATGACAAATGAAGGTCCCTTTAAATTACATCATCCAAGATGGCGTCCCTTAGATTCCAATTGGCTGATAGAATTCTATCAGACAATAGGAATTAAGGTTGAAAAAATCATATTGGCTGATTAGATCAGCCAATAGGATTAAGCTTGCATTCCATTCGCTGATTGGAACAGCCCATAGAATGCAAGCTCAATCCTATTGGCTGATTGGATCAGCCAATAGGATTGAACTTGAATCCTATTGGCTGATCCAATCAGCCAATAGGATTTTTTCAACCTTAATTCTGATTGGATGATAGAATTCTATCAGCCAATCGTAATCTAAGGGACGCCATCTTAGATGATGTCATTTAAAGGAACCTTCATTCGTCGTTAGTCCGTCAGAAGAAGAGGATGCTCCCCGCAGGATGTCTTGAAGATGGACCCACTCTGTGCCGGAAGGATGAAGATAGAAGATGCCGTCTGGATGAAGACTTCTGCCCGTCTGGAGGACCACTTCTGCCCGTCTGGAGGACCACTTCTGCTGGCTTCATTGAGGACATCTTGCCACTTGGATGAAGACTTCTCCCAGTAAATGAATCTTCAGGGGCTAGTGTTAGGATTTTTTAAGGTTGCATTGGGTGGGTTTTATTTTTAGGTTAGGGCTTTGGGCAGCAATAGAGCTAAATGCCCTTTTAAGGGCAATGTCCATTCAAATGCCTTTTTTAGGATAATGGGGAGCTTAGGTTTTTTTAGTTAGGCTTTTATTTGGGGGGTTGGTTGTGTGGGTGGTGGGTTTTACTGTTTGGCGAGTTGTGTGAATTTGTTTTTACAGGTAAAAGAGCTGATTTCTTTGGGGCAATGCCCCGCAAAAGGCCCTTTTAAGGGCTATTGATAGTTTGGTTTAGGCTAGGTTTTTTTTTATTTTGGGTGGGCTTTTTTTTATTTTGATAGGGCTCTTAGATTAGGTGTAATTAGTTTAAAGATCTTGTAATTTGTTTTTTATTTTCTGTAATTTAGTGGGTTTTTTTTTGTAATTTAGCTAATTGTATTTAATTTATTTAATTGTATTTAATTTAGGTAATTTATTTAATTGTAGGGTTAGGTTAGCTGTTAGTGTAACTTAGGTTAGGTTTTATTTTACAGGTAAATTTGTATTTATTTTAGCTAGGTAGTTATTAAATAGTTAATAACTTTTTAATAACTATTCTACCAAGTTAAAATACAGACAAACTTGCCTGTAAAATAAAAATAAACCCTAAGCTAGTTATAATGTAACTATTAGTTATATTGTAGCTAGCTTAGGGTTTATTTTATAGGTAAATATTTAGTTTTAAATAGGAATAATTTAAGTAATGATATTAATTTGTATTTAGATTTATTTTAATTATATTTAAGTTAGGGGGTGTTAGGGTTAGGGTTAGACTTAGATTTATATATAATGTAGGTGGCAGTGATGTTTGGAACGGAAGATTAGGGGTTAATAATTATAATGTAGGTGGCGGCGAAGTTCGGGGCAGCAGATTAAGGGTTAATAATAGTTAACTAGTGTTTGCGAGGCGGGAGTGCGGCAGTTTAGGGGTTAATATGTTTATTATATTGGCGGTTATGTCCAGAGCAGCAGATTAGGGGTTAAAGATTTTATTATAGTGTTTGCGATGTGGGAGGGCCTTGGTTTAGGGGTTAATAGGTCGTTTTTGGCTGTTAGTGTACTTTGTAGCACTTTAGTTATGAGTTTTATGTTACGGTGATGTAACATAAAACTCATAACTACTGACTTTAAAATGCAGTACAAATCTTGTATCCCAGGACAAACTCATAATACTGGCACCATGAAAGTCCCATAGAAAAAGGCTTTACGTAATTTACGTAAGTTAGTTTGCGGTAAGGCCAAAAATGTGTGCGGGACACCTATAACTGCAAGACTCGTAATAGCAGAGGGTGTAAAAAAGCAGCGTTAGGACCTGTTAACGCTGCTTTTTAAGCTTACCGCACAACTTCTTATCTAGCCAATAAAGAGTTAGTTACTGCATCTGGCCAAATGGGACAAGCTCAGATACCACGTCAAGGTCTCTCCCAAAACCTGGGTCCCTAATACAGCCAGACAAATGCAAGCTCTCAATCAAACAAACTGGGAACAAGTAAAGGGTTCACAGACTTATGTAATTACTCTAGACATATAAAAAACACGGAAGGTGATGGCATTCTCAAACTGGACTAGGTAAACATCCTATGACCCTACAACTTGCTCAGCCCTGGGTGCTCAATATCACTCTCTGGAAGCTGTGCTGTCCCCAGAGTCCCAGCCAGTTAACCCCAGACTAATCTGGGTGCAAGGCCCATAGGGAAAATTACAAAATAAATTAAAACACACCGAGAAAGTCCAGCACTCGCTTACAAGCTCTCAGCTAAGATAAAACCAATCTTGAAGAGTTAGTTACTGCATCTGGCCAAATGGGAAAATCCCAGGTACCACGTCAAGGTCTCTCCCAAAACCGGGGTCCCCAATACAGCCATACAAATGCAAGCTCTTAATCAAACAAAATGGGAACAAGTAAAGGGTTCAAAGACTTATGTAATTACTCTAGACATAAACAAAACATGGAAGGTGACCACATCTGACCAAATGGGACAAGCCCACTTACCACATCAATGTCTCTCCCAAAACCTGGGTCCCTAATACAGCCATACAAATGCAAGCTCTCAATCAAACAAACTGGGAACAAGTAAAGGATTCACAGACTTTTGTAATCACCCTAGACATAAACGAAACATGGAAGGGGACTGCACTCTTAGACTGGAATGGGTATACATCCTGTGACCCTGAAACATGCTCAGCCTTTGGTGCTCAATAGCACTCTCGGGAAGCTGTGCTGTCCCCAGAGTCCAAGGCAGTTAACCTCAGACAAGTCTGGGTGCAAGGCACATAGAGAAAACTACAAAATAAATTAATACAAGACACAGAGAAAGTCCAGCACTTGCTTTCAAGCTCTCAGCTAGGATAAAACAAAACTGGAAGATAAAACCAATCTTGAAGAGTTAGTTACTGCATCTGGCCAAATGGGACAAGCCCAGGTACTACATCAAGGTCTCTCCCAAAACCTGGGTCCCTAATATAGCCATACAAACGCAAGCTCTCAATCAAACAAACTGGGAACAAGTAAAGGGTTCACAGACTTTTGTAATCACCCTAGACATAAACAAAACACTGAAGGGGACTCACAAGGAAATTGGCACTCTTGTTATAAGAAGTGCAAACGAGCAGGCTGACATTTACAGCAGTCAGTACGCTGAGGTAGGAGTGATGTGATCTATCTAGGATCCAGCAGTCAGCTCTCCACAGTCAGCGATCCCTCTGTCTGCAAATGATAAGAGCAGATTGCTTCTGGTAGATACAGTAAACACCGTTCAGGCTGCAAGCAGTTTAGGGAGGAGGCTACTGGTGAAATGTCGGCAACATTGTCGACAACATAGGAAAAAAGCTAGAGAAAGCTGGAAACAGAATGCTGTCCAGATAAAATCAAATGGTATTTTATTTGAGCTTAAAACACGTTTCTCAGCCGCAAGCTCCTGGCCCGTTTCATCAAGTTAAACTTGATATATATTGTTTTCTAAACGAACTTACAATATTCCAGTACTATATGTTTTATTATCTACCACATTTTTGAACACATATATTTTATTTCATTTGTATCCACATATTTCATTTGTATCCACATAGTTTATGTGTCACTAAATACACTCACATACACATTTGTATAACATCACTTATTTTTAGGCCAATTGCTACTTATTGGCCGTATTTTTATTTAAAGGGACAGCACTGTCCATATTGTTTTGTATTATTCACACTCTTTCTATACAAATCTCACTCAGACTACACATCACTGGTTACCCACAATATCACTTGGTTTTCCTTATCATCATTTTTTTCCAGTGGTAATCACAGTTTTCTTGAATTTTTGAATTTTTTAATTTTCACCTACTATTGGCGCACACTATTTCTATACATCCGGTATAGTTTTTTCAATATCACACATCCTATGAACCTGCAACATGCTCAGCCCTGGTTGCTCAATAGCACTCTCAGGAAGCTGTGCTGTCCCCAGAGTCGCAAGCAGTTAACCCCATACAAGTTTGGGTGCAATGCTCATAGGGAGAATTACAAAATAAATTAATACAACACACAGAGAAAGTACAGCACTAGCTTGCAAGCTCCCAGCTAAGATTAAAATCAAAACTGGAAGAGTTAGTTACTGCATCTGGCCAAATGGGACAAGGGTACCATGTCAAGGTCTCTCCCAAAACCTAGACATATAAAAGGTACCTAGTAGCAGTGATGTATAATGTGACCTTATTGTCTACTTCTGAATTTTCTTTAATAAAGCTTGTTTAAAAAAAAAAAAAAAAAAAAAAGTACCTAGTAGATATAAAAGAAAGTTCAAAACCAGGAAAAAAACAGCTTGTATTCCAATCTACGCGTTTCGCCCGATAATGGGCTTTTTCAAGATCTTGAAAAAGCCCATTATCGAGTGAAACACATAGAAAGGAATAGAAGCTGTTTTTTTCCTGGTTTTGAACTTTCTTTTATATCTACTAGGTTCCTAGTTCACCCGTGCGTGACACACGCTAAGTGCGGGTTTCAAATACCCAGGAATAGAATCCAATATTACCAGGAACCTGCTGAATTGCCTGCTGAACGAATTGACATCACAGATGCCAAAAACAAAAAGCAGCAGTTAATGGATCAGGTGAGACGCTGACCATATACATCAGCAAGCTGGTAAGATCAACTGCACACTATACACCCACCGGCTGCTTTGAAATTATAAGTGGAGAGACGCCGATCAGATACACCAAGACTCTGGTAAGACCGACAGTACATAACATACATACGTCTGTTTCGGTTTCACATTGGGATTAACACCACCCCTCAAACATCTGAACAGTGACTAATATCCTCTTATTAGGAGGTCAATTGATACAAAATCAATAACTTTATGTTTGTTTTATCTGCAACGTTTGAGTCTTAGTGGAATTAACATTTGAAATACATTTTTATCCACACTGGAATGCTACTTTTTAGTCTATTTAGACCTGGGGATTTCCCATTTTGTGAAGACACATTACTCAACAGATATGTCTTTCAAGTGACTATACAATTTTAAATTTTTATATCCATTTTTTATGGTGGTTACTTGGCAAAACATTGTATTTTCTATTTTTCTTTTTTATTGTGGTTTATAATTATATATCTATTAATCAGGGAGACGTCCCTTTATTTTAGTTTTAATTAACTTTATGTGCATACATTATCTTATGCATTGTTTGGGCAATTAGTTTGTGGAATGTGTTGAATAACCTCTAGCTTTCTAGTGCCCTCTCTTTACTTGTACTGTTAACAGCCTGTGACTCTGGAGACAGCACAGCTTCCTGTGAGTACCGGTGAGCACCCAGGGCTGAGCATGTTGCAGGGTCATGGGATGTGTACCCGGTCCACTATGAGAGTGCAGTCCCCTTCCGTGTTTTGTATATGTCTAGGGTGATTATATAAACCTGTGCACCCTTCCCTTGTTCCCAGTTTGTTTGGATTTGAGAGCTTGCATTATGTGGCTGTTTTAGGGTCCCAGGTATTGGAAAGGACCTTGATGTGGTACCTGGGCTTGTCCCATTTGGCCAAATGCGGTAACTAACCTTTCCATTTTTGCTTTTAAATCTTAGCTTTGAGCTTGTAAGTGAGTGTAGGACATTCTCTGTGTGTTGTATTAATTTGTTTTGTAATTTTCCCTATGGTTCTTGCACCCAGACCTGTCTGTGTTATATATATATATACCGTGTTTATTTATATATATAAATAGATGTGTGTACATATGTATTTATGTGTTTGGCTGATTCAATCAGCCAATCAGAATTTTCCTACCTTAATTCCGATTGGCTGATAGAATCCTATCAGCCAATCGGAATTCGAGGGACGCCATCTTGGATGACGTCCCTTAAAGGAACCTTCATTTGTCGGGAGTTCGTCGTGGAGGAAGGATGTTGCACGTTGGCAGGATGAAGATGGAGCCAGAAGAAAGAAGATTGAAGATGCCGCTTGGTTGAAGACTTCAGCCGGATGATGGACCTCTTCAGCCCCCACTTGGATGAAGACATCGCCCGGATTGGATGAAGAATTCGGCTCGGCTGAGTGAAGACGACTCAAGGTAGGAAGATCTTCAGGGGGGTAGTGTTAGGTTTATTTAAGGGGGGTTTGGGTTAGATTAGGGGTATGTGGGTTGTAATGTTGGGGGGGGTATTGTATGTTTTTTTTACAGGCAAAAGAGCAGAATTCTTTGGGGCATGCCTCACAAAAGGCCCTTTTAAGGGCTGGTTTGGTAAAATAGCTTTACAATTTTTATTTTAGAATAGGGTAGGGCATTTTTTTATTTTGGGGGGCTTTGTTATTTTTTTAGGGGGCTTAGAGTAGGTAGAGTAGGTAGTTTAAAATTCTTGTAATCTTTTTTTACTTTTTGTAATTTAGTGTTTGTTTTATTTTGTAATTTAGTTTAGTTGATATAATTGTAGGTAATTGTAGGTAGTTTATTTAATTCATTTATTGATAGTGTAGTGTTAGGTTTAATTGTAACTTAGGTTAGGATTTATTTTACAGGTAATTTGGTAATTATTTTAACTAGGTAGCTATTAAATAGTTATTAACTATTTAATAGCTATTGTACCTGGTTAAAATAAATACAAAGTTGCCTGTAAAATAAATATTAATCCTAAAATAGCTACAATATAATTATTATTTATATTGTAGCTGTATTAGGGTTTATTTTACAGGTAAGTATTTAGCTTTAAATAGGAATAATTTATTTAATAATAGTTAATTTATTTTGTTAGATAAAAATTATATTTAATTTAGGGGGGTGTTAGGGTTAGGGTTAGACTTAGCTTTAGGGGTTAATACATTTATTAGAGTAGTGGTGAGGTCCGGTCGGCAGATTAGGGGTTAATAATTGTAGGAAGGTAGCGGCGAGGTTGGGGGGGGCAGATTAGGGGGTAATAAATATAATATAGGGGTCGGCGGGGGTTAGGGGCAGCAGATTAGGGGTTCATAGGAATAACGTAGGTTGCGGCGGTGTACAGAGCGGCAGATTAGGGGTTAAAAATAATATGCGGGGGTCAGTGATAGAGGGGGCGGCAGATTAGGGGTTAATAAGTGTAAGGTTAGGGGTGTTTAGACTCGGGGTATATGTTAGGGTGTTAGGTGCAGACATAGGAAGTGTTTCCCCAAAGGAAACAATGGGGTTGCGTTAGGAGCTGAACGCTGCCTTTTTTGCAGGTGTTAGGTTTTTTTTCAGCTCAAACTGCCCCATAGTTTCCTATGGGGGAATCGTGCACAAGCACGTTTTTTAAGCTGGCCGCGTCCGTAAGCACCGCTGGTATTGAGAGTTGCAGTGGTGGTAAATTATGCTCTACGCTCCCTACACAAAGAGGATACTCCACACTGAATGGCTCTGCGGTCACCCTGTCCTGTTTTGCGGTCACCTCCGCTCTGCGCCACCTTTGCCCTGGATGAAGATAGAAGACGACCACGTGGTGGATGAAGATGTCGCCGCCTGGAAGAAGACCTTCTTCGCCTGGAAGAAAACCTCCGCCGGACTTCAGGAACGATCAGTACCTATTTGGGATTAGATTTAGGATTATTATTTTTTTTTTAGGGTGGCTTTTTTTTTTAGATTACGGCTTTTTTACTTTAATGGGCAGTAAAATAGATGAATGCCCTTTTAAGGGCAATGCCCTTGCAAATGCCCCTTTTTTTAGACTTAGGTTTTTTTATTTTGTGGGGTTGGTTGGGTGGGAAGTTTTACTGTTAAGGGGAACTTTGTAATTTTTTAAAGTAAAAGAGCTGTTTAACTTAAAGCAATGCCCTACAAAAGGCGCTTTTAAGGGCTATTGGTAGTTTATTGCTAGGTTAGCGGTTGTTTCTATTTTCGGGTGGCTTTTTTATAGGGCTATTAGTTTAGGTTTAATTCTTATTATTTTGGACAATTCAGTTTATTATCTTTCGTGATTTTAGCATTTATTTTTTGGTAATGTTAGATTTTTTTTATTTTTTCTTAGTGTTAAAGGGACACTGAACCCAATTTTTTTCTTTTGTAATTCAGAAAGAGTATGCAATTTTAAGCAACTTTCTAATTTACTCCTATTATCAATTTTTCTTTGTTCTCTTGCTATCATTATTTGAAAAAGAAGGCATCTAAGCTTTTTTTTTTGTTTCAGTACTCTGGACACCATTTTTATTGGTGGATGAATGTATCCTCCAATCAGCAAGGACAACACAGGTTGTTCACCAAAAATGGGCCGGCATCTAAACTTACATTCTTGCATTTCAAATAAAGATACCAAGAGAATGAAGAAAATTTGATAATAGGAGTAAATCAGAAAGTTGCTTAAAATGTCATGCTCAATCTGAATCACGAAAGAAACATTTTGGGTACAGTGTCCCTTTAAAGTTAGTGGGATGTTAGGTTTAGGGGTTAATAGTTTAAGCTAGTGATTTGTGATGTGGGGGACCAGTGGTTTAGGGGTTAATATGTTTAGTGTATTATTAACTATGTGGACGGCTGGCGGATTAGGGGTTAATAGGTTTATCACAAAACTGGGACAATAGAAGATTGGAAAATCGTTGCCTGGTCTGATGATTTCAGCTACAACATTCAGCTACTATCTGAGAGGTTGTAGCTGTCAGAATTTGGCGTAAACAATAAGAAAGCATGGATCCATCTTGCATTGTATCAATGGTTCAGGCTAGTGGTGGTGGTGTAATGGTGTGGAGGATATTTTCTTGGCACACTTCTGGCCCCTTAGAAACAATTGAGCATTGTTTAAATGCCACAGCCTACCTGAGTATTGTTGCTGACTATGTCCATCCCTTTATGACTACATTGTACCCATTTTCTGAAGGCTACTTCCAGTAGGATAATGCACCTTGTCACAGAGCTCAAATCATCTCAAATTGGTTTCTTGAACATGACAATGAGTTCACTGTACTCCAATGGCCTCCACCGTCACCAGATCTCAATCCAATTGGATGTGGTGGAACGGGAGATTTGCATCATGGATGTGCAGCCGACAAATCTACAGCAACTGCATGATGCTATATATATATATACGTATACATGTATATCTCTTACTATAGATATATAAGCATAGATATCTATTTTACATTAACATTATAAGTTATATATAGAAATTTATATTTAATGATAAATAAAATAATTCTATGTGACGAACATAGATACAGTATGTAAAAAATGTGTAACGCTCATCAGGGGTTTGAATTTAGGTCAAACACATTGTTGTTTTAGCACACACAAAGAATTGCTAACTTCAATGCATGTTCTTGAAATATTAAATATAACATATTACAAAATATAAATAATAATTATTAAAAAAAAAGTATACATATTGTAAAAAAAAATCAAAATAATCCAAAGCATATATATTTTTACAGTTTTTATAATATTTTTTTAATAATTATTAATATTTTTTAACATTTTACATTTAATATTTCAGGAATGGGCATTGAAGTTAGCAATTTTTCATGTGCCTTAACCCGACAAGAGGAATAGATATACAAGTACAGGTATACATTGATATATATATATATATATATATATATATATATATAAATATGAATTTACTATTGAAAGTACATTGTTCTGTAAATGAAGAACATTGGAATTTAAAATATTCATAACTCCTGTCAGGTTACAAAGTGAGTGATAGGTGTTAAGTCATTTCCTTCTGCACTCTCAATTGACTTTTATGGGGAGAAGAAGTTAACAAGGTCATAATACTTGGTTAACAATTCTTGGGTTTCACTCACACGCAAACGCTTAATCTAGGGCGCTAAATAGCTAGTAATCTAGCTCTCAGTATTAAAAGTATAGTAACTGCTGATATCAAACCTTTTACAGTCTGTGGTTGTAAAAAACTTAAATTTTTAATCATATTACTACAATGAAAAAAATCCAAGACATGGGTAACATCCCTTTTTGCACAAAGTTATATAGCACACAGTATCAATCTTAGATGTACCAACATGTGTTCTAATAAGTTTGTCCCTAAGGGGGAAATAAAATATATTTTGCATCAGGGAGCAACAAAACCTCCAATTTTCTCAGCAAAGCTCTTGTATCTTTTAAATAACATTGAGCCTGTTTCACATATGGATGTAAAATTATATAAAAATAAATAGCTATGTTTGAAATAATCGAGTCTGTACTTGCCACAATAGGATGGCCCAGTTGATTCTTAACACTTTTATGAATCTTAGGCAATGTATAGAAGAAGGGGGTCTTATAATCCTCTTTCAACAAAAATCAATCACAGCATTCTTTTCTGCCCACACAAAACTCTTACAGATCTCTTTCTTAACATTAAAGATAGGAGTCTCAATCACATAGGCAATGCTCGCAAAAGCCGGCGTTGGATATTTTAAAACGGATTTAGCAATCACATATACGGCATTGCATACAAATGCGGCACGTATATTTCACCCGTCGCTCGCTGTTTTTACTCCCATAAACTAGCATAGGACCGGTATCACAAGTCGGTATTACATATTCAGCACAAGGACTTACGCAGTGATAATTGAGAAATTTACTCCATTTTCACCTCGCCACACATAGGCAGGCTCATCAAGCCTTGTGCTGAGTATATGAGCACCGTAACTCCCTTTAAGTAATAACGAACACCAAACACATGTGCAATATGTACATCTAAAACGCCATCCCCCCACCGCAATAACTAATAAAGTGTATTAACCCCTAAATCCACCAACCACCAAATCGCAAAGTATCTAATTAAGCTATTAAAGGGACAGTCTAGGCCAAAATAAACTTTCATGATTCAGATAGAGCATGTAATTTTAAACAACTTTATAATTTACTTTTATCACCAATTTTGCTTTGTTCTCTTGGTATTCTTAGTTGAAAGCTTAACCTAGGAGGTTCATATGCTAATTTCTTAGACCTTGAAGCCCACCTCTTTCAGATTGCATTTTAACAGTTTTTCACCACTAGAGGGTGTTAGTTCACGTATTTCATATAGATAACACTGTTCTCGTGCACGAGAAGTTATCTGGGAGCAAGTACTGATTGGCTAGACTGCAAGTCTGTCAAAAGAACTGAATAAAGGGGCAGTTTGCAGAGGCTTAAATACAAGATAATCACAGAGGTTAAAAGTATATTATTATAATTGTGTTGGTTATGCAAAACTGGAAAATGGGTAATAAAGGGATTATCTATCTTTTAAAACAATAAAAATTCTGGTGTAGACTGTCCCTTTAAACCCTAATCCGCCACCCACCCACAATGCAAAGTATCTAATTACACCATTAACCCCTAATCTGCCACCCCTCCACATCGCAAACTACCTATTAACACTATTAATCCCTAAACCACCAACCCCCCACAAACACAAACTACCTAATTAACCCCCAATCCCCTACAGCACAATCTACCTATTAACACTATTAACCCCTAAACCGCCAACCCCCCACCAAATCGCAAACTACCTATTAACACTATTAAACCCTAAACTGCCATCCCCCCACAGCGCAAAGTATTAATCTAACCTAAGTCCTCTAACCTATCACCCACTAAATTAACCCCAATAAACTACTTACATAAAATAAAAAAAGAATACCTTTAAAAATGTATTTAGAATTAACAAAATAAAAAATCCTAACTTAACATTAAAATAAAAAATCCTAACATTGCATTAAAAAAACAACCTAAGATGAAATTAAAACAAAAAATCTAATATTACAAAAAATAAAAAATCTAAGATTACAGAAAAAAAATAAAAATTATCCAAAAATACATATTGTTAAACCTAATCTAAGACCCCTATAAAAACAAAAACGCCACCCCAAAAAAACACCCCCTCATCTAACACTAAAATAAAATAAGCCCTTAAAAGGGCCTTTTGTAGGGTATTGCCCTGAAGGTATCAGCTCTTTTATAATATATATATATATATATATATATATATATATAAATATATATATATATATATATATATATATATATATATATATATATATATATATATATATATATTATATAAATATACAAATTAACCCCTAACACTTAAAAACCCCGCAGCCAATAGGATTTAATTAGCTCTTATCCTATTTGGCTGATTTGAAATTTTCAGTCAATGGGAATGCAAGCTACCCCAATATCAAATGGTTACCTTGCATTCAATCTTCAGTGTGCGGCAGGCGATCGCATGAAGAGGTCCCTCCACATCGGATGTCTGCACGGTCGCCGTTCCTGCTCCGGTCCACCTCCACACAACCAGGATGAAGATGGAAGATGGTGCCGCCCTGGAAGATCTTCACCACCTGGATGAAGATTTTGCTCCGCTTGGAAGAAGATGGATGTCCGCACTTCAGGAATAGTGAGTACAATTTTGGGGGTTAGTGTTGGGTGGGGGGTTTTACTGTTAGGGGTTAAATTGTATTTTTTTTATGTAAAAGAGCTTATTTCTTCAGGGCAATGCCCTACAAAAGGCCCTTTTAAGTTCTAATGGTAGTTTAGTGTTAGATTATGTTTTTTTTTATTTTGGGGCAGCTTTTTTGTTTTTATAGGGGTATTAGATTAAGTTTAGATTTTTCCATTTTGGATAATTTCATTTATTTTTTTCTGTAATCTTAGGTTGTTTTTCTTAATTAATTTTTAAAGGTAGTCTTTTTTATTTTATGTAAGTGTAGTTAATTGGGGTTAATTAAGGGGTTTTTAGATTAGTGGGCTTAGTGATTAGAATAATCTGGGGGGATGGCGGTTTAGGGGTTAATAGTGTTAAGAGGTAGTTTGCGATGTGGGGGGCTGGCGGTTTAGTGGTTAATAGAGTTAATAGGTAGATTGCGTTGTGGGGGATGGCGGATTAGGTTTTTAATACATTTATTAGGTACTGTGCGATGTGGGGATTGGCGGATTAGGAGTTAACAGTTTAAATAGGTAGATTGCATTGTTGGGAGATAGAGGTTAATGCATTTTATTATTAGTTGCGATGTGGGGGGATGGCGGTTTAGAGGTTAATACATTTTATTAGTAGTTGCGATGTGGGGGGTGGTGGCTATAGAGGTTCTGACGTGTCGGATTCATTTTTTGGTGGCGGGTTAGACTTTTACTGGCGATTAAACATTTTTTGTTTTTTTACTTAGGTGCCGGAAGATCATATACTGCCGTAAGTCACTGGTGACTCTAGAAATGTCTATTTCCGCACATTTTTGTACCTCACAGTATTATCCAACTTATCACAGTATATGATCTGCCGGCACCATATATGTGATTCACCAATGAGCGAGGTGAACTTACGTATTATATAACACACTTACACTCTCATACAACACACGCACACTATCATATAACAAACACACTCTTATACAACACACACTATCATATAACACACACACTCTCCTTCTTATACACACACACACTAATACAACACACACACTAATACAACACACACACCCTATCATATAGCACACACACTCTCCTTCTAACACACACACACTTTTATACAACACACACATACCCTATCATATAACACACACACTCTCCTTCTAACACACAGACACGTACACTATCATACACTATCATATAACACACACACTCTCCTTCTAACACACACACACATACACTATCATTCAACACTCACACTATCCTTCTAACACACACACACACTCTCATACAACACACACACCCTATCATATAGCACACACACTCTCCTTCTAACACACACACACATGACATAGGTTTCAGTTGTTGCGATAAAAACTACGCCCTATATGTAATCTTAACCCGGGTAAGTATCCAATTTTTAATAGATTTCTCTTTCTGATAACTGTGATATGATTTCTTTAATATTGTAGTCTCTACTTAAAATAACATAATTTCATTAAAGCAGGCCATCAGATATCTCAATTAATGTTCCAGGTTACAGAGCAGATTAAAAGACCACGGAGGGATGGTGAAAGGAAACCACTTGTAAAGCGGCGAGAGGCTTTTTTGATTTTTAAATTAGAAACTTTATTACCTAAGGGCCTTAATAGAGTTTTAGACAAGCCAATATTTTCATGAGATTTGGTAGTGTACATAAAGTAGGATTGAGTGGAATAGGTAACATAATGATACTATCAATAGGTATTTTCCGTTATGATGGTGTGTTCCTCTTATGGGAGAGGGATTATTTTGTATGTTTTCAAATTTAGCCAGTATGTGGTGCTATCATATGAATAGTAGACTCATTATGGGTTAAATTACACCTGTTTGGTATAAATTGTGGTATTCAACTAATACTGTGTATCCACATGAGTAAGGAGTATATTGCAAGTCTTTGTGTTCTTGTATTCCAAGTTGAAAGTATAGCTTTCCCTCTCAAACTATATTATCACTTGAGTGTAAACAGAGCTGAAAGTATTACAATCCCTAACACAATGGCCTTTCAGTATGAATATCCCTTACATCAATAATGTTGTACAGTGTATAGGCAGCATAGCAATATTCATGTGTGAAATTAACTCTTTCACTTCCAAAAGAATATCAAACATTGTAAATGAATAAGTCATACATTGGACCTGGGGCATTATGGGTATGTAATACATGTGCCTATGATGTATAATTGATATGCAATATACTGTCAAAATATTAATTATGCATTTTTTCTGTTAGTTTATGTTTTTTATTTTCACTTGTTTTTGGTTTAGAAACAACATTAACAGTAGGGCATAAATCTCCCATAAAAAGGTACAAACAATATTTATGCAATGTCTCTCTACCAACCGAGTTGATGCAATCCCATTTGGTACAGTGTGACTGCATAAATGTGGTTGTTATAGTAAAATATGGTTTTGTGTTTCATTAGTTTTAATGGTAGAAATTACCTTTTTTGTAGAACACATTTCACAGTGTGAGGAACGTTTCAAAGTGCACAATTGTGACTGGGAAAATCTGCAAACCTTTTTTAATGTGAGATAGTTATATCCTTTACTGTTACTCTAGTTCCCAAACCAAAAGCACGCCAAAATAAAAAAAAACACTTTTGACAAAAAAAAACAAACTTAGAAAAAATATATAAGAAATATGTTTACAGTACAATGCAAAATCACACATCATATATTCATTTACTATATACCCATAATGCCCAAGCTCAAGTGGATTAAAAAATAATGTTGTTTTTTTCCCTTTGATAAACAAATGCCATTGATTTCTAAACCTCTAAATATACATGTAATTGTCACCAAATTACAACAAGAAATGCTGCACTTTAAAAAATAGTCTAACTTAATCTAGACCATTGTATATTAAAGGGCCAGTGTATCGTAATTTTTGTCCCTTTAATGTGTTCCCAATTATCTATTTTATCTGATGAAGGACTAGAATACAAGTGGAGTGCTAAATTATGGCTAATATTATTGCTACTGCGAGCTCGGAAAATTAACCAGAGATCTGATCTCTGGTAAATTTTCTAAAAGTGCCCCAAATGCCTTCAAAATAGAGGGCATTTTAGTTTTTATTTTAAAAAAATAGCATTTTTTTAAATAAAAATCAGCTGCACTAAGCATTTTTGGGGCTTTAAAATTGGTGGGAGTGGGGTGTTTGGAAAAAAAAATTCACTAAAAAGTGCCTTTACATTGCAGGCTATGGAAACTGTGTGTTCCCAGTAAAAATATATGTATATTCTTATATACATATATATTCATGTGTTAATATGTGTATATACACAAAGGCCCCAAGTTATCAAAGTCTGGCGGACCTGATCCAACAGTGTGGATCAGGTCCGCCAGACATCGCTGAATACGGCGAGCAATACGCTCGCTGTAATCAGCATTGCACCAGCAGCTCACAAGAGCTGCTGGTGCACGCCGCCCCTGCAGACTCGCGGCCAATCGGCCGCCAGCAGGGGGGTGTCAATCAACCCGATCGTACTCGATCGGGTTGATTTCCGGCGATGTCTGTCCGCCTGCTCAGAGCAGGCGCACAGGTTATGGAGCAGTGGTCTTAAAAGCACACTAATTCTCTCTGATTGGTTAAAAAACACCACTACCCAACAGATAACACCTGTGTACAAAGCACACCTCTAACTTCTACATGGGAAACTTTAGATTCAAAAATTTGTTATCCACCTTAGTTTAGAAAAATTCTATATGGTAATATACATGTATAAATAAGAGCAAACAAATAAATTTATATTACCTAATATTGGGCACAAAGCCCATTACAAAACTGATTATTTGAAAGCAGAATAATAGTATATGCATACATTTCATAAAAATATTGATAGTTCCATTGTTTACCTAAGAAACATGTAATTAATCCATAGTTAGATAATATATAAGCAATAATTCTAGTGCAGTTGAATAAAAAGGCCATAGGAGATAGAAATTATTAGTTACCAGGTGTCAATACAATACAATGTGTTGCTAAATCATTCCCAGTAATTAATGATGTCATACCTGGAGTTTAAACCTTCAGGATATCTGGTCCTCAATTTGAACATCCAGAAAATTTCTTTCTTGGCTAAGAGTTTGTCTACATAAACACCCCTATTTGGTATCCTTACTTGTTCAATGGTACACCGGTTCATTATGTTTAGATTACTATTGTGAATTTCAGAGAAATGTCATATCAGGGGGGTGGATGACTTACCCCTTCCAAGAGTAGAAAGATGTTCCCTTATTCTAGATTTTATGTCTCTAGAGGTAAGACAAATATATTGGGTCTGATATTGTTCGCATCTTAGCATGTAGATTAAATTTTTTGACATGCAATTCATTTGTTTTCTCAATTTGAACATCCAGAAAATTTCTTTCTTGGCTAGGAGTTTGTCTACATCCACACCCCTATTTGGTATCTTTACTTGTTCAATGGTACCGGTTCATTATGTTTAGATTACCATTGTGAATTTCAGAGAAATGTCATACCAGGGGGGTGGATGACTTACCCCTTCCAAGAGTAGAAAGATGTTCCCTTATTCTAGATTTTATGTCTCTAGAGGTAAGACAAATATATTGGGTCTGATATTGTTCGCATCTTAGCATGTAGATTAAATTTTTTGACATGCAATTCATTAGGGATTTAATAGGAAAGACTTATCTTGTGACACTAGAGCTAAATTATTTAGTCCTTTCAAGGTATTCACAGGGTTTGCATTTATTGCGCCCACAATCATACATGCCCACACTCTTTAACCATGTACTATTGTTAGATGATTCCTGTCTAAGTTGTGTGGGTGATAGGATGGTGCCCAGAGTCAGACTCTTTCTTGAACTACATCTGACTCCATGTTTTACAAAGTCTGTTATCTTATCATCTGCAGCCAGTATTGGAAAGTGCTGCTTGATTATTTGCACTATTTGTGGGAACTGGGCACTATAGCTGGTGATAAACTTCACACCCTTAAGGGGTTGTTTAGATCTGTTTGCACCCTGTAATAGGGATTTTCTCTGCCTATCACTTATTTGTTTTTTAGCTTTAGTTATTATGTTCCTATGATAACCCCTTTCTCTTAATCTTCATTCCAAATCATCTGCTTGTTCCTTGAATCCTCAGGATTGGAACAGTGCCTCTTAAGGCAAGTAAATTCTCCTTTGGCCACTGCGGCAGGAGTATGTCTGGAATGACAACTCCTCCCATGTAGGAGGGAGTTTCCGGCAATGGGCTTCCTGTAGGTCCTTGTAACTATTCTGCCATCTACCAATCCTGTCAAAGACAAGTCCAAATAGTTGATGATAGAGGAATTTACCTCATATGTAAAACTGTAACCAATTTGATTCTGATTGAGATAATTCACAAATGGCAGAACGTCTCCCAGTGACCCATTCCATATGAACAAGAGGTTGTCTATGTACCTCCTGTACATCATGATGTCATTCATGTAGGGGTTTCTATCTCCAAAGATGTGGAAAAATTCCCACCAACCTAAAATTTGCTCCCATCGCAGTTCCACATCTCTGTAGATAGAATACTCCCTCAAACTGATAAAAAAATTGTGGGTAAGTAGAAATCTAGTCAACCTCAGAATAAATGTTTGAAATTCAGTAGTATAGTCCATAAAAGAATTGAAGAAAGAAACCCACTGCATTTACTCCTTTCTCATGGGGTATAGATGAGTAAAGGGACACTGCGTCTACTGTAACCCAACTATAGGGGTCTTGCCACTGTTGGTTTTCCAATATGTTAAGAATATGTTTAGTTTCTCTAACAAAGGATTGTAAGGAAACTACTAGAATTGAATCTAACCATTGGGATAGGTGCTCTGTGAGAGACCCTATCCCACTGACCATTGGTCTCCCTTTGACATTTTCAAGTGATTTGTGCATTTTTGGAAGATAGTGAAAGAGGGGTATTCTGGTATTCTGTATCATGATGACATTAGCTGTATTATGATCAAGAAGCACCTCTTCCAAACCATCATCCACAATATGTGAAAGTTCTTTCCTGAAATGCCTCATTATTTAGTTGTCTAAGTGCCTATCTTATGTATTCTGTCTTATCAAGCACAACCACTGTACAACCCTTGTCAGAATTTTTAATGACTATTTCTTTATTCAGCTGTAGGGTTTTGAGGGCCAACCTTTCTTTTCTTGTTAAGTTTGATTGTATATACACATATAAACACATAAATATGTATGTATATCAGTATATATATATATATATATATATATATATATATATATATATATATGCTGCAATAGCTAAATTACTTACCCCCTTTGCTGCACTTTAGTTCTAATTGCATTTGCATTGCTGTTAACTTGTAATACCAGCACACTTTAGCATGCGCTGGTATTAGAAAGTGGAGCAATATTTAATGCTCCCCTTGTAATCTAACCCAAAGTTTATTAAATTGTATTTTCTCATTTAAAATAACTGCTTTCCCCAGTTATATCCCCCAACCCTGTAAATTTGAATAATTTAGTACTAGATAGAAAAAAGCTTAATAAACAAGAAATTTTAAAGTAAATCAGACTCCCGGTGTATTTTTCTCAAAGTACCAGTCTCACTGTGTATACAGTGAGAGACAAGGTAAAATATGATTTTGTTTAAAGCATAGAGATGAGCTAATGAAATGAGCTAATCATCTTCCTGCAAACTCAGCCAATTGGATTAGGTTGCATATTCAATTAGTAGAGAACACAATTTCACATTTAATATATAAAGGAATGATTTCCCACAGATATTAAACTCTGCAGCTTTCATAACTCATTGTAAACACATATAGGGAAAACTAATTTTACAGTACACTGTCCCTTTAAGTACATCTTAAAATAGTATTAGTGTAGGGGTTTTTTATACACAAAAGCAGTGTTTATAAAAATGTCTTTCCTTGACTGTTGATTGGCCTTATTTATTTTTATAACCTCTGTTTAAGAATATATTTCTGAGTATTTCTAATGGTTTGATAAGCATTGATAATCTGTTCCATTAGTGTACCATGCAAGTTGTGTTCACCCTGTGCTGGGAAATTTACCAATAAGCCAGTGGGAAAATGGAGATTCCTCTTACTCCAATAATAGACCAAAAACACAAAATAGTATCTAAGATACTAAAAACCCCAGTGCTGAAAGTACAGCCTAAATTGGTATAAAAATAAATATAACTATATATATGAGTGTATGAAACCTCTATATTATATGGCAGATGTCAGAGGCAAAAACTAGCAACACACAAAAATTAGCCCCCGAGAGAACGCTTTTCAAAATTAATATGTAGTAATTTATTACATCAAGTTCACACATACATCAATTCACACATACATCAAAAAACGATTAACCTAAAAAACGCTGATCAGACGTTTTGCAAGTTCAGTATCGTTAATCTAAAAACAGCAAAACTACTTCTCTAAACAAAAAATAAAAGCAACAAGCAAAAGAACAATATAAAAACAATATATTTGAAGTGAAGATCCCAGTACAGATCATGTGAATGTCCACATCAACTGGAAGTTTGTTTGTGACATCCAGAGCTGCAACGAGATTGAGATCCAAATGAACAGACAGGAAGAGAGCCAAAATCTAAGGTGTTCACTTTTACTTACACCGTAATGGTTCTCTGAAGTCCCAGCTGTTTCTCTCTACGAGTCGGAAGGTAACCACAAATGCCTCCTCTCTTTGTCAGGGCTAACAGCAGACACACCAAACCGCTCTCAGAGTCCCGTGTAGCACAGATGCTAAAGATCAATCAGGATCACCTGAGCAATAGAAAGTGGGTGGAGCAACGCGTTTCACCCCGTTCTGGGCCTTTGTCAACTTTCAGCACTGGGGTTTTTAGTATCTTAAAAACTATTGTGTGTTTTTAATCTGTTCTATTACTGCATAAGCATTTCAGCCACAGGTAGTGACTACACAGAATTGATCCCTGTGGATATTTAGGATGTTCACGTTTTTAATCTACAAAGTATACAAAAAGAAAGCGTTCTCCTAGGAACGAACAACAGCCTCTCTTAGAGCAACAGTGCTTTTTGCAGAGGATACATTTCCTGAAGTATATTAGTCTGATTCCACCTAGAAAAGTCATAACAAGCAATTCTCCTCTGAACAAGGGACCAAAGCAAACCCAGATGGCTGCTCCCAGGTGGTAAATCACCATAGAACAAGATAACAAGTTATTGAGTTGGTGTTCTTTCTGAGAGTTTTTTTTTTTCTTCTGTATGTGATTGCAATATGACCATGGGGAAGTATAACTAAAGATGATGGGGGAAATTAGACATGGACTCCTTGCCCAATGTGCTTAGAGGACTATGGCTGCAACTCACTGAAGAGGCCCAATCAATGCCAAGATGGCCATCTGGGGTTTTCATGCTCCTTGTTCAGAGAGTGATTGCCTGGTATTTCAGGGCTGGACTGACCATGTTAGGCGGAATGAGACAAATAGACAAATAGTATCATTGTCAATATAGATGAATAAATTATTTTAATCCATATTGACCTTAATACTGTTTATTGGCTCCTGGGGTCTGTGCTTACCCATTCTTGTTACCAGCTACCAAATAGTGTATGAAAGAGGTTTTGCCATACCTGAGCGGTCTGTTGATTTTTAGAGTTCCATTTTCTAACGTGCATTACAAAAGCTGCCATTGTGGGAGATTCAGCATCCTGGTGAAAGAGCATTTTCCCGGGGTCCCAGCAAGCTGATTTCTGAGAGTGTCAGCCTGCACTGTATCACCTAATACAAGCAGATGCCACCTCACTGTCAGGATAGGTAAAGTCCAGAGTTAGACCCAAATGCTAGAATGAGGTTAATAACACCCTAGCACAGTGAGTATATACCAGGACCTGACCCTGCGACAGCTGTAGTGTAATATATACTCACAGTAATAGACTGGAAGATGACACAGCAGGGTCAGGAGAAGAAACTTCGTGTAGTAAGGGTTAATCAATAGAGTAAACAGGCAAGCAATGTCCAGCAACGTGTAATCAGGCAGGTAAGGGTTAACCAATAGACTAGTCAGGCAAGCAATATCCAGTAACGTGTAATCAGGCAGATAGGGGTTAACCAATAGAGTAGTCAGGTAAGCAGTGTCCAGCAACGTGTTATCAGGCAGGTAGGGGTTAACCAATAGAGTAGTCAGGTAAGCAGTGTCCAGCAACGTGTTATCAGGCAGGTAGGGGTTAACCAATAGAGTAGTCAGGTAAGCAGTGTCCAGCAACGTGTTATCAGGCAGGTAGGGGTTAACCAATAGAGTAGTCAGGTAAGCAGTGTCCAGCAACGTGTTATCAGGCAGGTAGGGGTTAACCAATAGAGTAGTCTGGTAAGCAGTGTCCAGCAACGTGTTATCAGGCAGGTAGGGGTTAACCAATAGAGTAGTCCGGTAAGCAGTGTCCAGCAATGATATCAGGTAGGTAGGGTATTAGGGTTCTGAATAAACAGGCACATATTCAGAATATCAAAGGAATAAATTTGTACTCACAAAAGCCCACGAGTAAAACAAACAGGCACCGATGAGAGGAGACGCCGGAATAAGAAGGCCTCCTGACGTCATTGGAAGGGCCGACAGGAACAGGGTTGCTAGGCAACCAATGAAAGCGCTACCGCGCTGAGGCAGAAGTAAAAAGAAGCGATCAGCAGCTGAGTGATCGCGACAGTGCCCCCACCTCAAGGACCCCCTCCGGGAAACACGAACAGGCTTCAAAGGATTCTGGGCATGGAACCGTTTGATCAAAGCAGAGGCACAGACATGAGAAGCAGGTTCCCAAGAACGTTCAGTGATGGGATATCCCTTCCAATGGACCAAATAGTACAGACGGTTACCCCTTAATCTGGAATCAAGGATTTGACTGATCTCAAATTCTGAAGTACCATCCACAAGGAACGGAGAGGGAACTCTACATTTGGTGGAAAACTGGTTAGAGACTGCTGGTTTAAGAAGAGATACGTGAAAGACAGGGTGAATCTTCAAGTTGTCTGGTAAAGCCAACCTGTAGGCAGTAGAACATACCTTGGAAACAATCCTGAATGGTCCGATGTATCTGGGATCCAATTTAGCACAGGGTTGTTTGAGTCGGATGAATCTGGTGGAAATCCAAACCTTGTCTCCAGTCCGAAAAGAGGGCGCCTTCCGGCGTCTGCGATCAGTAAATGGTTTATACTTTTGAGTAGAGAGAAGAAGGATTTCCCGAATCTTCTTCCAGTGTTTACAAAGACTTCTCACAGTACGATCTGCTCCAGGGACTCCAGAACCTCCCGAAGACATAGGAAAAGTTCTAGGTTCGAATCCATAGGCTGCTTTGAAAGGAGAAGTCTGTAAAGAAGAGTTAAAGCGGGAATTGTAAGCAAGTTCTGCTAAAGGAAGAAGTTGAGACCAATTGGAGTGTTGATGATTAACATAGTGCCTGAGATAGGACTCAAGAGATTGATTTACCCGCTCAGTTTGTCCGTTGGACTGAGGATGATGCGCAGTAGAAAGAGATATAGTAACTCCAAACTGTTTGCACAGAGATTTCCGAAATCTTGAGACAAATTGAACTCCTCGATCGGAAATGATGTCCAAAGGAAAACCATGTAATCTGGTGATATGGAGAATAAACAATTCAGCGAGTATCTGGGCCGATGGTAATCCAGTTAATGGAACAAAATGAGCTGCTTTGGAAACCTGTCTACCACCACCCATATGGTCTTGTTTCCGGCAGAATTAGGAAGATCTGTAATAAAGTCCATGGAAACATGAGACCAGGGATAGTACGGAACAGGCAGAGGTTGTAAGAGACCAAGAGGTAATGATGAAGATTGTTTATTTGAGGTACAGGAATTACAAGCTGCAACATAATCTTTGACATCTTTGCCCATGGAAGGCCACCAGACATGTTGTTTGAGTCTCCACAAAGTATTACGTACTCCTGGATGTCCAGACAGAACATTATCATGAGCCCAACGAAGAAGTTTTAGGCGGAATTCAGTAGGTACAAATAAGATCCCAGGAGGTATGTCATAAGATGAAGGAACATAAGCTTGAGCAGACTATAACGCTTGTAGAGGAAACGTAGATAACTGAGCCAGAACTTTAGCAGGGCGAAGAATGGGTTCAGAATCCAGAAATGTAGAATCAGAAGCCAGAAATTGTCTAGATAAAGCGTCTGCTTTCGTATTCTTAGTGCCAGGAATATAAGAGAGGACAAAATTAAATCTGGAGAAGAACAGAGCCCATCGAGCTTGACGTGATTTGAGGCGTTTGGCAGTATGAAGATACAGAAGATTTTTATGGTCTGTGAGTATAAGAAATGGTTGAACAGTGCCTTCAAGCAGATGTCTCCATTCTTCCAAAGCCATTTTAATAGCTAACAGTTCTTTGTTTCCAACGTCATAATTCAGTTCGGAGGTATTGAACTTCTTGGAGAAAAATCTCACAGGAAGAATCTTGCTAGAAACAGGATTTCGCTGAGATAGTACTGCCCCAGCAGCAATCAGAGAAGCATCCACTTCAAGAATGAATTGAAGAGTCAGAACAGGATGGCAAAGAATGGGAGCCGAAGTAAATGCAGATTTTAGAGATTCAAATGCCTGTAAGGCTAGATCAGACCAATGCTTGCAATCCTGACCCTTTTTAGTAAGAGCAGTAAGGGGTGCCGAGATGTTAGCAAAGTCCTTTATGAACTTACGATAATAATTGGCAAACCCCAGAGATCCTTGTCTTAAATCGAAAAGTCCTGCTTCAGCCGCCGCTGATCTACCAGGTTTATCAAACACAGAAGAGAATATAGATACAAAAGTGTCAATATCCTGGAGCAAAGGATCATCCTTTTCCAACAGTGGAGAAACCCAAGCCAGGGCTTTACCCTTCATAAGAGAAATTAAAAAGGTGATCTTGGAGGAAGAGGAACCAAACATCTGAGGATTATTTCTGAAGTGAAGGCGGCACTGATTAAGAAATCCTCGACAGTCTTCAGGATTGCCGTCATATTTATCCGGTAGTGGAATTCTAGGAATAAATTGTTCTGCAGGTTGTGGCGGATTAAATGCAGGGTTAGAGCTGGCCACAGAAACAACAGGTGTTGCCGAGACTTGAGAAGGAGGAGAAATATTATGCAAAAGAGCAGTTATTTGATCCAATTTAGAATCCAGGGATTGCAGGTGTGCAGAGTGGGTTCCAAGAAGCTGTCCCTGTAGAGCTACAGCTCTGGATAACTCACCAGGGTCCATTATATGGCCTGTTTGTAATGTCAGGATAAGTAAAGTCCAGAGTTAGACCCAAATGCTAGAATGAGGTTAATAACACCCTAGCACAGTGAGTATATACCAGGACCTGACCCTGCGACAGCTGTAGTGTAATATATACTCACAGTAATAGACTGGAAGATGACACAGCAGGGTCAGGAGAAGAAACTTCGTGTAGTAAGGGTTAATCAATAGAGTAAACAGTCAAGCAATGTCCAGCAACGTGTAATCAGGCAGGTAAGGGTTAACCAATAGAATAGTCAGGCAAGCAATATCCAGTAACGTGTAATCAGGCAGATAGGGGTTAACCAATAGAGTAGTCAGGTAAGCAGTGTCCAGCAACATGTTATCAGGCAGGTAGGGGTTAACCAATAGAGTAGTCAGGTAAGCAGTGTCCAGCAACGTGTTATCAGGCAGGTAGGGGATAACCAATAGAGTAGTCAGGTAAGCAGTGTCCAGCAACGTGTTATCAGGCAGGTAGGGGTTAACCAATAGAGTAGTCCGGTAAGCAGTGTCCAGCAACGTGTTATCAGGCAGGTAGGGGTTAACCAATAGAGTAGTCCGGTAAGCAGTGTCCAGCAACGTGTTATCAGGCAGGTAGGGGTTAACCAATAGAGTAGTCCGGTAAGCAGTGTCCAGCAATGATATCAGGTAGGTAGGGTATTAGGGTTCTGAATAAACAGGCACAGATTTAGAATATCAAAGGAATAAATTTGTACTCACAAAAGCCCACGAGTAAAACAAACAGGCACCGATGAGAGGAGACGCCAGAATAAGAAGGCCTCCTGACGTCATCGGAAGGGCCGACAGGAACAGGGTTGCTAGGCAACCAATGAAAACGCTACCGCGCTGAGGCAGAAGTAAAAAGAAGCGATCAGCAGCTGAGCGATTGCGACACTCACTTGTGAGTTTATTTCAATTTGTTATACATTGATCCTTTTGTTGACTTGGTTACGATATGAGGTGCTTTTTTTGTTTTTTGTTTGCTTTTTTTATTTTTTTATTTACAGAACACCATCTTATCACCAGTTGGTTTTGAAGTGGAACTGCCTCACATCTTTTGAATTGAAGCATATTTGATGAACTCTCAATACAGTATTGGTCATACCACCTTTGGACTAATAATTGTTATATTATTACAATCTATTTGATAAAGCTTGGCTGTATATATAACACATCACTATCACAATAACGTTATTTTTGTGAGACTTTAGTGCTCCCTCTTTTAGACGTAGCATTAGCATCTTTTTTTGTTTTTATCTGTAAATCATTTAAAACTGAGGACTATTCATAACCTGCAGACTGTAAGCTCTTCGGTGCAGTGCCTTACCCCTCCTGTACTAGTTTTGTATAGTCTGTTATGTATTTGTATCTTATCACAAATAATAAATATAATAATTTAACTTGAGAAATAAATACATAAAAAGGGACCTAGAATATAAGATTTTATAGACCTCAGCGTTACTGAAGTAAAAACATTTGCCAATTTAATAAATTTGATAAAATATGTAGATTGGATAAAACATCATCTGTTTTTAATTTTTCAAAGACCCAAACTGCTTATTTGTGTGGGGGTTTAACTGATAATAACTCTCATATTTGTTTTGAGGATCTTTCATCTTTGGTATTAACTATAGGTATAGAAAACGTGAAATCCCTTAGCATTTGACTTACCTTTATTAAAGGTTAGTGGAGTATTTATCATTAGATATTGATTTTAATCAGTGGAAACAGAGATTTTTAAAGACTATTTTGTTTCAAGCAAGGCAAGACAATTTCAACATCAAGTATTAAATAGTTGTCCTTTTATATGGCTAGATTACAAGTTTTTGTCAGTAAGCTTTGCTAACCAGCAGTTTATGCTCACTGCTCACCTACAAACAACGCTGGTATTAAAGGTTTTTACAAACCCGCCGTTAGCCACAGAAAAGTGAGCGGAGTGCAAAATGTAGCTCTACATCTCACCTCAATACCAGCGCTGCTTACGGTAGCGGTGAGCTGGCTGAACGTGCATGTGCACAAGTTCCCCATAGGGATCAATGTGGCTGAGCGTTCAGCTCCTAACGCAGCCCCATTGATTCCTATGGGAAAATACTTTTTATGTCTACACCTAACACCCTAACATGAACCCCGAGTCTAAACACCCCTAATCTTACACTTATTAACCCCTTATCTGCCGCCCCCAACTTCGCTGACACCTGCATTATATTATTAACCCCTAATCTGTTGCTCCGGACCACGCCGCCACCTACATTATACTTATGACCCCCTAATCTGCTGCCCCCAACATCGCCGACACCTACATTATATTTATTAACCCCTAATCTGCAGCCCCCAATGTCGCCGCAACCTACCTACACTTATTAACCCCTAATCTGCTGCCCACAATGTCACCGCCACTATATTAAATGTATTAACCCCTAAATCTAAGTCTAACCCTAACCCCCTTAATTTAAATATAATTTAAATACATTGAAATAAAATTACTACAATTAACTAAATTATTCCTATTTAAAACTAAATACTTAGCTATAAAATAAACCCTAACGGCTAGATTTAGAGTTTTGACGGTAAGGACCCGCGTAGCTAAAGCTGGCTTTTTTCTGGCCGCACCATAAAAATAACTCTGGTATTGAGAGTCCACATAAAGGCTGCGTTAGGCTCCAAAAAAGGAGCGTAGAGCATATTTAACGCAGCTTCAACTCTCGATACCAGAGTTGCTTACGGACGCGGCCAGCCTCAAAAACATGCTCGTGCACGATTCTCCCATAGGAAACAATCGGGCTGTTTGAGCTGAAAGAAACCTAACACCTGCAAAAAAGCCGCGTTCAGCTCCTAACGCAGCCCCATTGTTTGCTATGGGGAAACACTTCCTACGTCTGCACCTAACACCCTAACATGTACCCAGAGTCTAAACACCCCTAACCTTACACTTATTAACCCCTATTCTGCCGCCCCTGCTATCGCTGACCCCTGCATATTATTTTTAACCCCTAATCTGCCGCTCCATAAACCGCCGCTACTTACATTATACTTATGTACCCCTAATCTGCTGCCCCTAACACCGCCGACCCCTATATTATATTTATTAACCCCTAATCTGCCCCCCACAACGTCGCCTCCACCTGCCTACACTTATTAACCCCTAATCTGCCGAGCGGACCGCACCGCTATCATAATAAAGTTATTAACCCCTAATCCGCCTCACTAACCCTATAATAAATAGTATTAACACCTAATCTGCCCTCCCTAACATCGCCGACACCTAACTTCAATTATTAACCCCTAATCTGCCGACCGGAGCTCACCGCTATTCTAATAAATGTATTAACCCCTAAAGCTAAGTCTAACCCTAACACTAACACCCCCCTAACTTAAATATAATTTAAATCTAACGAAATTAATTAACTCTTATTAAATAAATTATTCCTATTTAAAGCTAAATACTTACCTGTAAAATAAATCCTAATATAGCTACAATATAAATTATAATTATATTATAGCTATTTTAGGATTTATATTTATTTTACAGGTAACTTTGTATTTATTTTAACCAGGTACAATAGCTATTAAATAGTTAAGAACTATTTAATAGCTAAAATAGTTAAAATAATTACAAAATTACCTGTAAAATAAATCCTAGCCTAAGTTACAATTAAACCTAATACTATACTATCATTAAATTAATTAAATAAAATACCTACAATTACCTACAATTAAAACTAACACTACACTATCAATACATTAATTAAATACAATAGCTACAAATAACTACAATGAAATAAACTAACTAAAGTACAAAAAATAAAAAAGAACTAAGTTACAAAAAATAAAAAAATATTTACAAACATAAGAAAAATATTACAACAATTTTAAACTAATTACACCTACTCTAAGCCCCCTAAAAAAAAATAACAAAGCCCCCCAAAATAAAAAATGCCCTACCCTATTCTAAATTACTAAAGTTCAAAGCTCTTTTACCTTACCAGCCCTGAACAGGGCCCTTTGCGGGGCATGCCCCAAAAAGTTCAGCTCTTTTGCCTGTAAAAAAAAACATACAATACCCCCCCCCCCAACATTACAACCCACCACCCACATACCCCTAATCTAACCCAAACCCCCCTTAAATAAACATAACACTAAGCCCCTGAAGATCATCCTACCTTGTCTTCACCTCACCGGGTATCACCGATCGGTCCTGGCTCCAAAATCTACATCCAACCCAAGCGGGGGCTGGCGATCCATCATCCGGTGGCTGAAGAGGTCCAGAAGAGGCTCCAAAGTCTTCATCCTATCCAGGAAGAAGAGTAGATCCGGACCGGCAACCATCATCTTCCAAGCGGCATCTTCTATCTTCATCCGATGAGGACCGGCTCCATCCTGAAGACCTCCACCGTGGACCCATCTTCATCCGGCGACGTCCAACTGAAGAATGATGGTTCCTTTAAGGGACGTCATCCAAGATGGCGTCCCTCGAATTCTGATTGGCTGATAGGATTCTATCAGCCAATCGGAATTAAGGTAGGAATATTCTGATTGGCTGATGGAATCAGCCAATCAGAATCAAGATCAATCCGATTGGCTGATCCAATCAGCCAATCAGATTGAGCTCGCATTCTATTGGCTGATCGGTACAGGATGGAGCCGGTCCTCATCGGATGAAGATAGAAGATGCCGCTTGGAAGATGATGGTTGCCGGTCCGGATCTACTCTTCTTCCCGGATAGGATGAAGACTTTGGAGCCTCTTCTGGACCTCTTCAACCACCGGATGATGGATCGCCAGCCCCCGCTTGGGATGGATGAAGATTTTGGAGCCAGGAACGATCGGTGATACCCGGTGAGGTGAAGACAAGGTAGGATGATCTTCAGGGGCTTAGTGTTCGGTTTATTTAATGGGGGTTTGGGTTAGATTAGGGGTATGTGGGTGGTGGGTTGTAATGTTGGGGGGGGGGGGTATTGTATGTTTTTTTTTACAGGCAAAAGAGCTGAACTTCTTGGGGCATGCCCCCCAAAGGGCCCTGTTCAGGGCTGGTAAGGTAAAAGAGCTTTGAACTTTAGTAATTTAGAATAGGGTAGGGCATTTTTTATTTGGTGGGGCTTTGTTATTTTATTAGGGGGCTTAGAGTAGGTGTAATTAGTTTAAAATTGTTGTAATATTTTTCTTATGTTTGTAAATATTTTTTTATTTTTTGTAACTTAGTTCTTTTTTATTTTTTGTACTTTAGTTAGTTTATTTCATTGTAGTTATTTGTAGGTATTGTATTTAATTAATGTATTGATAGTGTAGTGTTAGGTTTAATTGTAGGTAATTGTAGGTATTTTATTTAATTAATTTAATGATAGTATAGTGTTAGGTTTAATTGTAACTTAGGTTAGGATTTATTTTAAAGGTAATTTTGTAATTATTTTAACTATTTTAGCTATTAAATAGTTCTTAACTATTTAATAGCTATTGTACCTGGTTAAAATAAATACAAAGTTACCTGTAAAATAAATATTAATCCTAAAATAGCTATAATATAATTATAATTTATATTGTAGCTATATTAGGATTTATTTTACAGGTAAGTATTTAGCTTTAAATAGGAATAATTTATTTAATAAGAGTTAATTAATTTCGTTAGATTTAAATTATATTTAAGTTAGGGGGGTGTTAGTGTTAGGGTTAGACTTAGCTTTAGGGGTTAATACATTTATTAGAATAGCGGTGAGCTCTGGTCGGCAGATTAGGGGTTAATAATTGAAGTTAGGTGTCAGCGATGTTAGGGAGGGCAGATTAGGGGTTAATACTATTTATTATAGGCTTAGTGAGGCGGATTAGGGGTTAATAACTTTATTATAGTAGCGGTGCGGTCCGCTCGGCAGATTAGGGGTTAATAAGTGTAGGCAGGTGGAGGCGACGTTGAGGGGGGCAGATTAGGGGTTAATAAATATAATATAGGGGTCGGCGGTGTTAGGGGCAGCAGATTAGGGGTACATAAGGATAACTCAAGTAGCGGCGCTTTGCGGTCGGCAGATTAGGGGTTAATTATTGTAGGTAGCTGGCTGCGACGTTTTGGGGGGCAGGTTAGGGGTTAATAAATATAATATAGGGGTCGGCGGTGTTAGGGGCAGCAGATTAGGGGTACATAAGGATAACGTAGGTGGCGGTCGGCAGATTAGGGGTTAAAAATTTTTATCGAGTGACGTCGATGTGGGGGGGCCTCGGTTTAGGGGTACATAGGTAGTTTATGGGTGTTAGTGTACTTTAGAGCACAGTAGTTAAGAGCTTTATGAACCGGCGTTAGCCCAGAAAGCTCTTAACTACTGACTTTTTTCTGCGGCTGGAGTTTTGTCGTTAGAATTCTAACGCCCACTTCAGACACGACTCTAAATACCGGAGTTAGAAAAATCCCATTGAAAAGATAGGATACGCAATTTACGTAAGGGGATCTGCGGTATGGAAAAGTCGCGGCTGAAAAGTGAGCGTTAGACCCTTTTTTGACTGACTCCAAATACCGGAGGTAGCCTAAAACCAGCGTTAGGAGCCTCTAACGCTGGTTTTCACGGCTACCGCCAAACTCCAAATCTAGGCCTAAGATAGCTACAATTTAACTAATAGTAAATTTGTACTTATTTTAGCTAGGTAGTTATTAAATAGTTAATAACTATTTAATAACTATTGTACCTAGTTAAAATAAATACAAAGTTGCCTGTAAAATAATAAATAAACCCTGAGATAGCTACAATGTAATTATTAGTTATATTGTAGCTATCTTAGGGTTTATTTTATAGGTAAGTATTTAGTTTTAAATAGGAATAATTTAGTTAATAATAGTAATTTTATTTAGATTTTTTTTAAATTATATTTAAGTTAGGGGGGTGTTAGGGTTAGACTTAGGTTTAAGGGTTAATAACTTTAGTATAGTGTCGGTGACGTTGGGGGCGGCAGATTAGGAGTTAATAAATGTAGGTAGGTGTCGGCGATGTTAGGGACAGCAGATTAGGGGTTAATAAAATTTAACTAGTGTTTGCGAGGCGGGAGTGTGGCGGTTTATGGGTTAATATATTTATTAAAGTGGCGGCGATGTCCGGTCGGCAGATTAGGGGTTATAAATTTTATTTAAGTGTTTGCGATGTGGGGGGGGGGCTCGGTTTAGGGGTTAATAGGTAGTTTATGGGTGTTAGTGTACTTTTTAGCACTTTAGTTAAGAGTTTTATGTTACGGCGTTAGCCCATAAAACTCTTAACTACTGACTTTTAAATGTGGTATCAGTCTTGACAGGAGAGGTTGTACCGCTCACTTTTTCCAAGACTCGTAATACCGGCGTTAGGAAAATCCCATTGAAAAGATAGGATACGCAATTGACGAAAGTAGATTTGCGGTATGTTCGAATAGCGGAAAAAAAGTGAGCGGTACACCTGTACCTGCCACACTCGTAATACCAGCGGGCATTAAAAAGCAGCGTTGGGACCTCTCAACGCTGCTTTTTAAGGCTAACGCAAGACTCGTAATCTAGGCGTAAATATATTGTAAAAAAATGGAAAAACAAGTAAAATCCTTTCAGGAAATAAATAGTTTATTGGGCCGAATTATCATAGTGGGAGCTGTCGGCATTTATCATTTCACAAGCATTTCTCATGAAATGCTTGTAAAATACTGCCCCTGCACATTCGCGGCCAATCGGCCGCTAGCAGGGGGTGTCAATAAACCTAATCATATTCAATCTTATTACAGCTGCTTCTTAACTCCTGATTCCAGCAAGCCTGAAGGCTCTCGCGGAATTAGAAGAATTTGTGCCTTGATAAATCGGCCCCTCTATATCTATTTTCTTAACAATTTTATTGCTAGAGGTACAAATATTCAGTGAACTCCTTCCTTACATATAGCTGATATAACAGATAAATAAAAAAAATTGCAAAAATATGTTAACTAAATATTCTTCAGTGTTGTAATTTTTGAGCATGAATGTAAAACCTGCCAGGAACTGTCATGGAAGCAGACAACAGTTAAATATCTGAAACGTTAGAAAATGAAGTAAAACTCCAAAGATAATAGCAGGTTGGAACCAGTAAATTGTGAATCAGACTTTTAGGAGGGTGATATAATATAATTTCAGAAAATATATGAGAGGAAATGGAAAAGAAAAAAACATACTCATTATTTCTGTATGACACTCTAGATTATCAGTGGTGTTTAAGGTTCAAAATACAGCCTTGATCATTATTTTATTCCTGTTGCCTGCTGACAGTCTCAGATTCAGAAAAAGTAACATGAAACCCAAGTGTCTTTCTTTCAAGATTCAAATAGATCATTTGATTTTAAACAACCTTCCAATTTACTTCTATTGTCTACTTTATTTAGTTTTCTTGGTATCCCTTGGTATCACTTGTTGAAAAAGATATCTAGGTAGGCTCAGGAGCTGCTGATTGTTGGCTGCATATATGCCTCATGTTATTGCCAACTAGCTCCCAGTAGTTGCTTTTTCAACAAATAATACCAAGAGAATGAAACAATTTAGATTATATAAGTAAATTGGAAAGTTGTTTAAAATGGCATGTTCTATCTGAATCAGGTAAGAACATTTTTGGATCCCTTTAACATTTTTTTTTGGAGAACTAAATTAAATAAACTTTGATAAAAACTTCAATTTCAAATTAATCATTAGAATAGTTTTACCAATAGGCTTCCCTTTTCAGTTTTCAGTTATCTTAATTTAGAATAAAAATAAAAAGTATAATATAAATACAGATTTATGTTGAGGGTTTAATGTGCCTAAAAAGTCATTTCTCCAATCAAATATAAAGATCGGTTTGGCAATGTGCTTTTTAAGAGTGGAAAAAACAGAATATAAAATGCAGGGAGCAACAAGTGGTAGTAACTGAATTTTATTCAGATTGGACAAAGGTAATCAGTGGAGTCTCCCAGGGATCACAAATAGGCCATGTTCTTTTTAATATTTTTTATTAATTACTTAGAGCAAGGATTCAATAGGAACATCTCTATGTTTGCAGTTGTTACAAAGTTGTGTAAGGTCTTTAGGTCAGTGAAGGATGAAATTACTTTAGAAGGAGATTTACAAAAATTAGAAGAATGGTCTAGTAAATAGAAAAACAAAATGTATGATTATGAGCCTGATAAATGTATTTATTTCTTGACACGGTGAGTCCATGGGACATCAATTACTGTTGGGAATCAATACCCAAGCTAGAGGACACAGATGATAAGGGAGGGACAAGACAGGTAACCTAAATAGAAGGCACCACTGCTTGTACATCCTTTCACCCTAAGGAAGCCTCAGCTGAGGCAAAAGTATCGAATTTATAAAATTTTGAAAAAGTGTGCAAAGAAGACCAAGTCGCAGCCTTACAGATCTGTTCTACAGAGGCCTCATTCTTGAAAGCCCAATAAGAAGACCACCCTGGTGGAATAAGCAGTAATTCTCTCAGGAGGCTGCTGTCCAGCAGTCTCATATGCTAAACGAATAATACTTCTCAACCAGAGAGAAAGAGAAGTGACAGCAGCTTTCTGACCCATACGTTTACCAGAAAAACAAACAAACAATGCAGAAGACTTACGAAAGTCCTTCGCAGCCTGCAGATAGAATTTAAGAGCCTGCACAACATCTAAATTGTGCAACAAAATGCTCTTTATGAGAAGAAAGATTAGGACAGAGAAAAGGAACAACAATTTCCTGATTAATATTTCTGTCTGAAACAACCTTAGGAAGAAAACCAAACTTGTTACGGAGAACTGCCTTATCTGCATGAAATATGAGATAAGGAGAATCCCACTGCAAAGAGGAGAGTTCAGAGACACTCCGAGCAGAAGAAATAGCAACAAGAAATAAAACTTTCCAAGATAACAACTTAATATCTATGGAATGCATAGGCTCAAACGGAGCCCATTGTAAAACTTTAAGAACCAAGTTAAGGCTCCAAGGTGGAGCAACTGATTTAAACACAGGCCTAATTCTGACCAGAGCCTGACAAAAGGATTGGACATTCCGGCACGTCTGCCAGATGCTTGCGCAATAGAATAAATAAAGCAGAAATCTGACAGTTAAGGGTACTGACTGATAGCCCCTTCCCCCCTTCTCAAGGCCTTTCTGGAGAAAAGACAAGATCCTAACCTTACTCCAAGAATATCCTTTAGACTGACACCAATAAAGATATTTACGCCATATCTTATGGTAAATCTTTCTAGTGACATGCTTATGAGCCTGAATCATGGAGGCCTATTTAACAAATGTCTTGTGGAATAAGCAGTAATTCTCTCAGGATGCTGCTGTCCAGCAGTCTCATATGCCAAACGAATAATACTTCTCAACCAGAGAGAAAGAGAAGTGACAGCAGCTTTCTGACCCTTACGTTTACCAGAAAAACAAACAAACAATGCAGAAGACTTACGAAAGATAGAATTTAAGAGCCTGCACAACATCTAAATTGTGCAACAAAACACTCTTTATGAGAAGAAGGATTAGGACAGAGAAAAGGAACACCAATTTCCTGATTAATATTTCTGTCCGAAACAACCTTAGGAAGAAAACCAAACTTGGTACGGAGAACTGCCTTATCTGCATGAAATATGAGATAAAAACGTGTGTGTGGTAGACCGAGCACTAGTATTTTACAGCCTTATGCTCACTGGCAAAAGTCCCCTAGTGGACTTGGGATGTGACTACAATTGTGTGATATAGTGAGTGCTGGGAAGCTTAAAAGGACTGTGAGGTATGGATATGTTAAAAATGGAATGTATTTATTACAGTTAATATACAATGAAAATACAATATAATACATACAAATTAAAAAGCTTCTAAAATTCTTCCTAAAATCTCTATGGATCCATGAGATATAAGTCTTAAGGATATAGTGTTACCTATATCTGTGGTGTTGGAACAAATATTACGTTAGCTCCGACAACAGTCTAAGACCATAGTATTATGGTCTATAAAGTGCAGTTTAAGCACAGATATTTACAAACAGCAGATGTGATGTAAATGGACAAAATTGGCGTAGTACAATGTCAATAATACAGATGTCAACAATACAGATGCAGTATAAAAGTATAAGTGATAGAAATACAATATAAATAAAAGTGTAGGAGAAATCCAATTGTGTAAAAATGGAAATAAAATTTGTTGAAAAAATGAAGAAATTTATGTCTCTCAAATAGTTTCTTAAAAAAATGTCTCTTTGGAAAATCACAGTGTTTCAAAAAAAAAATATATATATATATATATATATCAGAGTGTTCCACAAAAATTGCAAAAGTGTTCCACAAAAATTGTAAAAAATTAATCCACAAATAAATATCAAAGTGTTCAAAAAATATGGTGGGTAAGTGCGTTCAAAGAAATCCTAGATGATTAACTTCCAAAATAAACTCCAATAGCTGTGGTAGACGTGAAGGAGATTATAAGAATGCAGAATATAAAAAATATATAAAAAATGTAGAATATAAAAATGCAGAAGAAAAAAAAGTACAATAATGTGGCGGGTAGGTCCAAAGTCCTCCTCCTAATCTGTGGGTGAAATAAAGTGCAATAGTGTAATAACGTCTAGATGTGGTATAATAAAATCAGAAATTTGCTCACCAGTATGTCGACGCGTTTCGGCCCTCCTAGGCCTTTCTCAAGACAATACTGGTCTGTATGTCTCTGGGAGCTTTATACCCTAATACCATAGGTGATTGGTTCTATTTTGGCGCCAAAAGTCGGGGTCTGCCCTTTCCTGTTTAGCCCAGTGTTACATGGGAAATGTAGTTTTTTTGTTTTTTTTTGTCTCTTATGTTTTAAAAGATATCTGTATTTGATTCACTTCATACGTGTTTATTATTTATATCGTATGTGTTATTGTTTGGGGGCATCTCTTATCTTACTAATGTAATGTATATCAGGCGGTGTATCTTATTTTTGATATCCCCACTTCCGGGGTGTTTAACTTACTATCCCTTCCGGTTCTTTTATCTGTAGCTTAACATCCGGTTTCGCTACTTCCGGTTTCGCTCTCGCTAATTCCGGTTTCGCTTTTACCGGAAGTGTGTATTTATTCTTATCCGGTTGTACTATTGCCGGATGTTTATCTAATTTGGAACCTTAGTCTTGTCTGGACCCTTTCTATATGGCCTGCATGACTATATAATGGGTTAGGGGTCCATCGTTGTCCTGATTGTTTCTATATAAGCCAGTGTTTGATTATTTAATGCATATATACAAAACAGCCTTAACGTATATGTGTAGATGCTGATTATTGTATGTGCTATGATCGGTGCGTATTTCACAAATACCTAAGGATTTAAAACTGTAAAATATCATAAAAAATCGTAAAATATGTAAAAAATCTCTTCAAGGGCATTTAGAGTTGTTAAAAGTTCTCTGAAAATTCTCTAAAAATTCTCTAAAAGTTATATATGTACATATCACAAATATAGAAATTTGTGTGAATAAGTCACATGCTGAAAATGCGGGGTTTACTTAGAATTTGTTCCGTGGATGTAAAAGAGTATATGAAATGAGGATTGGGTTTTGCATATAATAAAGAGGCTTTTTAGGAAGCGTGTGGGGGTCAGGTCTCACAATTGTTTAAAGAGGTTGTTAAACCTATTGGAGTTGGCATAAATGAATGTTGATAGTTAAAGTCGCTTGTCTGCAGTAATTTGGACGTCTTTATTTAAATTATTTGTACATGGAGGAGAGAATGGTTTTTGCTGGTGTACTTCAGGGAGAGAACCTCTCCGGTGTATATTGTATTTTGTATTCTAGGTGCTTAGGAAGGGAGTTTAGTTAGTTATATATTTTCCTCAGAGGAGAATGGAGAAGGAAAGGACTCTTATTTCTCAATTTCTTCAATCTATTGATGAATATCTGGGGACCTAATATGGCGGATTCTGTCTTCTGTTCTATCAATCTAGAGCGTGCAATCCAGCTAGTGTGAAAACACATGCTTTTATTGGTATGCTTTTGCTTGATAAGGATATTTAATGGTAAATTCATTTTATGCATCATCTATAAGGAGTAGCATTTGCTGTCTAGTCTTTTCGTAAAGACAGCAAGTGTGACAGATCCTCTTTGTGATTTAGTCCCTTGGGGAAAAGGCAATCCAATGTAAAGATCCATTTGGATTCATTGAATAGCAGTTTCTTCTCGTAGTTTCCTCCTCGCCAGTTTTTCTCTATCTTTTGTATCCCGAAGAATTTAAAGTCTTTTATATTACCTTTATGGGTTATGGAGAAGTGTCTATACAGTGGCGTGTCTTTATCCAGTTTTTCAATGCATAATATATGCTCCCTTATTCTGTCTTTTAGTGTTCTTGAAGTTTGTCCTACATATTGTAGGCCGCATGGGCAGAATATTATGTAGATGACTCCCTTATCTTGACACCTGATGAGGTCTTGTATCTTGTGTTCATCCCTCTTGTTATGTCCAAAGAATTTGTTCGTTTTGACTCCACTCCTACAGGCCTTGCAGTTCGGGCACGGGAAGAAGCCTTTGATTGCTTTTCCCTGGTAGTTTGTGATAGCCTTTCTTCTGTTCTTCAGGACAGTCGGGGCCAGTATGCCTTTTAGGTTATCGGTTTTTCTATATATAAATCTCGGTTGAGGTGTCAGTTTTTCGCCGATCACATCATCTTCTTTTAGGATGACCCAGTGTTTCCTGATGATTCTTTCGAGTATATGTCTGTTAGAACTATATTCTGTTATCATCGGTACATTTATGCTACTGTCTTCTTCTCCTATTGTCGTTTTTGTCTTGTACTTCAGCAGACTGTTTCTGTTGGTTTTGCCAACTTCCTCTATCTTTTCCACCAGATTTTCCTCCTTGTACCCCCTTTCTAGGAATCTTCCTTTTAGTATATCTGCTTGTTCAACCCATTTGCTGTGATTGGAACAGTTTTTTCTTACCCTTAGAAGTTGTCCTTTTGGAATGTTAGCCTTCCAGGTGGGGTGGTGGCAACTCATACTGTGAATGTAGTTGTTACAGTCTACTTTTTTGAAATAAGTAGATGTTTCAATCTTGCCGTTTTTCACCTCTATTGTAAGATCAAGGAAGTTTATTTTGTTATAACTATATTCAAACGTGAACTTGAGATTTCTCTGATTTTTATTCATCACGTCAATGGTATATATTAGATCTTCGATTGACCCCTTCCAGACGATAAGAATATCGTCTATATATCTTGAGTATAGAACCAGGTCCGCGCCTGCTGGGCATGAGTCCCAGAATATTTGTTCCCAATGGCCCATATATAAATTAGCGTAGCTAGGCGCGAACCTGGTCCCCATTGCTGTTCCGCAAATTTGTCTAAAGAATGTGTTGTTGTTATAAAAATAGTTGTGACTCAGGATGTATTTTATGCTTTCTAGTATGAAGATACGTTGTCCATCAAGTACTTCAGGATCTTTTAGTAGAAAAGAATTCACTGCTTCTAAGCCTGCCTCATGTGGGATGCACGTGTAGAGCAATGTAACGTCGCATGTTGCTAGTATGTAGTTTTCATCCCATACTAGCTTATCAAGTGTGGATAGTACTTGAGTTGAATCCCTCAGGTACGATGGGAGCCTTGTGACATATTTTTGTAGGTTCCTATCAACATACTCCGAGAGGTTGCTAGACAGGGACCCTATGCCCGAGATTATAGGTCTTCCTGGCGGGTTTTTTAGGGACTTGTGAATCTTGGGTAATTGATAAAAGACCGGAGAGATCGGATGTGATACTTTGATGTAGTTAAATTCTTTTTCATTCAGTATCCCCTGTGTTTTGGCTTCTGTTAGTAGAGCTTCCAATTCTGTTTTGTATCTATCCACAGGGTTATTTCGGAGTTTTTCATAAGTCTTCTCATCATCTAGAATTCTCTTACATTCTTCCTCATACCTTTCTTTATCCATTACGACAATTCCGCCGCCTTTGTCTGCCGGCTTAATTATCAGTTTGTAGTTTCTTTCGAGTTTTCTTATAGTTCCCATTTGTGATCTTGTTAGGTTATGTTTTATCTGTTTTGTCTTTCTTGAGTTGAGGTTTTTGATGTCTCGGCATACATTTGCCTCGAAGGTTTCTATCGCTGTGCCTTTGCTGCTTACCGGATAGTAAGTTGATCTGGGTTTGAGGTCTGTATGTATGTAGTAATCCTCTGATGATTGCCTTTGCTGGATAATGTTTCTTTCAAGTGGTGTTCTTGAAAAATGTCTCTTTAATGTTAGCTTTCTTACAAATTCCTTTATCCCTATAAAGGTTTGGAATTTGTCCATTCCTTTTGCTGGAGCAAAATTAAGACCATATGATAGTACTGATACTTTTTCCTCTGACAATGGTTTGGAACGAGATTATATAATCCCTTATTCTTTGGGATAGTCAGTTCTTTGCTGGTACTACTGTGGCATGATGTAGTCTTTTGTCTTTCTTTTCTTTCTTTAGCCTTTCTTAATTTCGCACCTCCTCTATTGCCTCGATGGGTCTTCTTTTTTGGTTTGGGCTTCTTGACTCTTCTAGCTCTATGTTCTTCCTCTTCATTGTTATTCTCTCTTTCTCTTTTTCTCGGGGGGGTTGGGGACTTCCCCCTAAAAAAACTTGGTCAGTAGTAGACATGTTTGGGTTTGTGATGTTGCCTGGATTCTGGTTACCCTTATGAGGTTGGGATATATGGGTGCCTTGTCTTTGTTCTCCCTTAGAGTCATTCCTTTGTCTTATGTCGCTATGATTTGTATGATATATGGGGGAGTCTTCTCTCCAGCTTTGTCTCCGATATGTGTTCCTATGATTCATAGGCGTATATTGATCATAGTTGGATCTATGATCGACATAGTTGTTTCTTCTACCATAATCATGGTTGTACTGTGTATGGTCGTTGAATGAAATTCTCCTTTCAAAGCCATTCCTTATTGGGGAGGCCCCTCCATCTCTTTTTTGGTTGTTGTATCTATAGTTTGTGTTATACCTTCTCATATTATAATTTGACTGGTAGGTCCTTCTTTCCTGGTTGGGGTATCTGTTAAATCTTTCCCCTTCCGATCTTGGTTCCCGTTCATATCCTCTCAAGTCATAGTTGTCTCTGCGGGTATGATACCTTCTCTCATTTTGGTTATGCCAGTATCTTGTTTCGAATGGTATCTCCTCCCTTCTTGGGCCTCGATATCCCCATGTCCTCCTTTGTGGGAAGTGTTCTTCTCTGTCCCCTCTATGTAAGTTGTTAGGTCCATCATAAGGGTATCCGTTTCCTCTTGAGTTTTTCTTAGTCTCTGACCAATTATCTCTATTTTTTATATTATAGTAGCTTTGTTCCTGATCAGTGCCTTGATCTATCATGTTTTTATTATCTTTGTTTTGTGTTTCCTCCATCTCTATGAGGTTTGACTCATTTTGTTTTTTCATGTTGAGTTCTCTATTTAGTTTCTTGGTTTTCTTAGTAATTATATCGTCCCTAATTTTCGTGATTCTTTTTACCAGGCTTTCTTTCTTTTCTATAAGTTCTTTTGATTCTGAGTCTGTTAGGTCTATGTTGTTTAACATGACTTCATCATCTTTAATTTCGTTGTCTAATTTCTTGATTAGGGACGTTCTATATTCTATGATTAATCTAATTAGTTGTTTCGATGCGTCTAGAAGAATCTCAGCCCATTTATTTGCAAATTGTGGATCTACTATCTGGAATGCACAGTCTTTCTTAATACATAAGCCTTTGGGAATTATCTCTAGTTCCAGACATTTATTCAAATAGGATATTTCAGCTTTATATCTGACTTCTGATGTGAGAAGTTTTTCTAGATTTTTAAAAATAGAGGTGATGTCTAGCCTTTCTGGATCTGTCTGAGTGTCAGATAATGTTGTTGAGATATTAAATGTAATATCTCTTCTTAGTGTCACTAGTGCATCCATATTATCTCCTCTAAAGTTAAGACAAGGTTAGAGAAAGACTCTTTAGAAGTTATATGAATGTGATAGAGGAATTGGGTTGTTAATTGATGTGTTATATAACCTTTGGTGAAAGCCCTCTTAGGTATCTTAATATAATCGTGAAAATTGTTACTGCTGCTCAGGATACAAACTAGGTGTATAGGGAATCTTAAAACATGTGTGTGGTAGACCGAGCGCTAGTATTTTACAGCCTTATGCTCACTGGCAAAAGTCCCCTAGTGGACTTGGGATGTGACTACATTTGTGTGATATAGTGAGCGCTGGGAAGCTTAAAAGGACTGTGAGGTATGGATATGTTAAAAATGGAATGTATTTATTACAGTTAATATACAATGAAAATACAATATAATACATACAAATTAAAAAGCTTCTAAAATTCTTCCTAAAATCTCTATGGATCCATGAGATATAAGTCTTAAGGATATAGTGTTACCTATATCTGTGGTGTTGGAACAAATATTACGTTAGCTCCGACAACAGTCTAAGACCATAGTATTATGGTCTATAAAGTGCAGTTTAAGCACAGATATTTACAAACAGCAGATGTGATGTAAATGGACAAAATTGGCGTAGTACAATGTCAATAATACAGATGTCAACAATACAGATGCAGTATAAAAGTATAAGTGATAGAAATACAATATAAATAAAAGTGTAGGAGAAATCCAATTGTGTAAAAATGGAAATACAATTTGTTGAAAAAATGAAGAAATTTATGTCTCTCAAATAGTTTCTTAAAAAATGTCTCTTTGGAAAATCACAGTGTTCCAAAAAAAAAATAAAAAAAAATAAAAAAAAAATAATAAAATAAAAATATATATATATCAGAGTGTTCCACAAAAATTGCAAAAGTGTTCCACAAAAATTGTAAAAAATTAATCCACAAATAAATATCAAAGTGTTCAAAAAATATGGTTTGTGAAATACGCACCGATCATAGCACATACAATAATCAGCATCTACACATATACGTTAAGGCTGTTTTGTATATATGCATTAAAGAATCAAACACTGGCTTATATAGACACAATCAGGACAACGATGGACCCCTAACCCATTATATAGTCATGCAGGCCATATAGAAAGGGTCCAGACAAGACTAAGGTTCCAAATTAGATAAACATCCGGCAATAGTACAACCGGATAAGAATAAATACACACTTCTGGTAAAAGCGAAACCGGAATTAGCGAGAGCGAAACCGGAAGTAGCGAAACCGGATGTTAAGCTACAGATAAAAGAACCGGAAGGGATAGTAAGTTAAACACCCCGGAAGTGGGGATATCAAAAATAAGATACACCGCCTGATATACATTACATTAGTAAGATAAGAGATGCCCCCAAACAATAACACATACGATATAAATAATAAACACGTATGAAGTGAATCAAATACAGATATCTTTTAAAACATAAGAGACAACAAAAAAAAAAAAAAAACTACATTTCCCATGTAACACTGGGCTAAACAGGAAAGGGCAGACCCCGACTTTTGGCGCCAAAATAGAACCAATCACCTATGGTATTAGGGTATAAAGCTCCCAGAGACATACAGACCAGTATTGTCTTGAGAAAGGCCTAGGAGGGCCGAAACGCGTCGACATACTGGTGAGCAAATTTCTGATTTTATTATACCACATCTAGACGTTATTACACTATTGCACTTTATTTCACCCACAGATTAGGAGGAGGACTTTGGACCTACCCGCCACATTATTGTACTTTTTTTTCTTCTGCATTTTTATATTCTACATTTTTTATATATTTTTTATATTCTGCATTCTTATAATCTCCTTCACGTCTACCACAGCTATTGGAGTTTATTTTGGAAGTTAATCATCTAGGATTTCTTTGAACGCACTTACCCACCATATTTTTTGAACACTTTGATATTTATTTGTGGATTAATTTTTTACAATTTTTGTGGAACACTTTTGCAATTTTTGTGGAACACTCTGATATATATATATTTTTATTATTATTTTTTTTTTTTTTTTTTTTTCGAACACTGTGATTTTCCAAAGAGACATTTTTTAAGAAACTATTTGAGAGACATAAATTTCTTCATTTTTTCAACAAATTGTATTTCCATTTTTACACAATTGGATTTCTCCTACACTTTTATTTATATTGTATTTCTATCACTTATACTTTTATACTGCATCTGTATTGTTGACATCTGTATTATTGACATTGTACTACGCCAATTTTGTCCATTTACATCACATCTGCTGTTTGTAAATATCTGTGCTTAAACTGCACTTTATAGACCATAATACTATGGTCTTAGACTGTTGTCGGAGCTAACGTAATATTTGTTCCAACACCACAGATATAGGTAACACTATATCCTTAAGACTTATATCTCATGGATCCATAGAGATTTTAGGAAGAATTTTAGAAGCTTTTTAATTTGTATGTATTATATTGTATTTTCATTGTATATTAACTGTAATAAATACATTCAATTTTTAACATATGAAATATGAGATAAGGAGAATCACACTGCAAAGCGGAGAGTTCAGAGACACTCCGAGCAGAAGAAATAGCAACAAGAAATAAAATTTTCCAAGATAACAACTTAATATCTATGTAATGCATAGGCTCAAACGGAGCCCATTGTAAAACTTTAAGAACCAAATTAAGGCTCCAAGGTGGAGCAACTGATTTAAACACAGGCCTAATTCTGACCAGAGCATGACAAAAGGATTAGACATTCCGGCACGTTTGCCAGATGCTTGTGCAACAGAATAAATAAATCAGAAATCTGACATTTAAGGGTACTGACAGATAAGCCCTTCCCCCCTTCTCAAGGCCTTTCTGGAGAAAAGTCAAGATCCTAACCTTACTCCAAGAATATCCTTTAGACTGACACCAATAAAGATATTTACGCCATATCTTATGGTAAATCTTTCTAGTGACATGCTTATGAGCCTGAATCATGGAGGCCTATTTAACAAATGTCTTGTGGACCTGATCCGACAGTGCGGATCAGGTCCGCAAGACATCGCTGAATGTGGAGAGCAATACGCTCTCCGTATTCAACATTGCACCAGCAGCTCACAAGAGCTGCTGGCGCAACGCCACCCCCTGCTGACTTGCGGCCAATGGGCTGCCAGCAGGGAGGTGTCAATCAATCCGATTGTACTCGATTGGGTTGAATTCCGGTGATTCCTGTCTGGCTCATCAGAGCAGGCGGACAGGGTTATGGAGCAGCGGTCTTTGTGACCGCTGCTCCATAACTTGTGTTTCTGGCGAGTCTGAAGACTCGCCAGAAACACGGGCCGTCAAGCTCCGTTCGGAGCTTGATAGATAGGCCCCCTGGTCTCAATGACTGACTTGGAAAATCCACGCTTAGCTAAAATTAAACGTTCAATCTCCAAGCAGTCAGCTTCTGAGAAACTAAATTTTGATGACGGAAGGGACACCTGAAGAAGAAGGTCCTTTCTCAGCAGAAGTCTCCATGGAGGTAGAGATGAAATTTCTACTAGATCCGCATACCAGATCCTGCAAGGCCATGCAGGAGCTATAAGAATCACCAATGCTCTCTCCTGCTTGATTCGAGCAATGACTCGCGGAAGGAGAGCAAACGGAGGAAAAAGATATGCCAAAATGAAGTTCCAAGGAACTGTCAGAGCATCTATCCAAAAGGCTTGAGGGTCTCTCGACCTCAAGCTGTACTTTGACTGCTTGGTATTCTGACGATATGCCATCAGATCCAATTCTAGTAATCCCTATTTCATTATAACCTGGAGAACACCTCCGGATGGAGTTCCCACTCCCCGGGATGAAAAGTCTGTCTGCTTAGAAAATCCGCTTCCCAATTGTCCACTCTTGGGATGTGGATGGCAGATAGACAGCAATTGTGGACCTCCACCCACTGTATGATCCGAGACACCTCCTTCATGGCTAAGTGACTCCAGGTTCCCCCTTTGTGGTTGATGTAAGCCACCGAGGTTATGTTGTCCATCTGGAACCTGATGAACCGGGCTAAGGCCAGCTGGAGCCAAGCAATCAAGGCATTGAATATCGCTCTCAACTCCAGAATATTTATGGAGAGAGCAGATTCCTCCTGAGACCAAAGTCCCTGCACCTTCAACGAATCCCAGACAGCTTCGCAACCCAACAGGCTGGCGTCTGTGGTCACAATAACTCAAGAGTGTCTTCAAAAACACATCCGGTGTGACAGATGTTCTTAAGACAGCCACCATGGAAGGGAGTCCTTTGTCAATTGATCCAGAACAATTCTCTTAGAGAGGTCTAAATAATCCCCAATCCACTGAGAACTGCAGAGGTCTCATATGGAACTGAGCAAACGGAACTATGTCCATGGATTGGGCTACTGATGGTCATGTCACTGACTGAAGGGATAGGCATGCAGACAGAATCTTGGCTCTTCTGACCTCCGTCAGAAAAATCTTCATAGCTATAGAATCTATAATGATTCCTACGAAGGTCACTCTTGTAGTCGAAACCAGAGAACTTTTCCCCAGATTGATCTTCCAACTTTAAGAATGAGAATAAAGGAATGCCAGCAAGATCTTTGTATAAGATTATGCTAGTTGAAAGGATGGCACCTGAACAAGAATGTCATCCAGATAAGGCACCACTGCAATGCCCCGATACCGAATTACCGAAAATTCTAGGAGCTGTGGCAAGGCCGAATGAAAGTGCTACAAATTGAATGTGTCTAGATAGGCAAACCTCAGAAATTTGTGATGATCCCTGTGAATGGGAACATGCAGGTACACATCCTTCAGATCTATGGTAGTCATGAATTGAACCTCTTGAATCAGGGGCACAATAAAGCGGATAGTCTCAATCTTGAAAGACAGTAACTTTAGATCTAGAATGGGCCTGAAAGTTCCCTCTTTTTGGGAACCACAAACAGGTTTGAGTAAAAACCGAGACCCTGTTCCTGACTTGGTACAGGCACTATCACCCCCAAGAGGGAAAGGTCCTGCACACAATTCAAGAATGTCTCTCTTTTTATTTGCTCTACAGATAATCTTGAGAGGTGGAACCTGCCTCTGGAAGGAAAGGTTTTGAACTCTAACTTATATCCCTGAGAAACATTGTTCACTGCCCAAGGATCTGGGACATCCTACTCCAAAACTTGCATGAACTAAGATAGTCTGCCCCTCCCCCTTGATCCGATCCCGGATCGGGGGCAACCCCTTCATGCTTACTTGGAATCAGCTGCAGGTTTCTTGGATTGCTTCCCCTTGTTCTAAGACTGACTAGGCTTCCAAGAGGCCTTGAAATGTTCTTGTTTGGTGGAGGCAGGGGAAGCCTTACCCTTGAAGTTACGAAAGGAACAAAAATTAGTATTGCGCCCTTTCATCTTATGTTTCTTGTCTTGAGGCAGAAAAATTCCTTTACCACCTGTGATATCAGAAATAGAAGTAGTTTTCTTAGCCAGAGTAGAAATCGCTCCTTCCACTTTGGGAACTGTCTGCCATGATTACCTGATGGAGTCAGCTACAGGGAACATTTTCCTGAAAACAGGAGAGGGAGAAAAGGGGATTCCTGGTTACTCCTATTCCTTGGTAATAATTTCCGTGGTGTGGTCTGGCACTGGAAATACCTCCCCAGAAGAAGGAATATCAAAATATCTATTTAACTTGCTAGACTTTTTAGGGTTGACATCAATAGGAGTATCAGAGTCGTCCAACGTAGCTAAAACCTCTGTTAACAAAACATGGAGGTGCTCAAGCTTGAATCTGAAGGAAACCACTTCAGCATCAGACAAAGGAATTACACTTTCCGAATCTGAGATTTCTCCCTCAGAAGCTAAAAAAGTATCTTCCTCCTCCAAACTATCACCTAGATTTAGAGTTTTGCGGCCAAAGGGGTGCGTTAGCATTTTCTAGCGCTGCTTCTAAACAACGCTGGTATTTAGAGTTCTCTGAAGGGCTGTGTTAGGCTCCAAAAAGGGAGCGTACAGGGATATTTAACGCCACTTCAACTCTCAATACCAGCGTTGCTTACGGTAGCGGCTAGCTGGAAAAACTTGCTTGTGCACGATTCCCCCATAGGAAACAATGGGGCAGTTTGGGCTGAAAAAAAACCTAACACCTGCAAAAAAGCAGCGTTCAGCTCCTAACGCAGCCCCATTGTTTCCTATGGGGAAACACTTTCTAAGTCTGCACCTAACACCCTAACATGAACCCCGAGTCTAAATATCCATAACCTTACACTTATTAACCCCTGACACCTGCATTTTATTATTAACACCTAATCTGCCGCTCCGTACACCGCCGCAACCTACATTATACCTATGTACCCCTAATCTGCTGTCCCTAACATGTACCCCTAATCTGCTGTCCCTAACATCACCGACACCTACATAATATTTATCAACCCCTAATCTGCCCCCCCAACGTCGCTGCTACCTTACCTACACTTATTAACCCCTAATCTGACGACCGGACCTCGCCGCTACTCTAATAAATGTATTAACCCCTAAAGCTAAGTCTAACCCTAACCCTAACACCTCCCTAAATTAAATATAATTTCAATCTAACAAAATAAATTAAATATTATTAACTAAAGTCTTCCTATTTAAAGCTAAATACTTACCTGTAAAATAAACCCTAATATAGCTACAATATAACGAATAATTATATTGTAGCTATTTTAGGATTTATATTTATTTTACAGGCAACTTTGTATTTATTTAAACTAGGTACAATAGCTATTAAATAGTTATTTACTATTTAATAGCTACCTAGTTAAAATTATTACAAAATTACCTTTTAAATAAATCCTAACCTAAGTTACAATTAAACATAACACTACACTATCAATAAATAAATTAAATCAATTAAATACAATTAAATACAATTAAATAAACTAAACTAAATTACTAAAACAAACACTAAATTACAAAAAATAAAAAAAGATTACAAGAATTTTAAGCTAATTACACCTACTCTAAGCCCCCTAATAAAATGACAAAGCCCCCCCAAAATAAAAAAATGTCCCTACCCTAATCTAAATTACAAAAGTTAACAGCTCTATTACCTTACCAGCCCTTAAAAGGGCTTTTTGCGGGGCATGCCCCAAAGTAATCAGCTCTTTTGCCTGTAAAAAAAACACAATACCAATCCCCAACATTACAACCCACCACCCACATACCCCTACTCTAACCCAAACACCCCTTAAATAAACCTAACACTACCCCCCTGAAGATCTCCCTACATTGAGCCGTGTTCACCCAGCTGGGCACCTATGGACCAAAAGAGGGCATCTGGAGCGGCAGAAGTCTTCATCCTATCCGGACAGAAGAGGACATCCGGACCGGTATACATCTTCATCCAAGCGGCATCTTCTATCTTCATCCATCCGGAGCGGAGCAGAGCCATCTTCTTCCAGCTGACGCGGATCCATCCTTCTTCCACGATGCCTCCTCGCCGAATGAAGGTTCCTTTAAATGACGTCATCCAAGATGGCGTCCCTCGAATTCTGATTGTCTGATAGGATTCTATCAGCCAATCGGAATTAAGGTATGAAAAATCTGATTGACTGATTGAATCCGCCAATCAGATTTGAGTTCAATCGGATTGGCTGATCCAATCAGCCAATCAGATTGAGCTTGCATTCTATTGGCTGATCGGAACAGTCTATATACTATGGTTAAACTCCATTAAGAAGAGGAGCATCATAATAACACTATCCCCTACCAACATCATATGGGACATCATATGGGAAAATTTCAACAACCTCCATTTTTAGGTGTACACCTTTATATTCATTTTTCTATATAGTTCTTCTATATAGTTTTTCACTCATTTTTTGGCCACATATTATCATTTTTCATCATTTTTTGCACCACTTTTTGGTTATACTTTTTTCACCTGGATTCTTTGCATCACTATATATTTTTTCCACACACACACACACACACACACACACATATATATATATATATATATATATATATATATATATATATATATTTGTTCTACGTAGCTATTTTTATTTTTATTATGTTTTCCCATTTTTGTCACGCATTTTTTGTTCTACACACCTTCATGGATTTACCACTAAATCTTATTGGTTAGACTTTGAGCTCAATTTGATCACCTATTGGGACATTTTGGTTTGGACACTTGCAATTTCTCCATTTCCTCAACTGGAGATATATAACTGATTTTTATTGTACTTAGCCATTTGCGAGATTTATGCTTTTTATTAGCTTTTTTAACATGATTTGTTAGCTATTCACAAGGATATATTATATCCCATTTTACACTTTTGTAAACAACTGTATTTTCTAGCATTTTATCCAACTATTAAATTGTATTTTAACTTTCCATTACTGTTTTCTAATAATTGACACACATTGTATATTTATTGCACCAATTGCATATCGTATTTAATATATAAAATCTTATTTGGATTCCCTTTGTGATACTATTATAACATTATCTTTTGGATTCCACCTTAAGAAACTCACCCCATCCTAGGGGTGTTGTAGCGCTACCTCTCAGCACTCTTTTGATCTGTAATTTTGGGGTCCGGTTGGGAGACCTTGCTTTATCTGAGAAGTAGTTTGTGTGGTATATATTTTTAGAGCTGATGATATATTCTGTATTCCTATACCTCAGCACTAAGCTGAGCTGTCTACCTGCTCCTCCTGATGCGAACTGGACACCCTCAAAAACTTCCCGGACTGCAGACGAACTTAGACAGCAGGAGACGACATTACATGCTATGCAGAGAAACTTCTCCTGAAAACGGCGCCAAGGAATCGAGAGCTAAAAATGCAAACATGCCCCCTAGTGACGGCAAGAGATAAAAGTGAAAAAATACACAAAAACCTCATTTATCGGCTGCTTGTACAAGCAGGGACGCTTATTGAGCCCCAATAAACTCAAATCTGATTAAAAAAAAATAATCTCAGTGATCTCCCTTCTACCGCCACACAATACCCTACAACCTGCTGCCTGCATAAATTCCTGACCGCAGGAATAATTGTCCCACAAAAGGGAAGTTCTATTGAATAATGTAGTGCCAAATTTTCTCAACTCACTTAGGATAAAGAAACATGGCACTTACCTGCACTCCTTGTCCAGCAGGAGGACCAGTCCTGGTATGAGAGGAAGCCACTCCTCACAGAAACCTAGGAACAGAGGGCAGCAAACTGTTAGGAAAACCCAGTGGGGCCCACCCCACAAGTTCCTAACTGCTTAAAAGCCACCACAGCCCTGCTAAAGAGACTAACGTGGACTGCAGCTAAACCCAAGTGTCAGGAAGATCAGAGCAAACCTGCTCAGGCTTCTAATAAAACAAACAAAATCTTGATATAAGAATCTAATCAGACTCCTAATGACTTCACCTCCTCCTTGTACTAGAGGCAAAGAGAATGACTAGGTTTTGTGGGAAGGGAAGTGATACTTATCAGCTTTGCTGTGGTGCTCTTTGCCTCCTCCTGCTGGCCAGGAGTGATATTCCCAAAAGTAATTGATGATCCCGTGGACTCACTGTGTCATAAGAAAGAAATACGATTTAATATTGGAAATGTAAGGTTCTACATTTTGGAAGTAAAAATAATCAGGGAATCTAATATTTTAATACTAGTCTTAAAAAAACAAAGGAGGGAAAGGATTTAGACATACTTATAGATAAGAAGCTAAACATGGGAGTAAAATGCAGGTTTCTAAGACTAATAAGATACTAGCATGTATTAAAAGAGACATTGGTGCAATGGAAGAAAGAACAATGCTGTCATTATACATTAATCCCTGGTAAGATCTCATTCTCACTTGAGTATGGTGTGCAATTCTGGGGACCAAACTCAAAAAAGTTTAGCAATGGACCACAAAACTAAGGGGAATAGAGCATTCAGACTATGATTAGAGATCAGCAAATCTGAGTCTCTAGAAAAAAAGCATTTTAGAGGTGATATGATTAATTTATATAAATATATTCAAAGTCCATTTACAGAGTTGGAAGTTCTGTTTATTCCAAGGTCATTAGTTTTGACAAGAGGTCACAATTTAAGTCTGGAGGAAAGGAGATTTAATGTCCAGCAAATTAAACTTTTTTTTTTGTTGATCTAAGGTATGGGATAAAGTTTTCATGGGTGTTGACTGTCCCTTTAAACTAGCATTACTACAGGGAGTGCAGAATTATTAGGCAAATGAGTATTTTGACCACATCATCCTCTTTATGCATGTTGTCTTACTCCAAGCTGTATAGGCTCGAAAGCCTACTACCAATTAAGCATATTAGGTTATGTGCATCTCTGTAATGAGAAGGGGTGTGGTCTAATGACATCAACACCCTATATCAGGTGTGCATAATTATTAGGCAACTTCCTTTCCTTTGGCAAAATGGGTCAAAAGAAGGACTTGACAGGCTCAGAAAAGTCAAAAATAGTGAGATATCTTGCAGAGGGATGCAGCACTCTTAAAATTGCAAAGCTTCTGAAGCGTGATCATCGAACAATCAAGCGTTTCATTCAAAATAGTCAACAGGGTCGCAAGAAGCGTGTGGAAAAACCAAGGCGCAAAATAACTGCCCATGAACTGAGAAAAGTCAAGCGTGCAACTGTCAAGATGCCACTTGTCACCAGTTTGGCCATATTTCAGAGCTGCAACATCACTGGAGTGCCCAAAAGCACAAGGTGTGCAATACTCAGAGACATGGCCAAGGTAAGAAAGGCTGAAAGACGACCACCACTGAACAAGACACACAAGCTGAAACGTCAAGACTGGGCCAAGAAATATCTCAAGACTGATTTTTCTAAGGTTTTATGGACTGATGAAATGAGAGTGAGTCTTGATGGGCCAGATGGATGGGCCCGTGGCTGGATTGGTAAAGGGCAGAGAGCTCCAGTCCGACTCAGACGCCAGCAAGGTGGAGGTGGAGTACTGGTTTGGGCTGGTATCATCAAAGATGAGCTTGTGGGGCCTTTTCGGGTTGAGGATGGAGTCAATCTCAACTCCCAGTCCTACTGCCAGTTTCTGGAAGACACCTTCTTCAAGCAGTGGTACAGGAAGAAGTCTGTATCCTTCAAGAAAAACATGATTTTCATGCAGGACAATGCTCCATCACACGCGTCCAAGTACTCCACAGCGTGGCTGGCAAGAAAGGGTATAAAAGAAGAAAATCTAATGACATGGCCTCCTTGTTCACCTGATCTGAACCCCATTGAGAAGCTGTGGTCCATCATCAAATGTGAGATTTACAAGGAGGGAAAACAGTACACTTCTCTGAACAGTGTCTGGGAGGCTGTGGTTGCTGCTGCACACAATGTTGATGGTGAACAGATCAAAACACTGACAGAATCCATGGATGGCAGGCTTTTGAGTGTCCTTGCAAAGAAACGTGGCTATATTGGTAACTGATTTGTTTTTGTTTTGTTTTTGAATGTCAGAAATGTATATTTGTGAATGTTGAGATGTTATATTGGTTTCACTGGTAAAAATAAATAATTGAAATGGGTATATATTTGTTTTTTGTTAAGTTGCCTAATAATTATGCACAGTAATAGTCACCTGCACACACAGATATCCCCCTAAAATAGCTATAACTAAAAACAAACTAAAAACTACTTCCAAAACTATTCAGCTTTGATATTAATGAGTTTTTTGGGTTCATTGAGAACATGGTTGTTGTTCAATAATAAAATTAATCCTCAAAAATACAACTTGCCTAATAATTCTGCACTCCCTGTATTATACTAAAATTAAAATAACTAAAAATTAAGCGGTGTAGCAAAGCTCCGGGTATTTCCACTCTGCACTTATGCATTAACCATAAGTGCAGAGTGGAAATACCCTGAGCTTTGCTACACCGCTTATTCCTGTTCAGCGGCATCAATCTTTGCCTAAATATTAATGGATTCTGGCTCGCAACAAGTTACAAACCTGTGATACTAGCTGGAGAGAGCTTGGAGTGAAATCAGCTACATCATTGCAATGATAGCTAAGGAGGACGCTCTTACCTCAATATTCTAGCATTTGAATCTAGATGTGTTTGACCTGACTATACCATCCAAATTGTTCTCACTTTTGGGTCAGGAAATTGTCGTTCCTTAAATTTAAGCTTGGCTACAATTTACATATCCTCAAAAATGATATGTTTCCAATAATAACAGGACTAAAAGGAGAACTTAATATTTACATAGACTATCAGGTCATATAAAATTACTTTCATCTGGTTGTGTATAGCCTTATACACTTTATTTGTGATTTGGTTGCTTTGACATTCTGTATGTTTTTTATGAATCTGTGGGCTATATGTTATACTAGTATCAATCTAGTTTTATAGGTGTTAACCCACTGCAATGGTTGTAGTTTCGCCTAATTATTATAGACATGATGCTATTTCTAAACAGTATTTTTTGTGAATAAATCTGTGTTTAGTGCTGAGCACGTGTGCATTTGTTTATTGGTCCTTTACAGAGACTGTGCCATTCACTATAATTGTAGTATTGAGTAGCTTCTCTGAGTGTTGATATCCCCCTACTTTACACAGTATCTCATATAGCTCTACTGTGGCCTATTCTTTTTCTATTTGTTCTGAAGTATATATACATACATATATATATATATATATATATATATATACATACACAGACATTACAGAGGTTTGTACCTTTAAAAAAAAAATCATGTTAGTGGTCCACGGCATTCAAAATTGTGATTTTAGTGGTCCCTGAAGTCCGAAAGGTTGGCGACCCCTATGGAGTATATTGAAGTACATAACAATGGTTTAACTTAATAGGGAGGTCTTGATGTATCAAACCCAACACAACAATAACAGTAAAAAATACAGTAGAACAAAAACTTTTCAATACAACTGGTTGCCTTTTGTTAAGGCAAAATCATGTCTTATAAATCTTCATAGCTAGTCCAGTTAAGAACTATATAATTGAACTTTATCAGAAGGGAGAGAAGATGAAGAGGGTAGATATGGTGAGAATGGGATAAGGGGGTGGATAGGGTGAAGATTAGGAAAGTTGAGTAAGGGGCGAGGTAAGGAAAATGAGGGGGTAAACGAAATAGCAAGGTGGAAGACCTTATTAAACTACAACATAATTGTAAATAATTTGTCTATTTTAATGTTTCATGAATAACTTTATATTTATAGTTGGTCAATAATACCAACAGATAGTGTAATTTAAATACCCTTGTTGGAATTCTCTTCAAGAAGGTGGTGATTCTTCAACATTAGATGAGCTAGAGTCAGACATGGGACTCGAGCTTGGTTTAACTTTCTTAGGCCTAGATTTGGAGTTTGGCGGTAGCCGTGAAAACCAGCGTTAGAGTCTCCAAACGCTGGTTTTAGGCTACCGCCGGTATTTGGAGTCATTCAAAAAAGGGTCTAACGCTCACTTTTCAGCCGCGACTTTTCCATACCGCAGATCCCCTTACGTCAATTGCGTATCCTATCTTTTTAATGGGATCTTTCTAACTCCGGTATTTAGAGTCGTGTCTGAAGTGAGCGTTAGAAATCTAACGACAAAACTCCAGCCGCAGAAAAAAGTCAGTAGTTAAGAGCTTTCTGGGCTAACGCCGGTTCATAAAGCTCTTAACTACTGTACTCTAAAGTACACTAACACCCATAAACTACCTATGTACCCCTAAACCGAGGCCCCCCCCACATCGCCGACACTCAAATAAATTTTTTAACCCCTAATCTGCCGACCGCCACCTACGTTATACTTATGTACCCCTAATCTGATGCCCCTAACACCGCTGACCCCTATATTATATTTATTAACCCCTAACCTGCCCCCCACAACGTCGCAGCCAGCTACCTACAATAATTAACCCCTAATCTGCCAACCGCAAAGAGCCGCCACCTACATTATAGCTATGTACCCCTAATCTGCTGCCCCTAACACCGCCGACCCCTATATTATATTTATTAGCCCTTAATCTGCCCCCCTCAACGTCGCCTCCACTTGCCTACACTTATTAACCCCTAATCTGCCGAGCGGACCGCACCGCTACTATAATAAAGTTATTAACCCCTAATCCGCCTCACTAACCCTATAATAAATAGTATTAACCCCTAATCTGCTCTCCCTAACATCGCCGACACCTAACTTCAATTATTAACCCCTAATCTGCTGACTAGAGCTCACCGCTATTCTAATAAATGTATTAACCCCTAAAGCTAAGTCTAACCCTAACACTAACACCCCCCTAAGTTAAATATAATTTTAATCTAACGAAATTAATTAACTCTTATTAAATAAATTATTCCTATTTAAAGCTAAATACTTACCTGTAAAATAAATCCTAATATAGCTACAATATAAATTATATTTATATTATAGCTATTTTAGGATTAATATTTATTTTACAGGTAACTTTGTATTTATTTTAACCAGGTACAATAGCTATTAAATAGTTAAGAACTATTTAATAGCTAAAATAGTTAAAATAATTACAAATTTCAAAGCTCTTTTACCTTACCAGCCCTGAACAGGGCCCTTTGCGGGGCATGCCCCAAGAAGTTCAGCTCTTTTGCCTGTAAAAAAAAACAGAAGAGGTCTTCCATCCGATTGAAGTCTTCATCCAAGAGGCATCTTCTATCGTCATCCATCCGGAGCGGAGCGGCAGCATCCTGAAGACCTCCGACGTGAAACATCCATCCTGGCCGACAACTGAACGACGAATGATGGAATCAGCCAATCAGAATCAAGTTCAATCCGATTGGCTGATCCAATCAGCCAATCAGATTGAGCTTGCATTCTATTGGCTGATCGGAACAGCCAATAGAATGCGAGCTCAATCTGATTGGCTGATTGGATCAGCCAATCGGATTGAACTTGATTCTGATTGGCTGATTCCATCAGCCAATCAGAATATTCCTACCTTAATTCCGATTGGCTGATAGAATCCTATCAGCCAATCGGAATACGAGGGACGCCATCTTGGATGACGTTATTTAAAGGAACCGTCATTCGTCGTTCAGTCGTCGGCCAGGATGGATGTTCCGCGTTGGAGGTCTTCAGGATGCTGCCGCTCCGCTCCGGATGGATGACGATAGAAGATGCCTCTTGGATGAAGACTTCAATCGGATGGAAGACCTCTTCTGCCCCGCTTGGATGAAGACTTCTACTGGATGGAGGACCTCTTCTTGCTCCGCTTGGATGAAGTATTTGGCTCGGCTGGGTGAAGACGACTCAAGGTAGGGAGATCTTCAGGGGCTTAGTGTTAGGTTTATTTAAGGGGGGTTTGGGTTAGATTAGGGGTATGTGGGTGGTGGGTTGTAATGTTGGGGGGGTATTGTATGGTTTTTTTTTACAGGCAAAAGAGCTGAACTTCTTGGGGCATGCCCCGCAAAGGGCCCTGTTCAGGGCTGGTAAGGTAAAAGAGCTTTGAACTTTAGTAATTTAGAATAGGGTAGGGCATTTTTATATTTTGGGGGCTTTGTTATTTTATTAGGGGGCTTAGAGTAGGTGTAATTAGTTTAAAATTGTTGTAATATATTTCTAATGTTTGTAAATATTTTTTTATTTTTTGTAACTTAGTTCTTTTTTTTTTTTGTACTTTAGTTAGTTTATTTCATTGTATTTATTTGAAGGAATTGTATTTAATTTATTTATTGATAGTGTAGTGTTAGGTTTAATTGTAGATAATTATAGGTATTTTATTTAATTAATTTATTGATAGTGTAGTGTTAGGTTTAATTGTAACTTAGGTTAGGATTTATTTTACAGGTAAATTTGTAATTATTTTAACTATTTTAGCTATTAAATAGTTCTTAACTATTTAATAGCTATTGTACCTGGTTAAAATAAATACAAAGTTACCTGTACAATAAATATAAATCCTAAAATAGCTATAATATAATTATAATTTATATTGTAGCTATATTAGGATTTATTTTACAGGTAAGTATTTAGCTTTAAATAGGAATAATTTATTTAAGAAGAGTTAATTAATTTCGTTAGATTAAAATTATATTTAACTTAGGGGGGTGTTAGTGTTAGGGTTAGACTTAGCTTTAGGGGTTAATACATTTATTATAATAGCGGCGAGATTAGGTCGGCAGATTAGGGGTTAATAATTGAAGTTAGGTGTCGGCGATGTTAGGGAGGGCAGATTAGGGGTTAATACTATTTATTATAGGGTTAGTGAGGCGGATTAGGGGTTAAACAGCCCCATTGTTTCCTATGGGGGAATCGTGCATGAGCACGTTTTTGAGGCTGGCCGCGTCCGTAAGCAACTCTGGTATCGAGAGTTGCAGTGGCGTTAAATATGCTCTACGCTCCATTTTTGGAGCCTAACGCAGCCATTCTGTGGACTCTCAATACCAGAGTTATTTTAAAGGTGCGGCCAGAAAAAAGCCAGCGTTAGATACGCGGGTCGTTACCAACAAAACTCTAAATCTAGCCGCTAGATTTACCTTTTTTCCCAAATGGAGTCCATTCTCTCTGAAATATTTTCCTCTGGGGTTTTGGAGATTTTAAAGGTTCTGGATCATCTGTGCTAATGTGTAGATGAGTCAGCAAAGATGTGCCCTCTTCTACTGTTGTACAAGAGTATATGGAATTTAAATGCATGAAGATCAGCTTGAACGTGAAATTCCAGCAATACTTAATTTTAGCGCCTGTACTATAGGTTTAATTTCTCGTCGTTTCTTGAGTGTAGTTGGTGAGAGATCTGTATAGATCTGAATGGAATGAACTTCATAATATAGCTTGTGAGATAATCTGGCAGCTTTGAGAAATGTTTCTTTTATATAAAAGTAGTGTAATTTCACGATATCTCAGGTAGTGATGTCGCGAACCTAAAATTTTCGGTTCGCGTGACTTCCGGTGGGCGGGCGATCGCAAGATAGAGGAGCTCCGCTACACCTCTCGCCTAAACACCCCAGTGGTCGGTAATTGATCCCGAGCATAACCCCCAGCATCAGCAGGTGATCACCGCACCCTGCCTGGCATCCCACATTGCAGGAGCCCTCAAGAACGGCTCCCCCACCGACAGTTTATCATCCACAGCGAAGAGCCGTGATTCAGAGCAGCAGAAGACAAAGAGCAATATCAGCGCCCTTATGACCGGGCAATAGAGACTTTGACCCTACACTGCCCGAAGCAATCGGAGCCGGACCACGCCGCAACAGCAGGGTAAGAGAGTGTCATACGCACTGCTTTTTGGCACGGGCGCCATCTTGCCCCCATTCAGACACGCAGCTACAATCCTCTTCCCTGCTGTGCGGTCTAGAACCTGCATCTAACACTCAGGGCAGAAACTGAAGGCAGAGAACTGAGGACTTTCTAACACTGACACTAAGCCTTGCGACAGTACAACTGAGGACGCTTCCTTTACCTTTTAAGGCAGACCTTACTGAAACTTGTGCAGTCGTTTATGAGGCGGCAGAAATATTAACAGTCTCCCATACCTCACCGCTGTTACCAGTACCTTGATAATCACCCAGCATTTAACTTGTGCTGCGACACCCTGCACTGACAGCGCAGCCCACTATTTGCAGACACACTGCTCAATACTACACTGCTCTTATCACCCATATTAAAGCAGCAAGGCACAGGTCTGGGCCATTCTACCCTCCCCTGAACTAGTATCACACCTTTCAGTTGCTGCCCCTGAAACACTTCACCAGTAGTGCAAAGGACACAGAGTCACACCGGAGCCTTAAACTTAAGAGTTTTATTCTTGCTCAGCTTCCTGCAGTGGGACAGTTGCAATTCTATACAGGGAAGGCAAAACCCTATTCAGAGGGATATTAATGTTGAACCAGCTCCTGACCTACTCCGAGACCTAAAGGCCTTCTTTCTCCCTAAAATGGAGACATTACAAGCGGGAATGGACACCCTTACTACTGAAATCCGTCAATATTCTACAAGACTGCAACAAGCGGAGCAAAGGATCTCTGATGTAGAGGACTCACAGCATACATCCACAATTGCCCTGCAACGCATGGAACGCCACAATTCAATTCTACAGGACAAATTAGATGATCTCGAAAACCGGTCCCGCCGCAACAATCTAAGGATTGTGGGGGTCCCGGAGTCGGTTAAAAATAAAGAGCTCATAGAATTTACCGCATACACTCTCCCCAAATTGCTCAAGATGGACCAAGAGACAATGACGTTAGATGTTGAGAGGGCACACAGAATAGGCCCAGATCAGTCGCCTGCTAAACCCAACCAGAGACCAAGACAAGTTATCTTTAAGCTACTCAGATACCAGGAGAAACTGGTGCTTTTAAAAGCTTATAGATCTCAACCTGACCTGGCCTACGGACACAAGCTTCTGATTTTCCAGGACTTTTCTGCATCGGTGGCAAGACGGAGAAAGGAATTTGCCCCCCTCTGTTCTAAGCTGCATGCTTTGGGCTGACAGGTTTCACTTCTCTACCCCGCCAAGCTGAGACTGATGACACCTACAGGTCCCAAGTTTTTCCTGAACCCGCAAAAGCTTCAAGAATTCCTGGACGCTGAACCTCACAATGGCGAGGGTTGAGAGACGAACTCAGAGCACAAGCAATTCTCTATCCCACTTACTTGTTAAAATGAGAGCTAGGTCTCAGAGACTGCCACCATTGTTTACATTAAGGGCTAAGTACCTGCTCTCTTATGTTTTAGTCTGTGTTCCAGTTTCTTTGCTATCTTAACCTTTTAGGGTCTCACTGGTTGGACCCTTTTCCTCCCATGTGTCCTACTCCATCCATCTGGCTCTACGCTTGTCCTTCCCACACCTCTTCCATTTCCCTTTTCACTCTACTGAATACCATGTTGCCGTTTTCTCATGCTTGTTCAATTTTATCTTAATAGGTTCTTGGAGGAGCACCTGGATTCCGCCCAGTTGCCTGACTCCAGAAACACTGGTCCGTAAGTCACTGATACCCCGGGCATATAACCTTGAGTTACTTACACCCACCTATACATTCATGGGTGACCTCAGCAAAACAATTACTGATTTCTATCCAACTGACCAGAAATGGTATAGACCCACAGACCACACATTCACTACAAACCTTATACCAAATACATCCCTTTGCATCCAGTACTATGGCATGCCCCCTTAGAGTAGTGTCCTGGAATGTGGGAGGCATAACCTCCCCGGCCAAATGCAGTATCATATTGCAACATCTCAAACGTCTTCACACAGATCTTGCCCTCCTGCAAGAGACACACCTCACAGAAACAGAGCATGAGAAACTAAGGTGCAGATGTTTAGACTAGGTATACTATACCCCTACTGAAGGGCGCAAGAGAGAAGTAGCTATTCTGGTCTGAAAAGGCCTGTCGGTCCAGATTAACCCCATCACAATAGACCCAAAAGGTATATATATCATAGCTGACCTACAGCTAGACAACCAATCATATATCATATGTAACATCTACGGACCCAACCAATTTAGACCACAATTTTGGCACTCCTTACAATCCTCTCTAGCTTTACATGCAGATAAGCCATTAATTCTGGTGGGCGACTTCAATCTGGCCCAGGACCTACCATTAGATCGTAGAGCTGACACACACACACAGAGAAAAGGAAAAACACATGCTAGGAAACGGAAGAATGAAACAGCAGTCATGGCTAATTTCAAAACATCCCTAAATCTCATTGATCTATGGCGTTCACACCACCCGACCAGGAGAGACTTTACATGTGCCTCTAAAACACATGGAACGCTTTCACGCATTGACTACTTTCTATGCTCTAAACAACTGCATACACAGATCCCGCAAACTGACATTTCAGACATCATAATCTCTGACCATGCGCCCATATGGTTGCAACTTGGACCCCGGACCCACACCCCCACACAGGGGAACTGGAGATTCCCTATCTACCTTTATCATAACATTGAGTTTAGAAAACACTTAAAATCCCAGTGGGAGGAATATCACAAATTTAACAGGTAAAAATATCCCAATAGAGGGATTTAAAAGAGCGCTGATATTGTAAAGGAAAACAAAAAACAATTTAAAACTAGATATTGTACTTTGAATATAGTAGATCAGGTCTACCGTATTAGTCCTGTTTAATGTCCATATATTGGTGGTAAATAAGGAGTACAGATGTCCTCTTGAAAGAGATGATGATAAATCAGGCTGCTCCTCTTGATCCCAGAGAGTATGGAACAACTGTTGAAGAAGAATAGAAAGAGGGCGCCACAATAGCGTGATATCGTCTGGAATGCAGGTATAGATAAAAGTAGATATTATGCTTACCAGATGGTGTGGCACTGTACTGTGACCAGTGCAAGAGAGCAGGCTAGCACTTAACAGTGGCTAGTACACTGTAGGAGTCAGGCTCCAAAGGCACTTGCTCTGGTTGCAACTTGGTGTTTCTCTCCTGATATCTGGACTTCAGGTGCTGCAAAGGAGTGATCTTATGTGTGTTGTTCAGTGGGTATATATGAACCACAACACAGACAACTTCAAATAAAAAAGACTTTTAATATTTTATGACGCGTTTCTCAACCTACAAGGGTTGTTTCATCAGATAAAAAAAGTGAATGTTATCCTTAACAATTGTTGGCAATTTATACACATTTGTATAAACAGAGGAAGTTGTCATCACATTTGTAATCCAATAGAAAAACATTGGTGTGCATTCAGCTGTGGAACCAACATAGGACCCCAGCTGTTGCAATTTAAAATTAGGACTAATTTGCAAGGTTGTATGTATGTGAGAATCTAAACTTTAACCTGTTAGTTGCAAAATGAAAATGAATGAAATAAAACAATCTTGTCACTTTGTATTTACTGCCATTTGTTACATATATAACCTCACTAAATTGTTTGTTATCACAGATGCTATTCTTTTGCATTTGATAAATAATATATTTGGTTAAAAATGATGGCAGATAAAAAATGTATGTATTGAAAGTAAAGTGATTCATAAAACAATTCTGAATGAAAAACAGAGTTTTAAACCTGTTGTTTGTATTTAAGCCTATGGCAAATGTTAAGTCCTTGTAAAAGATAAAAAGTATGTATGTGAGAGGTATAGTAATTTGTGATAAAAGTCTGAATGGAAAGCTAAGTTTTGAACCTGTTGTTTGTATTTGAACATGTGAAAAATGTTAGATTCTTGTAAAAGATGGATACTTGTATGGATTGTCACTTTGTTTACTTTAATAGTTATTATGTAAACACATGTTGATTTGTGTGGTAAACACTATTCTTTGTATATTTGGCAAAGAAGAGGAAAAAGTGTGTATGTCAAAAAATAATAAATTGTTCAAATGAACAAAAATGGAGTGTGCTTGTATATATACACATATTGTATATGTTTGTGTGTGTACAAGGTATGTGTGTGTGAGTGTGTGTGTATGTGTGCTGTATATATGTATGTATATGTGTGTGTGTATGTATGTATACGTATATAAAAATGTATATGCATGTGTGCTTGTATATATACACATATTGTATATGTTTGTGTGTGTACAGGGTATATATGTGTGTGTGAGTGTGTATGTGTGCTGTATATATATATGTATGTGTATGTATGTACTATTGTATGTATGTATACATATATACAAATGTATATGTATATGTATGTATGTACTATTGTATGTATGTATGTATACATATATAAAAATGTATATGGATAAGTGCGTGTACACACACACACACACAAACAACACAAGTGTGTGCGTGTGTGTGTGTACACTTGAAATGTGAAATGTTGAAAAATTGAAAATGAGTGCTTGCTCTCACTTCCTTCAAATCCAATACGAACAATGGTAATTTAATTTGTGAGTGTAGTTATAACCTGTTTGCCAATAGTACCTCTGGCTAGTGGATATTATAGAATGTAATGAAAGGACCATAATGATGCCATTTGGGAGTGTTGTTTTAATCTATTTGCCAATAGTGTGTCTGACTTGTGGATGTTGTGGAATATAATTGTATTTTGTGTCAGAAAAAATAATAACGACTGTGAATGTCTATCAATTAAAGGCTGCTAGATCCAGGTTGGCATTCAACCCTTGGGGATGAAGGGTCTTCAGTCGATAGATCCAGTAAGTTTCACGCTGTCTGAGTCTAGTGAGTCTATTATAATCAGGACTCTTTGGAATAAAATCAATGGGAATGTATGTAAAAGTGTATGGATTTCCATTATGTTTGATTAAACAATGATTCGGTATGCTATGCTTAATTTTATTTTTCCTACAGTTCTTGCAGTTGCGGTGATGTTCACCCCATCTGTTTCTCAGTTTTCTGGAGGTGCGGCCTACATATTGGAGGCCGCATATACACTCCATAAGATAAACGGTGAAAGATGAGTTACAATTGAAAAAAATAGGAATTTGGAAGCACTCGCCAGTGGTGGTAGATTTGAAATTTTTAATTCCCGATTTTATAATTTTACAAGAGCCACATCCTGTTTTGCCACATTTGTAAATACCCCGGAGACCAAACAATCCCTTGTTTTGTTTGGGGTCATGTAGTGTTCTGTTGGAAGGTTTATGTTTCACTTTTTTGCTGGGAGCTAGCTGGTTTCTGAGTGTAGGTGCTCTTCTGTATATGATTTTTGGTGTTTCTTTTACTAAGTTTTAACAGGTTAAAACTACACTCACAAATTAAATTACCATTGTTCGTATTGGATTTGAAGGAAGTGAGAGCAAGCACTCATTTTCAATTTTTCAACATTTCACATTTCAAGTGTACACACACACACGCACACACTTGTGTTGTTTGTGTGTGTGTGTACACGCACTTATCCATATACATTTTTATATATGTATACATACATACATACAATAGTACATACATACACATACATATATATATATATATATATATACAGCACACATACACACTCACACACACATATATACCCTGTACACACACAAACATATACAATATGTGTATATATACAAGCACACATGCATATACATTTTTATATACGTATACATACATACACACACACATATACATACATATATACAGCACACATACACACACACTCACACACACATACCTTGTACACACACAAACATATACAATATGTGTATATATACAAGCACACTCCATTTTTGTTCATTTGAACAATTTATTATTTTTTGACATACACACTTTTTCCTCTTCTTTGCCAAATATACAAAGAATAGTGTTTACCACACAAATCAACATGTGTTTACATAATAACTATTAAAGTAAACAAAGTGACAATCCATACAAGTATCCATCTTTTACAAGAATCTAACATTTTTCACATGTTCAAATACAAACAACAGGTTCAAAACTTAGCTTTCCATTCAGACTTTTATCACAAATTACTATACCTCTCACATACATACTTTTTATCTTTTACAAGGACTTAACATTTGCCATAGGCTTAAATACAAACAACAGGTTTAAAACTCTGTTTTTCATTCAGAATTGTTTTATGAATCACTTTACTTTCAATACATACATTTTTTATCTGCCATCATTTTTAACCAAATATATTATTTATCAAATGCAAAAGAATAGCATCTGTGATAACAAACAATTTAGTGAGGTTATATATGTAACAAATGGCAGTAAATACAAAGTGACAAGATTGTTTTATTTCATTCATTTTCATTTTGCAACTAACAGGTTAAAGTTTAGATTCTCACATACATACAACCTTGCAAATTAGTCCTAATTTTAAATTGCAACAGCTGGGGTCCTATGTTGGTTCCACAGCTGAATGCACACCAATGTTTTTCTATTGGATTACAAATGTGATGACAACTTCCTCTGTTTATACAAATGTGTATAAATTGCCAACAATTGTTAAGGATAACATTCACTTTTTTTATCTGATGAAACAACCCTTGTAGGTTGAGAAACGCGTCATAAAATATTAAAAGTCTTTTTTATTTGAAGTTGTCTGTGTTGTGGTTCATATATACCCACTGAACAACACACATAAGATCACTCCTTTGCAGCACCTGAAGTCCAGACATCAGGAGAGAAACACCAAGTTGCAACCAGAGCAAGTGCCTTTGGAGCCTGACTCCTACAGTGTACTAGCCACTGTTAAGTGCTAGCCTGCTCTCTTGCACTGGTCACAGTACAGTGCCACACCATCTGGTAAGCATAATATCTACTTTTATCTATACCTGCATTCCAGACGATATCACGCTATTGTGGCGCCCTCTTTCTATTCTTCATCACAAATTTAACGCCCAACATCATAATGACCCGGGTATCTTTTGGGGAGCATCCAAGGCAGATATGAGGGGACAAATCACTAGCTTCACCGCTCACTATAATGCTAAATGGAAAAAGGTGGAAACTACAACCAACACGGAAGTAACAGCCGCATACAACCAATACTTAGCTCACCCCTCCCTCCAAAACAGAAACAAATTCTATGAGAAAAAGAAATTAAGAGAGGAGGCTCTATTCCAACAAGATCACCTTTTTCAGACACATAGAAAGGGCCATTTTTATAGGTTTGGTGATAAAACTGGAAGACTGTTGGCCAATGTAGTTAAATTGGCTAACCCCAAATCTATCATCCCTGCCATCCATAAGCAGGGGGTACTTCACTCAGACACCAAATCAATCACATCAGAATTTCGTAACTTTTATTCCGCACTCTATTCTGCTCAACCATGCACACAGAATGACAGAGACCGTTTCTGGGATCAACTTAACCCTCCCTCCCTGAGCCCAGAAAACTTAGAACAACTCAATGCCCCTATCCTGACGTCGGAAGTCCTGAAAGCCATTAAAGCAGCCAAACTAGGTAAAACCCCAGGCCCTGATAAGATACCAATTGAATATTACAAGCTTCTGCAAGCAGAATTAAGCCCTTTGCTGGCCCAAACATTTACAGCTTACCTAAAAGGCACAGCAACTCCCCCAACCGATTTCACAGATGCCCTGATGTGCTTAATTCCAAAACAAGGTAGAGACCCGATGTTCCCTGCCTCTTATAGGCCAATAGCACTCTTGAACAATGAGTATAAACGCTTTACAGCCATATTAGCGACCAGACTAGCTGGTGTATTAGGCACAGTTATCCACACAGACCAGACGGGCTTCATGAAGCATCGCTCCTCAGTCACCAACATACGCAAGACATTAGCACTTATAGACTTTTACTGGCAGGGAAGACACCGTGACCAGAACAAAGCTGAAGCACTCCCAGAAGCGTGCCTCCTCTCTGTCTATGCGGAAAAAGCGTTCGACAGGGTGGAATGGGACCATCTATCGACCACTCTAGAAAAATTTGGCATTAAGGGTGACTTTCATAACCTCATACAAACATTATATCACAATCTGCGCACCTCTATAATAGTAAATGGTGAAGTGTCCCAACCTTTCTCCCTCAGAAGAGGTACCCGACAGGGATGCCCATTATCACCCCTCCTGTTCAACCTAGCTATAGAGCCTCTAGCCATATACATAAGAAGCAAACTGCCAGCCATCAAAGTAGGAACTCACTCTATGCATTTGTCCCTATATGCTGATGACTTGCTCCTATACGTCATTAACCCAAGCACCACCATACCCAGACTGGTCTCCATTTTCCAACAGTTCGGAGTTATCTCAGGATACAAGGTAAACTTGGACAAATTGGAGCTGGCATACCTCACTAACCCACATCCCTCCTCACTTCCGCACACCGCACTTAAAATTACTGACGGCTCTTTTAAATATCTGGGCATACATCTCCACGTTAACCCACACTTAATTTACAAATTGAACATCCCTCCAGTGATTGCGCAGATACGCACGTTACTGACGAGCTGGGCCAAATTGTCAATTTCCTTATCAGGTCGGGCAAGCCTGGTCAAAATTATGGCAATGCCCAAACTGCTATACCCCCTGAAGTTGCTCCCTTTGTTGCTCACGAAGCAAGACCTGAAGAATATCACCAGTGCTTTCAGCAATTTCGTATGGAACTCGAGAAAACACAGAATCAGCAGAACAAAGCTAGCCCTACCAACTAATAAAGGGGAATTGAGACTCCCAAATATGGAGTGGTACAACTGGGCAACATTGACCAAGCTGGTCTTTGACTGGCTAGCACGTACATCGACTTTTAATGATGAAAAGCTTGAGAAATCCCTTGCCCATCCACTTCACCTAGCTTTCTTATCCCACACTCCCCTCCATACCCTCCCTGCCCAAATTAAAGACAACATCCTATTTAAAGATCCGCTCAGAGCATGGGCAAAGCTGTGTAGGTGGTGGAAGCTCCCTAACAAAATGACCAAACATCTCCCATTACAGGGCAACCCGGCTTTTCTCCCAGGCATGACCACAAAAATTTTTGCCCTATGGGAGGAGAAGGGTTTACACACAGTCACACAGCTAATAGACCCACTTACGGACAAACCATTCTCGCTGGCACACCTACAGGACAGATTTGACCTTCCTAGACATAGCACATTCGCATACTGTCAATCCATACATTATGTTCATAAACTGATGTCTGAAGGACTCAGTGGCAGAAGCAACTCCCCAATAGACAATATCTGTGCCCTAACTAGGCAAGGATCACATTCCATTTCATACATTTACAGCTTAATCATGGAAAATAAGTCCGCTGAGATATTACAACAATTAAGCGCCAAATGGAAAAGCTGCACTGATCTCGACGTTAGTAAGGACACCATCTCAAATAGCTTCCAACTGGTAGCCAGGAGCACACTAGCAATGCACTACAGAGAGATGCACCTCAAATTCATTCACCTGAGCTATATCACCCCACAGCTGAGAGCCAAATGGGTCCAGGGTGCATTAGACACATGTCCCAAATGCTCCTCACCTAAACCAGACATTACACATTTGTTCTGGAGCTGCCCTAAAATAGCTCAATACTGGAGTAAGATCCAGTTCTGGTTGAGCAAAAAATGCGGCATAATGCCTGTCCTCTCAGCTTGGGACACTTTCTTTCTTAGGGGGCATGCACAGAGTACCCCGCAGGACCGCTTTCTGAATACTGCCATCCTCATTGCTAGAAAGCTTATACTAACACACTGGGTCTCCAGCAAACCACCGCACATCACACAATTCACTAAGCGTCTACACACACAACTACTGATAGAACAGGCAGATGTCAAGGGAGACCTGGAGAGAAGAATCAAAGTGTTTTTACAAAATGGGAACCATACTTATTGTCTCTACCTGTCAGCAGTTACACACAGTTAATGTTAACTTTTGCTGAGAGCACGTTTATTTTGACAGAAAGACTAAGAGGCAACCAATCGGTGAGACATCTTAGTGACCTCTGACGGTACTCTTTATCTCAATCTCCCCTTCCCTCCTTCCTCCTCTACACGGACATACGAAAGAGCATGTTGTGAGCTACAGCGGGCGGACCAGGTGCCTCCTCCTCCTTCTCCTTCCCAGTGATTTATGCCTTTTTGTTTCTTGAGATAAAATGAGCTGACTAGATATATGGTTCTGACCTGATTGTTTAAATTTAATATGTTTCCCTTCCCCCCTACCCCTTCCCCATCCCCATCCCTCCTTACCTCTTACCTTCCTCTGCCCTCCCTCCCCCACCATCCTACTAAGACACCCTCATTCCCCCCCTTATCTCTCTTTTCCCCCTCCGTCTCCCACCCCACTTTACCCCCTACCCCCCCCCCCCCCCTCTCATCAGCACCATCCGTTCCCCCAAACCCCTCTCTTCTCCAATCCCCTTTTTCCCCTTTCGGATCACCTAGAAAATTAAAAAGTCACCTAGACGGGTGTTAACCGCTCTGGGAATGCATTAAATTCTCACTAGCCACATTAGCCGCATGATGTAAGTTTCCTATCAGGATATCACTTTATGTAAGTTATGTTATTTTCTTGTTACTTCATGTATATTGTCCTATTCCTTGTTGTGGTATAACCGTTTGGGTCCCCACTAAATAAAGATATAAAAAATTTTTTTTATTGAATTCAATAGGCAGGCGAACTTTAAAACCTACAAGGACTCTTTCTGCCCACAATAGTGATGGAAAAGTTGTTTCAAGGGTACTAACACCTGGACTGTCGCATGCTGGAGGGGGATCCCTGGCAAAACTCCCATGGAAAATTAAATAGTTTATGCAGAGTCTGCTTTTAAGCCATAATGGGCCTAAATCTACTAACATTCCCAAAGTGGCTGTCTCAAAACATCCCGGACAGAAGATAGATTGATAGATAGGATAGATAGATATACATAGATTGATAGTTAGATAGAATCGATTGAAGAGAAATGGATAGATTTGTTAGATATATAATTACCCTGATAAAGTCTAATAATTAAACATGCGTTCTTGGACCCAACTAGGCTGTGTTAAGTAGTACTGTTCTTCGCACTTTGAGCCCTGTAACTCCCCCTATTGGTGGAGGTCTATATGGCGGTTATGATTACCCTGACAAAGTATAACAACAAGACACACGGTCTGGGACCCATGGTAATTTTGTTGGGTTAAGTAAAACTTTTCTTCTCACCTGAATCCCTCTTACCCCCCCCTTTTCTTGGAGATCTATATGGCCTGCATGATTAGCCTGACAAAGTATAATAATAAAACATCTGGTCTTGGACCCATGGTAAATAGGTTGTGTTTAAGTACTACTATTCTTATAACTATAATCCCTGATACTCCCCCTATCAAGGGAGGTCTATATGGCCTGCATGATTACCCTGACAAAGTATAACATCAAGACACACGGTGTTGGACCCATGATAACTAGCTTGTGTTATTTACTTAGTACTTTTCTTAGCACTTTAATCCCTGCCCCCCCCCCCTATCGGGGGTGTTCTATATGGCCTGCCCGATTACTCTGAAAAAATATAATAATAAGACATGCGGTCTCTAGGTTAACTAGGTTGTGTTTTAAGTACTACCATTCTTAGCACTTTAATCTCTGTAACTCCCCCTATTTGGTGAGGTCTATACGGCCTGGATGATTACCCATACAAAACATAATAATAAGACATCTGCTCTTGGTCTGCGACCTATGGTAACTATGTTGTGTTAATTAGTAATGTCCTTCGCATTTTAATAGCTGTTACTCATACTCACCCTATCGGTGGAGGTCTATATGGCCTGCATGATTACCCTTAAAAAATATAATAACCAAACATATGCTATGGGACCATGGTAAGAAGGTTGTGTAAAGTAGTACTGTTCTTTGCAGTTTAATACCAGTAACAACACCAATTGGTGGCAGGTCTATCTGGCCTTCATGATTAGCTGCACCCAAAGCCCAAAAAAAGCAGAGTGGTCTTAGACTAACACCCATGGCTAACTCGGTTGTTTCAATTTGTACTATTCTTAGCACTTTCATCCCTGTTACGGGTGGTCTACATGGCCATCATGATTAGCCGAACAAAACACTACAATCCAACCTTTGCTCAGTCTTCATAGGCCCTTCATTGGCTGTATTTTGATAGTACAGTTCTTATTATTTTTATAGCTGATACAACACCGAATGGTGGCAGCTCTATATGGCCTGCATGATTAGCCGCACCCAATACAAAAATAAATCCAAGCGGTCTTGGATTAACACCCATGGCTAACTCTGTTGTTTCAAGTAGTACTATTCTTAGCACTTTCATCTCATCATCCCTGTTACTTCCAGGACTCTCAGTGGTGGTCTACATGGCCATCATGATTAGCCTTACCAAATACTACAATCCAACCTAGGCTCAGTCTTCATAAGGCCCTTCATTGGCTGTATTTTGGTAGTACTGTTCTGGGACCAAGGCTATTTTTGAATTTCTGCGATGTTTGTGTTTAACTGTTATTTTCCTCTTACTCATTTACTGTACCCACACATATTATATACCGTTTTTCTCGCCATTAAATGGACTTTCTAAAGATACCATTATTTTCATCATATCTTATAATTTACTATAAAAAAAATTATAAAATATTAGGAAAAAATGAAAAAAAAACACACTTTTTCTAACTTTGAGCCCCAAAATATCTAACACATCTACAACCACCATAAAATACCAATGCTAAACAGTTTCTAAATTTTGTCTTGAGTTTAGAAATACCCAATGTTTACATGTTCTTTGCTTTTTTTGCAAGTTATAGGGCAATAAGTACAAGTAGCACTTTGCTATTTCAAAACCATGTTTTTTCAAAATTGGCGATAGTTACATTGTAACACCAATATCTGTCAGGAATCCCTGAATAACCCTTCAAATGTATATATTTTTTAAAAGAAGACAACCTAAGGTATTAAACTTGGGGTATTTTGACTTTTTTCATGCAACCATTTTACCACCAATCTATGCCAAAGTTTGGGGGGGAAAAAAATAATTTGATTTTTTGACAAATAGCAATTTAGGAATACATTTACTGATAAAATGGTAAGGGTTACTGCCGAATAACACCCTAATATGTCTTCAGTAGCATCTCCTGGGTACAGTGATACCACCCATGTATAGGTGTGTTGGGTTCTCTGTGGGCTAAAAGCCCTTATTTTTAGAGAGCGCATTCCAGTTTTTCAACTTGGAATTTTCACATCGGTCATCATGCACTCATGTCCTATTTGGGACATTTCTGAAGCTGGCCAATGGAATTTACCCCCATCAAACCATATATTTTTGAAAAGTAGACACCCTAGGGTATTTCAAATGCTGGTATTTTAACACTTTCCATGCACTAATTCAACCACTAGTCTTTGTCAAACTTTTGGGTAGTAATTTTTTTGTCTTATTTTTCACACACATTGTACTTTAGGCATGGATTTTCAGTTCCTGTTATGTGTTACTGCCAAAAACCACCTCAATATATGTTCAACAATATCTCCTGAGTACAGTGATACCACCTATGTATAGGTGTGTCGGGTTCTCTGGGGGCTAAATGGCCTTATATTTAGGTAGCGCATTCCAGTTTTTCAACTTGGAATTTTCACATTGGTCATCATGCACCCATGTCCTATTTGGGACATTTCTGAAGCTGGCCAATGGAATTTACCCCCATCAAACCATATGTTTTTGAAAAGTAGACACCCTAGGGTATTTCAAATGCTGGTATTTTAACACTTTCCATGCACTAATTCAACCACTAGTCTTTGTCAAACCTTTGGGTAGTCATTTTTTTGTGTTATTTTTCACACACATTGTACTTTAGGCATGGATTTTCAGTTCCTGTTATGTGTTACTGCCAAAAACCACCTCAATATGTGTTCAACAACATCTCCCAAGTACAGTGATACCACCTATGTATAGGTGTGTCAGGTTCTCTGGGGGCTAAATGGCCTTATTTTTAGGTAGCGCATTCCAGTTTTTCAACTTGGAATTTTCACATCGATCATCAGGCACCCATGTCCTATTTGGGACATTTCTGAAGCTGGCCAATGGAATTTACCCCCATCAAACCATATATTTTTGAAAAGTAGACACCCTAGGGTATTTCAAATGCTGGTATTTTAACACTTTCCATGCACTAATTCAACCACTAGTCTTTGTCAAACTTTTGTGTAGTCATTTTTTTGTGTTATTTTTCACACACATTGTACTTTAGGCATGGATTTTCAGTTCCTGTTATGTGTTACTGCCAAAAACCACCTCAATATGTGTTCAACAACATCTCCTGAGTACAGTGATCCAATCTATGTATAGGTATGTCGGGTTCTCTGGGGGCTAAATGGCCTTATTTTTAGGTAGCGCATTCCAGTTTTTCAACTTGGAATTTTCACATCGGTCATCATGCACCCATGTCCTATTTGGGACATTTCTGAAGCTGGCCAATGGAATTTACCCCCATCAAACCATATATTTTTGAAAAGTAGACACCCTAGGGTTTTTCAAATGCTGATATTTTAACACTTTCCATGCACTAATTCAACCACCAGTCTTTGTCAAACTTTTGGGTAGTCATTTTTTTGTGTTATTTTTCACACACATTGTACTTTAGGCATGGATTTTCAGTTCCTGTTATGTGTTACTGCCAAAAACCACCTCAATATGTGTTCAACAACATCTCCTGAGTACATTGATACCACCTATGTATAGGTGTGTCGGGTTCTCTGGGGGCTAAATGGCCTTATTTTTAGGTAGCGCATTCCAGTTTTTCAACTTGGAATTTTCACATCGGTCATCATGCACCCATGTCCTATTTGGGACATTTCTGAAGCTGGCCAATGGAATTTACCCCCATCAAACCATATATTTTTGAAAAGTAGACACCCTAGGGTTTTTCAAATGCTGATATTTTAACACTTTCCATGCACTAATTCAACCACCAGTCTTTGTCAAACTTTTGGGTAGTCATTTTTTTGTGTTATTTTTCACACACATTGTACTTTAGGCATGGATTTTCAGTTCCTGTTATGTGTTACTGCCAAAAACCACCTCAATATGTGTTCAACAATATCTCCTGAGTACAGTGATACCACCTATGTATAGGTGTGTTGGGTTCTCTGGGGGCTAAATGGCCTTATTTTTAGGTAGCGCATTCCAGTTTTTCAACTTGGAATTTTCACATCGGTCATCATGCACCCATGTCCTATTTGGGACATTTCTGAAGCTGGCCAATAGAATTTACCCCCATCAAACCATATATTTTTGAAAAGTAGACACCCTAGGGTTTTTCAAATGCTGATATTTTAACACTTTCCATGCACTAATTCAACCACCAGTCTTTGTCAAACTTTTGGGTAGTCATTTTTTTGTGTTATTTTTCACACACATTGTACTTTAGGCATGGATTTTCAGTTCCTGTTATGTGTTACTGCCAAAAACCACCTCAATATGTGTTCAACAACATCTCCTGAGTACAGTGATACCACCTATGTATAGGTGTGTCGGGTTCTCTGGGGGCTAAATGGCCTTATTTTTAGGTAGCACATTCCAGTTTTTCAACTTGGAATTTTCACATTGGTCATCATGCACCCATGTCCTATTTGGGACATTTCTGAAGCTGGCCAATGGAGTTTACCCCCATCAAAACATATATTTTTGAAAAGTAGACACCCTAGGGTATTTCAAATGCTGGTATTTTAACACTTTCCATGCACTAATTAAACCACTAGTCTTTGTCAAACCTTTGGGTAGTCATTTTTTTGTGTTATTTTTCACACACATTGTACTTTAGGCATGGATTTTCAGTTCCTGTTATGTGTTACTGCCAAAAACCACCTCAATATATGTTCAACAACATCTCCCAAGTACAGTGATACCACCTATGTATAGGTGTGTCGGGTTCTCTTGGGGCTAAATGGCCTTATTTTTAGGTAGCGCATTCCAGTTTTTCAACTTGGAATTTTCACATCGGTCATCATGCACCCATGTCCTATTTGGGACATTTCTGAAGCTGGCCAATGGAATTTACCCACATCAAACCATATATTTTTGAAAAGTAGACACCCTAGGATATTTCAAATGCTGGTATTTTAACACTTTCCATGCACTAATTCAACCACTAGTCTTTGTCAAACTTTTGTATAGTCATTTTTTTGTGTTATTTTTCACACACATTGTACTTTAGGCATGGATTTTCAGTTCCTGTTATGTGTTACTGCCAAAAACCACCTCAATATGTGTTCAACAACATCTCCTGAGTACAGTGATACCACCTATGTATAGGTGTGTCGGGTTCTCTGGGGGCTAAATGGCCTTATTTTTAGGTAGCACATTCCAGTTTTTCAACTTGGAATTTTCACATCGGTCATCATGCACCCATGTCCTATTTGGGACATTTCTGAAGCTGGCCAATGGAATTTACCCCCATCAAACCATATATTTTTGAAAAGTAGACACCCTAGGGTTTTTCAAATGCTGATATTTTAACACTTTCCATGCACTAATTCAACCACCAGTCTTTGTCAAACTTTTGGGTAGTCATTTTTTTGTGTTATTTTTCACACACATTGTACTTTAGGCATGGATTTTTAGTTCCTGTTATGTGTTACTGCCAAAAAAACACCTCAATATGTGTTCAACAACCTCTCCTGAGTACAGTGATACCACCCATGTATAGGTGTGTTGGGTTCTCTGGGGGCTAAAAGGCCTTATTTTTAGGAAGCCCATTCCATTTTTTCCACTTTGAATTTTCACATCCCATGCACCCATGTCCTATTTAGGACATTTCTGAAGCCGGCCAATGTAATTTACCTCAATCAAACCATATATTTTTGAAAAGTAGACTTCCTAGGGTATTTCAAATGCAGGTATTTTAACACTTTCCATGCACTAATTTAACCACTAGTCTTTGTCAAACTATTGGGCATTCATAATTTTGTGTTATTGTTCACATACATTGTACTTTAGACATGGATTCACAGCTCCTGTTATGTGTTACTACCAAAGAAGACACCAATATGTGGTCACCAACATCTCCTGAGTTCAGTGATACCACCTATGCATAGGTTTGGTGGCTTGTTTGGGGGTGCAATGCCAAATGTCTGACATGCGTCTGTGATTTTTTTTTTCACATTTAACATATTTTCTTTGCCTATCGTCTTTTTGGGGGGTCTTTTAACATACCCCAATTTATTTGTTTTCCATGAATGTGCATATATTTGAAAAGTTGACACCCCAAGGTATTGTATATGGTGTGCTTTGATGCCTTTGAAACAACCGTTTTAGCCCAAAAAATTGGAGAAAGTGTATGGTGGTTATTTTTCAATTTTCATTTTTACAGACACATTGCTTTTTGACTATGATTTAGGAGAGACTGTTGTAAGTTATTGCAAAAGAATACTTCAGGTTGTTTTCTGCAAGGCACCCTGAGTACACCTATGCCCCCCATGCATAGGTTTGCCAGGATTTTGGGAAGGTTATGTTACAATTTTATGACTTGTGATTTTAGTTATTAACAAAGAGAGTATTTCTTCTGATAGGCCTATCTTTAGTTTGTGGCCTATTGCATACCCCACTTTTATTTATTGCCATGAAAGTGTATATTTTTTAAATGTTGACACCCCAAGGTATTGTATATGGTGTGCTTTGATGCCTTTGAAGCAACCGTTTTAGCCCAAAAAATTGGAGAAAGTGTATGGTGGTTATTTTTCAATTTTCATTTTTACAGACACATTGCTTTTTGACTATGATTTAAGAGAGACTGTTGTAAGTTATTGCAAAAGAATACTTCAGGTTGTTTTTTGCAAGGCACCCTGAGTACACCTATGCCCCCCATGCATAGGTTTGCCAGGATTTTGGGAAGGTTATGTTACAATTTTATGACTTGTGATTTTAGTTATTAACAATGAGAGTATTTCTTCTGATAGGCCTATCTTTAGTCTGTGGCCTATCGCATATCCCACTTTTATTTATTGCCATGAAAGTGTATATTTTTTAAATGTTGACACCCCAAGGTATTGTATATGGTGTGCTTTGATGCCTTTGAAGCAACCATTTTAGCCCAAAAAATTGGAGAAAGTGTATGGTGGTAATTTTTCAATTTTCATTTTTACAGACATATTGCTTTTTGACTATGATTTAGGAGAGACTGTTGTAAGTTATTACAAAAACATACTTCAGGTTGTTTTTTGCAAGGCACCCTGAGAACACCTATGTCCCCCATGCATAGGTTTGACAGGGGTTTTGGTTAAAAAAAAAATAACAGGCCCAATTTTAGAAAAAAATAGATTAGTGAAATGTAAAAATCTGGCACAGTAAAAGTAAAAAAAACAAAAACCCATCTAACAGTAAACATAACCAAAAAAAAAAATATATATATATATAACACCAAATGTATTTATTTTTTTAAAAATTGACCATTGTATGGTACCGCTTGAAGCAGTCCCCAATGCAGAGTGCAGGCTGTCCAGGGCAATCAGGACAGTGATATATGGTGTCCCTTCTCTTCCCCCTCTTGGTACAGACTCTGCATTTTTTTTGTGGTTTCTGCTTTGCGGCAGTAGGGGGGATTTTAAAAATAAAATGAGTAGCCCCAACTCTGCTCTCTCCCATCACCGCCCGGGGAGCAGGTGCATCATGGTACAAAATCCCAGTAATAATCTGGAGCTGAAACTGTAAAAAAGTTTTTTTAACTCTGGGGTTTGCTTTTTTCAACAACAAAAAAGCGTTGTGGGTTGCAATCTGCATTAGATAAATTGCAACCTTTTTGTACCAGGCCCTTGTCTTCCACATAATTAGGTAGGGCTGCAGCAGCTGATCAGCCAGATCAACCCCACCCACATGCCGGTTATAAGACTTGATGCACACTGGCTTCCTTATGATCTCAGCTCTGCCATCCTTCTTGTCTCTGTACTTAAGTGCCAACAGCTCCTCTTGGCGCAGAGCTGAGGTCTCCCCCCTTCGTAGCCGGGTGCGTACAAGTTGTCCTGGGAAACCTGCGCGGTTCTTTTTAATTGTACCGCAAGCTACTGTATCAAAGCATTACAGTAGCTTGAACAAAAGGACACTTGTATAAAAATTGTCTAAGTACAAGTGATACCCTTTGTTCATTAGGGGTAATATCAGGTCCCAGACAATCTTGCCAGTGGTTCCCATATGTTCTGGGCAACCTGGAGGGTCAAGGTGGCTATCCTTTCCCTCATACACCCGGAAGGCCTTAGTATACCCAGTCTCGCTGTCACAGAGCTTATACACCTTTACCCCATATCTGGAGCGTTTGGAAGGAATATACTGCTTGAATCCCAGCCTTCCCTTATACTTCATTAGGGATTCATCAACGCATATATTCCTTCCAGGTGTATAAGCCTCTGCAAACCTGGCAGAAAAGTGGGTTATCAGGGGGCGGATTTTATACAGCCTGTCAAATTGGGGATGCTCCCTAGGGGGGCACAGGCTGTTGTCGCTGAAGTGCATGAAATGCAGAATCATTTCATACCTCTTCCTCGACATAGTCTGGGAGAAAATGGGGGTAGAGCAGATGGGGCTACTACTCCAGTAGGAGCGAATGGAGGGTTTCTTTATGATGCCCATCAGCATAGTCAATGCCCAGAATTTTTTGAATTCTGGCACATTGATGGGGGCCCATTGCTGCTTTGCCAAATATGTTCCAGGCTTTGCAGCACGGAACTGATGGGCATATAAATTAGTTTGGGCGACAATGTTCCCCAATATATCATCGCCCAGAAACACTTCCAGAAACTGCTGGGGGCTAAAACCTGCCACATCTATATTTATGCCAGCATTTGCTGTGAAGGGTGGGATATCTGGCCTCTGGAGATGAGGCGTTACCCACTCTTCAGCAGCAATGGCAGCAACACGCCTCCTTCTGGCAGGGGGGCTAGCAGGGGGGCTGGCAGGGGGGTAGCAGGGGGGCTGGCAGGGGGGCTAGCAGCCACAGATACATCCCTATCAGTTGAGACTGCATCTAGTGATGTATCTGAGCACATGGCAGGGTCAAAATTGGGGTCTGAGTCAGAAATAGAGGCATCTGACTCTGACGCAAGGATGGCATACGCCTCCTCAGCACTATATCTTTTCTGTGACATTTTTGTATCTGTCACAGAAAACAATTACTAAAAAAAATTAAATTAACTAAATTAATTAACTAAATTAACTAGCAAAAAAGTACAGCTATGCTACTGCCAGTGATTTATAGCGATCACTGGCAAGCTAGTGGTTAATGGCTCTGAAAATTAAATTAAATTAACTAAATGTTTCTGAAAAGAGCCTTTGGGTTTTTAAAAAATTACAACAACAAAATTAACCCCTAAAAAAATGCACAGACAGCAAAAAAGTACAGCTATGCAACTGCCAGTGATTTATAGCGATCACTGGCAAGCTAGGGGTTAATGGCTCTGAAAATTAAATTAGATTAACTAAATTAATTAACTAAATTAACTAGCAAAAAAGTACAGCTATGCTACTGCCAGTGATTTATAGCGATCACTGGCAAGCTAGGGGTTAATGGCTCTGAAAATTAAATTAAATTAACTAAATGTTTCTGAAAAGAGCCTTTGGGTTTTTAAAAAATCACAACAACAAAATTAACCCCTAAAAAAATGCACAGACAGCAAAAAAGTACAGCTATGCAACTGCCAGTGATTTATAGCGATCACTGGCAAGCTAGGGGTTAATGGCTCTGAAAATTAAATTAAATTAACTAAATTAATTAACTAAATTAACTAGCAAAAAAGTACAGCTATGCTACTGCCAGTGATTTATAGCGATCACTGGCAAGCTAGGGGTTAATGGCTCTGAAAATTAAATTAAATTAACTAAATGTTTCTGAAAAGAGCCTTTGGGTTTTTAAAAAATTACAACAACAACATTAACCCCTAAAAAATGCACAGACAGCAAAAAAGTACAGCTATGCAACTGCCAGTGATTTATAGCAATCACTGGCAAGCTAGGGGTTAATGGCTCTGAAAATTAAATTAAATTAACTAAATGTTTCTGAAAAGAGCCTTTGGGTTTTTAAAAAATTACAACAACAAAATTAACCCCTAAAAAAATGCACAGACAGCAAAAAAGTACAGCTATGCAAATGCCAGTGATTTATAGCGATCACTGGCAAGCTAGGGGTTAATGGCTCTGAAAATTAAATTAAATTAACTAAATGTTTCTGAAAAGAGCCTTTGGGTTTTTAAAAAATTACAACAACAAAATTAACCCCTAAAAAAATGCACAGACAGCAAAATGCAGCAAAAAAAAAGTGCACCTATGCTACTGCCAGTGATATATAGTGATCACTGGCCAGCTAGGGGTTAATGGCTCTGAAAATTAAATTAACTAAATGTTTCTGAAAAGAGCCTTTGGGTTTTTTAAAAAAATTACAACAACAAAATTAACCCCTAAAAAAATGCACAGACAGCAAAATGCAGCAAAAAAAAGTGCACCTATGCTACTGCCAGTGATATATAGTGATCACTGGCAAGCTATGGGTTAATGGCTCTGAAAAGAGCCTTTGGTTCTATATTTTTTAACAAATAAAATAAATAAATCTCTCTCTCTGCTAAATACAGGTCTCTCTCTCTCTCTCCAACAAAATGGCAAGTGAGGAGAGGGAGGGAGATCCACACTGATCATAGTCAATATTTACAAATATTGACATGATCAGACAAATGGGGTATTTTATTATTATTATTTTTTTTAGGGTGGGAGGCTCAGATTGGGTGACCCTAGCTTGCTCCTATGATGATGCAGGCTAGGGACACCCCCAGAGGCCCCATGATGCACTGGGCATCGCCATCTTGGATGCCTAGTGAAGGGGGAGGTGGGGGGCTATTTAGGGCTTTTTTTATTTTAATCGTTTTTTTTTTTTTTCTTTTTTAATTTTATTTTACAAGTAACTAAGTGCCTCGACCCACCGAGGCACTTAGCACACAAGCAGAGCATCGGAAGCGTGTCCGATCGCTTCCGATGCTCTGAAACACTGCCGGGCTCCACGTGGAGCAAAACCGGAAGTGATCACTCGTGGGGGGAGTGATCAATCCGGTCCCGGCACTCGGGAACAGTATTGCAGGATGCCTAGACCTCAAGGCAAGCCTGCAATACTGTTAGAGCAGCTGGAAGCGATTTCGATCGCTTCCAGTGCTCTGTTAAACCGACGACGTATGCCATACGTCCTCGGTCGTTAAGTGCTTTTTTCTGAGGACGTATGGCATACGTCGTCGGTCGTTAAGGGGTTAATACCTGATACAACACCGAATGGTGGCAGCTCTATATGGCCTGCATGAATAGCCGCACCCAAAGCCAAAAAAAAGCCAAGCGGTCTTGCACTAACACCCATGGCTAACTCTGTTGTTTCAAGTTCTACTATTCTTATCTCTTTAATCTCATCCCTGTTACTTCCAGGACTCTCAGTGGTGGTGGTCTACATGGCCATCATGATTACCCTCACCAAAATATAACAACAATACGTGCGTGCAGGGAACCATGGTAAGGTTACTTCCTTTCGCAAAATCGAGTATAACAGTTGCAGACAGAGGTTCTGACCCTGCATTATGGCTGCACCTCTCCCTAAAAGAGGCATGCGTTACAGAGTCTGTGGGCATGTATGCAAAGAGCTGGCCTGCCTAAAAAGAGGAGCAAGTCTGTACAGGTTGTTCTCCTTCAGCCATTTTATATGCTGTCCCATGGCCACGACCCTCAACAAACACAACAGAATGAAACACCACATATGCCATCCTTTTGAATAACAGAGTGCAGGTATGGCATTGATTTTAGTTACACGGCAATATTTATTATGAACTGTGAAATTGAAAACAAAAACATGATTGGACACCCAGTACAGTACAGGTCGTTCTCCTTCGATCTTTTTAGAAAAGTGTTCCGGACCCCCAACAAAAACAACAGCAGGAAAGAGGACATATGGCATCCTTTCGAACAATAGATGACAGGTAAGGCATAGATTTTACAAAGCCATAGATAATTTTTTGGCAACTGTGAAATAAAAAAAAACATTGATTGGACACCCAGCACACTTCTTTATCCTTAGGCCTTTTTATAAGAGGCTCCAGGAGCCTCAACAGAAACAACAGCATGAAAGAGGACATATGGCATCCTTGTGAACAATAGATTACAGTTAAGGCATTGATTTTAGAATCCCAGAGATCATTTATATGACCCGGGAAATAGAAAAAAACATTGATTGGACACCCAGTACACTTCTTGATCCTTAGGCCTTTTTAATAAGAGGGTCTCGGAGCCTCAACCGAAACAACAGCATGAAAGAGGACATATGTCATCCTTTTGAATAATAAATTACTGGAAAGGCATTGATTTTAGAAACCCACAGATCATTAGCAAGATGGCCTGGCACAAAAGGCTGGCACAAAAGGCTAGATGCAATTCAAGGACACTAGGAGACTGATTACTGACAGTCAAAACAGTGATGATTGGCAATTTTTGCAATACTGTTAAAAGAAATATGATTGCTGCGAATAATTGGCTAGGTGGGCCTGGCACACAGCAGGCTGCAAGGCAGGAGGAAAGTGCAATTCACTGGCACCAGCAAACTGAGGATTCACAACAACTATTACCAAAAATTTAAATTTTTAATTATTAAGAATACTGTGAAAACAAATATGAATGGTGTAAATATTTTTCAAGTAGGCCTGGCACACAGGCTTAGAAGGCAGTAGAAAAGTGCAATTCTAGGGCACGAGCAAACTGAGGATTAAGATCAACAATCAAGAATTTTTTAATTTTAATTAGTAACTATACTGTGACAACAATTATGATTGGTGTAAATAGTTGGCAAGACAGCCTGGCACAAAAGGCTGGCAGGCAGGAGGTAGATGCAATTCAAGGACACTAGGAGACTGATTACTGACAGTCTTAACAGTGATGATTGACAATTTTTGCAATACTGTTAAAATAAATATGATTGCTGGCAATAATTGGCTAGGTGGGCCTGGCACACAGCAGGCTGCAAGTCAGGAGGAAAGTGCAATTCAATGGCACCAGCAAACTGAGGATTCACAACAACTATTACCAAAATTTTAATTTTTAATTATTAAGAATATTGTGACAACAAATATGATTGGTGTAAATATTTTTCAAGTAGGCCTGGCACACAGGCTTGGAAGGCAGTAGAAAAGTGCAATTCTAGGGCACGAGCAAACTGAGGATTAAGATCAACAATCAAGAATTTTTTAATTTTAATTAGTAACTATACTGTGACAACAATTATGATTGGTGTAAATAGTTGGCAAGACGGCCTGGCACAAAAGGCTGGCAGGCAGGAGGTAGATGAAATTCAAGGACACTAGGAGACTGATTACTGACAGTCTTAACAGTGATGATTGACAATTTTTGCAATACTGTTAAAAGAAATATGATTGCTGGCAATAATTGGCTAGGTGGGCCTGGCACACAGCAGGCTGCAAGTCAGGAGGAAAGTGCAATTCAATGGCACCAGCAAACTGGGGATTCACAACAACTATTACCAAAATTTTAATTTTTAATTATTAAGAATACTGTGACAACAAATATGATTGGTGTAAATATTTTTCAAGTAGGCCTGGCACACAGGCTTGGAAGGCAGTAGAAAAGTGCAATTCTAGGGCACGAGCAAACTGAGGATTAAGATCAACAATCAAGATTTTTTTAATTTTAATTAGTAACTATACTGTGACAACAATTATGATTGGTGTAAATAGTTGGCAAGACGGCCTGGCACAAAAGGCTGGCAGGCAGGAGGTAGATGCAATTCAAGGACACTAGGAGACTGATTACTGACAGTCTTAACAGTGATGATTGACAATTTTTGCAATACTGTTAAAAGAAATATGATTGCTGGCAATAATTGGCTAGGTGGGCCTGGCACACAGCAGGCTGCAAGTCAGGAGGAAAGTGCAATTCAATGGCACCAGCAAACTGAGGATTCACAACAACTATTACCAAAAATTTAAATTTTTAATTATTAAGAATACTGTGACAACAAATATGATTGGTGTAAATATTTTTCAAGTAGGCCTGGCACACAGGCTTGGAAGGCAATAGAAAAGTACAATTCTAGGGCACGAGCAAACTGAGGATTAAGATCATCAACAATCAAGAATTTTTTAATTTTAATTAGTAACTATACTGTGACAAAAAATTATGATTGGTGTAAATAGTTTGCAAGACGGCCTGGCACAAAAGGCTGGCAGGCAGGAGGTAGATGCAATTCAAGGACACTAGGAGACTGATTACTGACAGTCAAAACAGTGATGATTGACAATTTTTGCAATACTGTTAAAAGAAATATGATTGCTGGCAATAATTGGCTAGGTGGGCCTAGCACACAGCAGGCTGCAAGGCAGGAGGAAAGTGATATTCAATGGCACCAGCAAACTGAGGATTCACAACAACTATTACCAAAAATTTAAATTTTTAATTATTAAGAATACTGTGACAACAAATATGATTGGTATAAATATTTTTCAAGTAGGCCTGGCGCACAGGCTTGGAAGGCAGTAGAAAAGTGCAATTCTAGGGCACGAGCAAACTGAGGATTAAGATCAACAATCAAGAATTTTTTAATTTTAATTAGTAACTACACTGTGACAACAATTATGATTGGTGTAAATAGTTGGCAAGATGGCCTGGCACAGCAGGCTGGCAGGCAGGAGGTAAATGCAATTCAAGGACACTAGGAGACTGATTACTGACAGTCAAAACAGTGATGATTGACAATTTTTGCAATACTGTTAAAAGAAATATGATCGCTGGCAATAATTGGCTAGGTGGGCCTGGCACACAGCAGGCTGCAAGGCAGGAGGAAAGTGCAATTCAATGGCACCAGCAAACTGAGGATTCACAACAACTATTACCAAAAATTTTAATTTTTAATTATTAAGAATACTGTGACAACAAATTTGATTGGTGTAAATATTTTTCAAGTAGGCCTGGTACACAAGCTTGGAAGGCAGTAGAAAAGTGCAATTCTATGACACAAGCAAACTGAGGATTAAGATCAACAATCAAATTTTTTTTAATTTTAAATAGTATTTATACTGTTTGTGACAACAATTATGATTGGTGTAAATAGTTGGCTAGACGGCCTGGCACAAAAGGCTGGCAGTGGCAGGCAGGAGGTAAATGCAATTAAATGGCACTAGGAGACTGAATATTTGCAGTCCAAAAAATTATGATTTTTATTTTTTAATATACTGTTAGAAGAATTATGATTGGTGCCACTAATTGGCTAGTTGGGCCTGGCACACAGGCTGGCATATATGAGTCGTGGATGGTAGGTAGGGCAGCAATTTAACACAGTATGCTGTGTAAGTGACAAAAACACAGGCCTGATAGAAAATTAAGTTAGATTACACTAGCAAAATATTTTAAAATTTTAGATTTAAATATTAAAATTATGTTAAGAAGTGCAATGCACATATGACTCTATGAGTGGTCGCACTGGCTGGCTGCTACGTAGGGCAGCAATTAACAACAGTATGCTGTGTAAGTCAGATAGACAGACACAGTGGCTCATAGACTAGGGAGGGCCGCAAGTAAACACAGTAGGTTCTGTATGTCAGCAAAACACACAGGCCGAATAGAAAATTATATTAGATTACACTATAAAACAAATTTAAACTTTTTTTTATATTTAAATTAAGGTGAAGAAGATATGAGAGCTGATAGAAAATGAAAAAAAATTACACTAGCAAAATAATAAAAATTTTTGGTTAGTTAAATTTGATCTAATGTTGTTAGGGAAATATCAGTGGTGGCAGTAATCACAGCATATGCTGTGAGCCTTAAACACACAGCCTGAAAGCCAGGCAAATGTAAATAAAAAAAAAAAAAAAAAAAAAAAAAAAACGGCACGAAATATAGCCCTAAAAAGGGCTTTTTGGGGTGCTGTGCTTGCAGCAGAGATGAGTGGAGTCCTTCTGGACTGTAAATACACTAGCCTAGCTATGTTTTTCCTATTAATGTCAGGAGCAAAAACACAACACGTCCTCTCATTAAGAAAGCAAGGTCGTTATGAGTCTAAAATGGCGGATTCTGAGTAGCTGGGAGGGTCTGTGAGGGAGTGTCTGATACTGATTGGCTCTAATGTGTCAGACGGCTGTGACATAAAGGGTCAAAGTTTCCTCAATGATGACACATAGGGGCTGATCGAACATCGCCATGTGTTCGCCCACAAACGCGAACGCGAACAAGCTATGTTCGCTGTGAACCGTTCGTGGGCGAACAGTTCGGGACATCACTAATCTCAGGTAGTGAATTGTGATAATTTGTTTAATCTCCTATGTACCCTATCCATTAATAGCATACTAATTTCCACGTCAGGCACATGTTGATGAAAAAGCTTTGTAATATCTTCTTGCAGGTTTTTATATTCTTCTGACAAATTTCTAACATGCAAATTAGATCGACGTGATCTGTTTTTCAAGTCCTCAACTTGTGATTCAAGACTTTTGATATATTCTGAGTGATCTTGTATTGTTTGTTGTATATGTGGTATTTCTTCGGTAATATCATCTAGTTTTTCTTCCAATTCTGATGTGCGCCCTCCAATATCCATGATATCTTTTTTTAGTTCTTCATGAAACAGAGTTTTTGGCGTCTCATTAGATATTACTGTTGTGTTTTTTTCTAGGGCTTTTTGTTTCATTTCAGACCTGGAAAGGCAGTCTTTGGGCGCCAGGTACTAAGGCGTCAATTTTTTCGCACAGACCGTATCGAAATAACCCGTCGGCATTCGCACCATGCGGATGGCACTTCGTTACATGAATGTACTAAAAACCAAGCCGTAAAATTTTGCGTCTATTGTGTGTCGAAGACAATCGGATTATTGATAACTTTGAAGCTTCGTTCGGCGCGAAAGAGCAAAGTTAAGAAGCAGTCTGCGACCTGATTGGTTTAGTTCTTTACCCACGTGACGATCTAGGTGTCATAATCGCCAGACAAGCGGCAACAATAATAATAATAATAATAGCTTCTCTGTCCAAACGGACTCTCTGGATAATCTCTCGATCAGAAATGCTTTCCAAACCCATACGTGGAAGGAAAACTCTAGGGACTCTAATTCTTCTACCTCTCCTTCTTTGCAAGTTGTCAACCGGTGCCTATATAGCCCTTCTTCCTCGTAATTGAATTAATCGGAAAAGAAACATGTGTAAAAGTGTCTCCTTCATTCACTGATCCAAAAACCAATAATGCTACAATAGTAGTCTAGTCCTTTCACTTAAGTACTTCTACCTGGCGTCAGGTTGATACCCCCTATAGTTTTCTATTGAATTCGCTACCTAAATGGTCGCAAAGCAAATCACGCGAAGTTACAGTGAAAGTTGGAGCGGGCGGATTAGTTGTAACATTCATAATTTCCGATTACAGCGAATTTACGTGCGATCGAACATGTAGTAAGTGGAAAAAGGCTTCGGAACGATGAGTTGAGTAAAATTACGATCGCTGATGAAAATAGTGGTTTTTCGAGCAGATCACAGATTGGTACATACGAGAAGCAGATCGTGAGCGAATTTTGACGCGGAAATACAGACGGACGGTCACTTCGAAGCTTAGTACATGGCGCCCTTTGACTGTTTGATTCTTGTTTTTCATGGTATTCTGGTGATTCTTACTTTATTGCGTAATAAAATCAACAAGAAGAAATGGTTTGTTATGTTATGAAAGTTATAGTTCCCTTTCACTATACAGGATCCAAGGGAAAATTAAACTTTATTATGAATAAATCCTCTTCCACCTGCTGGAAGCGGAATAATGTTTACATTAAAGCATTATATCTCCGTTCTGAGCTAGCTTGAACTAAGCAATGCTTCACTTCATGCCATTATTTTCTAGCTGTAACACTACAAGCCTAATGTGTTACCAAGTCTCTGCTCCTTCTAGTGGGCCTGTTTGGAGCTGTAACTCAAGTATTCAATTTTCTTTGAGTCCTATTAGCTTCCTTAACTTGTTTCACCCTTGATCTGTTGCAGTGTCAAGAAATGGTTAAAGAGCAAGTAGATGGTATATGGGAAGAGCTTGAGTCACTTTTATAAGTGGTTTTTAGTGTGTAGGTGTTTACATCTTTATATTATGGAATGATTAGCACTTACTATAGTGCTTTTTTTCAATTCACGAGGCTGTTGCTCTATCTGAACAACAGTGTAGAATAGTATCTCTAATGCTTTATTTATATGGTCAGTTTCCATAACTGAATTTGATATTGCGTGTGCCCCGGCCCTCCGGTATATCACAACACTATATATTCGAATCAACTCCTGTAACAGTCGTCTTTCGCTAAACTAGTGTAAGATTTTTGGCTATATTGGCGCTCTGACCTAGGGAGATGCTGGATTCTAGCCATGGGCTATACAACTTAAGTCAAGCATTAAAATCACGAGTCACTATCTGGTGTTATTGTTGTATTTCTTGGGTTTCTCCCCCGTACCTATCGTATAGGGGTGCCTTGACTCTTGTCTATCTGTTGAAACTTTTATATGTTGGATCGCCAAATCAATTATGAAGTGTCCTGATTTCCCTTTGGGATGAGGTATTACCTTTCCCTCCTCAGGCAATGAGCCCTGTCTGTGTTAAAGGTGGTGCATGTTATGTTATAACCCTGCCGCTGCAAATCAGGAGCTTGAGAAACTCTCCCTGGTATCTTCCTTGCACTCGTTCTCTCTCCTTCGCTTGCCACTGCTGAGCTCTAGTGGCCCTGTTAGTTGAAGCAGTCACCGATTCTTACGCTTGGATATAAGAGACAATTTTATGCACACCCATGGAACACCCACGTTCAGCCTATTTTACAATAAAAAGGAAAAAAAACAATTATGCTTTGTATTTTGTGCTTTTGTATGTACAAGTTTCTATGGGGCATATTTATCAAAGTGCGAGCAGACATGATACAATGTAGCATTTATGATACACTGTCGGCATTTATCACTGCACCAGCAGTTCTTGTGAACTGCTGGTGCAATGCCGCCCCCTGCAGATTTGCGGCCAATCAGCCACTAGCAGGGGTTGTCAATCAACCAGATTGTTTCCAATCAGTTTGATTTCTGTCCGCCGCCTCAGAGCAGGTGGACAAGTTATGGAGCAGTGGTCTTTAGACCGCTGCTTCATAACTTCTGTTTCCAGTGAGCCTTTAGGAGCTTGATAATTTAGCCCCTAACTGTTTTTTCACATCCAGTGTACTTAAATTAGGATGTATGCTGTGCATATTTAATACAAATTTCTCCAGTGTAATTTGCATACATATTTTACGCTTTGGAACAAATACAATTGTTCCTGTGTATTTTTGTGTGAATGGTTTAATTATTCATTTTGAATGATTTTTAAAATAATAATTTTCATTGTGCATTATTGTAATGTATGCATCTCCTTCCCATATGAAAATGCAGTATAAGAGCTTTAGAGAGACACCTTGTCAGCCCGGAGACCTATAAATCATCCAGCCCTTAGTATAAGAGGCTACAGAGCCAGGGTACTGTAGCAGAGCTTCCTCTGCTCTGACTCCATTCAAAAGACCCACAAGCTTATTAAGCTCATTAGCTTAAAGGGGCTTGTTTCTTTGCCATACTGTCCCAATATCAGACTTCCTTGTTGCCAGTCCCTCTCCTTTGCAACAGAACATTCCTGGAGAGAGATACAATTTATGTTTGTTCTACCCCCATAGATAATACACAACATGATGACCCACTTCATGTTCATATTTACTATCTTTGTATTCACTCTTGACAAAATACATTTCAGGTTACTAAATTAACTTAAACAGTGGACATAAGGAAAGGGCTAGGCTAATTTCTCATAACTCCCTATTTCTTTTACAAGATATGCCGAGTCCACGGGTTTCATCCTTACTTGTGGGATATTAACCTCCTGCTAACAGGAAGTGGCAAAGAGCACCACAGCAGAGCTGTTACATAGATCCTCCCCTAACTCCTCCCCCCAGTCATTCTCTTTGCCTATGCTAGTAATAGGAAGGGTAAAGTGATAGTGGTGATAAAATGATAGTTTTAATTTCTTCAATCAAGATGTATTTTATTTTTATTTTTTTATTTTTTTTTTCAACTTATTTTTATTAAGAATCCAAAAATGCAAGCAACAAAGCATTACAGTTATTCTTGAGTACATTATAAAAGTTACCGTGTGGATTCCATTCTTAATAAATTTAACAATAAACAATAATAATTATAGTATCACATCTCTCCGCGTCTCTGTGCATCTCATAGAACTATTAAAGTGTACACTTTGTTTTAGCTCCTAGTCTAGTGTAGTCTGTGTAAAGTTTTTAGGTGTGTATATTTTAAGTGTTATGCGGTTCCCACTGGTTTAGTATATTTAAGTAAATTTTTTTCCAGGTACTGTTCCCACACTGCCTGTGATTCAATGAACGGGTCTCTATTTTCTAATTTGTATGTACTATATTCTTCAAGCTCAAGCAAGTTAGTAACTTTTGATCTCCACATTTTCATGGAGGGGATTTCTTTAGACTTCCAATTTTTAGCAATTAGGACTCTCACACTGTTAACCATGACTCTAAACAGGGGCTTGTATGTCTTGCTAGGGAGTTTGATAGATTTATTTAGCAACCAGATACTGGGGTCTAGGGGAAGGGTTGTTTGTAAAATGCCTTCAATTTCCGTTATTTTATCTCTCCAGTACTGATTGATTAGGTTGCACCACCACCACATGTGGCCCATGCCACTGCCCACATGCCCGCACCTCCAACATCTGTTGTTAGTTTTAGGGAACAATCTGTGCAAGCGCTTCAGAGTTAAGTACCAACAATGTATCAGTTTATAATTTATCTCCAGTATGGCTGATGATGTGGAGGAGGATTTTGTATTTTGGAAAATAGTGGTCGCCATCTGGGAAGATGTATTTTATTTTAAATGGTACCGGTGAGTACTATTTGACTCAGGGGGATTTGGAAGAAGATTTCCCCCTGAAATTGATGATCTTAGCGGCAGTTACTAAGATCAATTATGGTTCCCACAGATCTGAAGGTAATATGGGAAAGATCTTCAGTGTGGAGGACTGTCTCATGCAGCAAGCAGCATTTGAGGTATGTTTTCAGCCTTTTTATTTCTGAGGAGAGTTAATATAACAGAACTGGCTGATTGGGTTCCTCATAGTGGGAACAGGGTAAGCAGTAGTCCTATATGCAAAGGGTGTTACTGTACTCCTGGGTGTTTGTTTTCTAATACTTATGCACTCAAAGTCAGCATATAGTTAAAACACTGGGATATATTACTAAGGGGCCTAGTTATCAAGCCGTCAACCTCAAATACGCTGGAATTCCGCAGCGTATTTGTGGCGAGGCTGATTCGCCTTAGTTATCAAAGGCTAGAGACCGGCAAAAGTAGAATTTTGTGACGTAAACTTCGATCCGCCAGACTCAGTCCGACACAGATCGATTCTTACATCACTCCAGATGTTCCGCACACAAGTTCGGCACAATCTGACTACTTTTGCTAGTTATCAAAAAACTAGCAGGTACGCTCTGCACTTTTCCGGCCCAGCGTACCTGGTTTTCAAACCGCCACCCTGGAGGCGGCGGATCCCATAGGAATCAATGGGAGTCTGACCATAGCGAAAGTACAAGTTCGCTGCTGACAGATATCCCATTGATTTCTATGGGAGCTGTCTGCACCTAACACCCTAACATGTACCCCGAGTCTAAACACCTCTAATCTGTCCCCCCCCACACCGCCGCAACTAAATAAAGTGTTTAACCCCTAAACCGCCGTTCACGGAGCCCACCGCAACATACTCTATACATATTAACCCCTAAACCGCCGCTCCCGGAGCCCACCGCCACCTACATTATACCTAGTAACCCCTTATCCTGCCCCCCCTATACCGCCGCCCTCTATAATAAAGTCATTAACCCCTATCCTGCCGATCCCGCACCTCACCGCAAATAAATAAATAGTTTAACCCCTAAACCTGCGCTCCCTGACCCTGTCGCAACCTATATTAAATTTATTAACCCCTAATATGCCCCCCCTACACCGTCGCCACCTATAATACATTTATTAACCCCTATCCTGCCCCCCACTACACCGCCGCCACTGTAATAAAATTATTTACCCCTAAACCTAAGTCTAACACTAACCCTAACACCCCCTAACTTAAATATTAATTAAATAAATCTAAATAATATTTCTATTATGAACTAAATTAATCCTATTTAAAACTAAATACTTACCTTTAAAATAAACCCTAATATAGCTACAATATAAATAATAATTATATTGTAGCTATCTTAGGATTTATTTTTATTTTACAGGTAACTTTCAATTTATTTTAACTAGGTGCAATAGCTATTAAATAGTTATTAGCTATTTAATAGCTTACCTAGCTAAAATAAAGAGAAATGTACCTGTAAACTAAAAACTAACCTAAGTTACAATTACACCGAACACTACACTATACTTTAATAAATTATTCCTATTTAAAACTAAATACTTACCTGTAAAATAAACCCTAAGATAGCTATAATATAATTAATAATTACATTGTAGCTATTTTAGGATTTATATTTATTTTACAGGTAACTTTGTATTTATTTTAGCTAGTTAGAATAGTTATTAAATAGTTATTAACTATTTAATAACTATCTAGCTAAAAGAAATACAAAATTACCTGTAAAATAAATCCTAACCTAAGTTACAATTAAACCTAACACTACACTATCATTAAATAAATTAAATAAATTATCTACAAATAACTACAATTAAATTCAAATAAATAAACTAACTAAAGTACAAAAAATAAAAAAGCTAAGTTACAAAAAATAAAGAAAATAAGTTACAAACATTTTAAAAATATTACAACAATTTTAAGATAATTACACCTAATCTAAGCCCCCTAATAAAATAACAAACCCCCCCAAAATAAATAAATGCCCTACCCTATTCTACATTAAAAAAAGTTCAAAGCTCTTTTACCTTACCAGCCCTTAAAAGGGCCTTTTGTGGGGGCATGCCCCAAAGAATTCAGCTCTTTTGCCTGTAAAAGAAAAATACAACCCCCCCCAACATTAAAACCCACCACCCACATACCTCTAATCTAACCCAAACCCCCCTTAAAATAACCTAACACTAATCCCCTGAAGATCATCCTACCTTGAGTCGTCTTCACTCAACCGAGCAGCGATGGAACCGAAGAGGACATCCGGAGTGGCAGAAGTGATCATCCAAGGGGCGCTGAAGAAATCTTCCATCTGATGAAGTGATCCTCCAAGCGGTGCTGAAGAAATCTTCCATCCAGACGAGGTCATCTTCCAAGAGGCGCTGAAGAAGTCTTCTATCCGGGCGAGGTCATCTTCCAAGCAGGGTCTTGAATCTTCATCCCGCCGACGCGGAACATCCTTCTTTCCCGACGGACTACCGACGAATGAAGGCTCCTTTAAGGGACGTCATCCAAGATGGCGTCCCTTCAATTCCAATCGGCTGATAGGATTCTATCAGCCAATCGGAATTAAGGTAGGAAAAATCTGATTGGCTGATTGAATCAGCCAATCAGATTCAAGTTCAATCCGATTGGCTGATCCAGTCAGCCAATTAGATTGAGCTTGCATTCTATTGGCTGATCGGAATCGGAATAAAGTTATTAACCCCTAATCCGCCTCACTCCCGCCTCAATAACCCTACAATAAATAGTATTAACCCCTAATCTGCCCTCCCTAACATAGCCGACACCTAACTTCAAACATTAACCCCTAATCTGCTGACTGGAGCTCACCGCTATTCTAATAAATGTATTAACCCCTAAAGCTAGTTCTAACCCTAACCCTAACAGCCCCCTAAGTTAAATATAATTTTTATCTAACGAAATAAATTAACTCTTATTAAATAAATTATTCCTATTTAAAGCTAAATACTTACCTGTAAAATAAACCCTAATATAGCTACAATATAAATTATAATTATATTGTAGCTATTTTAGGTTTAATATTTATTTTACAGGCAACTTTGTAATTATATTAACCAGGTACAATAGCTATTAAATAGTTAAGAACTATTTAATAGTTACCTAGTTAAAATAATTACAAAATTACCTGTAAAATAAATGCTAACCTAAGTTACAATTAAACCTAACACTACACTATCAATACATTATTTAAATACAATACCTACAAATAACTACAATGAAATAAACTAACTAAAGTACAAAAAATAAAAAAGTTCAATCAGCCAATCAGATTGAGCTCACCTTCTATTGGCTGTTCCGATCAGCCAATAGAACGCGAGCTCAATCTGACTGTCTGATCGGATCAGTGGTGGGTTGTAATGTTGGGGGGGGGTATTGTATGTGTTTTTTTTACAGGCAAAAGAGCTGAATTCTTTGGGGCATGCCCCGCAAAGGGCCCTGTTCAGGGCTGGTAAGGTAAAAGAGCTTTGAACTTTTGTAATTTAGAATAGGGTAGGGCATTTTTTTATTTTGGGGGTCTTTGTTATTTTATTAGGGGGCTTAGAGTAGGTGTAATTAGTTTAAAATTGTTGTAAGTTTTTTCTAATGTTTGTAAATATTTTTTTATTTTTTGTAACTTAGTTCTTTTTTATTTTTTGCACTTTAGTTAGTTTATTTAATTATATTTATTTGTAGGTAATGTATTTAATTAATTTATTGATAGTGTAGTGTTAGGTTTAATTGTATTTAATTGTAGGCACTTGTAGTTAATTTATTTAATGATAGTGTAGTGTTAGGTTTAATTGTAACTTAGGTTAGGATTTATTTTACAGGTAATTTTGTAATTATTTTAACTAGGTAACTATTAAATAGTTATTAACTATTTAATAGCTATTGTACCTAGTTAAAATAAATACAAAGTTGCCTGTAAAATAAATATTAATCCTAAAATAGCTTTAATATAATTATAATTTATATTGTAGCTATATTAGGGTTTATTTTACAGGTAAGTATTTAGCTTTAAATAGGAATAATTTATTTAATAAGAGTTAATTTATTTCGTTATATTTAAATTATATTTAATTTAGGGGGGTGTTAGTGTTAGGGTTAGACTTAGCTTTAGGGGTTAATCCATTTATTACAGTAGCGGCGAGATTCGTCGGCAGATTAGGGGTTAATAATTGAAGTTAGGTGTCGGCGATGTTAGGGAGGGCAGATTAGGGGTTAATACTATTTATTATAGGGTTATTGAGGCGGGAGTGAGGCGGATTAGGGGTTAATAACTTTATTACAGTAGCGGTGAGATCCACTCGGCAGATTAGGGGTTAATAAGTGTAGGCAGGTGGAGGTGATGTTGAGGGGGGCAGATTAGGGGTTAATAAATATAATATAGGGGTCGGAGGTGTTAGGGGCAGCAGATTAGGGGTACATAGCTATAATGTAGGTGGCGGCGCTTTGCGGTCGGCAGATTAGGGGTTAATTATTGTAGGTAGCTGGCGGCGACGTTGTGGGGGGCAGGTTAGGGGTTAATAAATATAATATACTGGTCGGCGGTGTTAGGGGCAGCAGATTAGGGGTACATAAGTATAACGTAGGTGGCGGTCGGCAGATTAGGGGTTAAAAAAATTTAATCAAGTGGCGGTGATGTGGGGGGACCTCGGTTTAGAGGTACATAGGTAGTTTATGGGTGTTACTGTACTTTAGAGCACAGTAGTTAAGAGCTTTATAAACCGGCGTTAGCCCAGAAAGCCTTAACTACTGACTTTTTTCTGCGGATGGAGTTTTGTCGTTAGATTTCTAACGCTCACTTCAGCCACGACTCTAAATACCGGAGTTAGAAAGATCCCATTGAAAAGATAGGATACGCAATTGACGTAAGGGGATCTGCGGTATGGAAAGGTTGCGGCTGGAAAGTGAGCGTTAGACCCTTTCCTGACTGACTCCAAATACCGGCGGTAGCCTAAAACCAGCGTTAGGAGCCTCTAACGCTGGTTTTCACGGCTACCGCCCAACTCTAAATCTAGGCCTAAGATAGCTACAATGTAATTATTAATTATATTGTAGCTATCTTAGGGTTTATTTTACAGGTAAGTATTTAGTTTTAAATAGGAATAATTCATTAAAGTATAGTGTAGTGTTAGGTGTAATTGTAACTTAGGTTAGTTTTTAGTTTACAGATACATTTCTCTTTATTTTAGCTAGGTAGCTATTAAATAGTTAATAACTATTTAATAGCTATTGTACCTAGTTAAAATAAATTGAAAGTTACCTGTAAAATAAAAATAAATCCTAAGATAGCTACAATATAATTATTATTTATATTGTAGCTATATTAGGGTTCATTTTATAGGTAAGTATTTAGTTTTAAATAGGATTAACTTAGTTAATAATAGAAATATTATTTAGATTTATTTAATTAATATTTCGGGTTAGTGTTAGACTTAGGTATAGGGGTTAATAATTTTATTACAGTGGCGGCGGTGTAGTGGGGGCAGGATAGGGGTTAATAAATTTATTATAGGTGGCGACGGTGTAGGGGGGGCAGGATAGGGGTTAATAAATTTAATATAGGTTGCGGCGGGTTCAGGGGGCGACGGTTTAGGGGTTAAACTATTTATTTATTTGAGGCGAGGTGCGGGATCAGCAGGATAGGGGTTAATAACTTTATTATAGAGGGCGACGGTATAGGGGTTACTAGGTATAATGTAGGTGGCAGCGGTTCCGGGAGCGACGGTTTAGGGCTTAATACATTTATAAGACTTGCGGTGGGGTCTAGGAGTGGCGGTTAGTAACTTTATTTAGTTGCGGGGGCTTCGGGGGCGCCGGTATAGGGGGTAGAACAGTGTAGTTTAGTGTGAGTGCTAAGTGACAGGCTAGCAAGAAAGCTGTCAAACAGCCGAAGAGCAGCAAGATCGGATGAGTGATAACTCTCACAGTCCGCTGCTCATCGCCCTGCGGCTTTTTGACAGTTTACTTGATAACTTAGGCGAATTTTTTCAGGTCCGCGGCGGCGATGTGAGGCGAGCTTAGGCGGGCGTATTGGGCCGGCGAAGGCAGGAAAGTTGACACGTTGATAACTACCCCCCAATGTCTTTATTATATTGTTAAACAAAAGGATGGCTTTTATTGTGTTTTGGGGGACCACGTGGCAGTTTAAAACCGTTTCTCATGAGGTAGTTTAAATTTTAGTGCAACCTCCATTGTGGGCGGGGACTAGCTTACACTGAAGGAGACAGCAGACATTTGCTCCGGTTGGGCCCTATCTGTGTTCTGTACTATCAGGATTGGTGTCAATTCATTTGGCAGTGTTCTGGGGGCAGGTAGGCGCCACAGCGGAGCTGTGGCGAGATGCAGGGATCTTATTTAGCAAAGTGTAATTTTTTTGCTTAAATGTTCCTCTAAAGTGTAAATTTCTACTCTTGCATTTGGGATGCAATAATTTTTGGCAACTCCGCATTTATATTCATAGTTTTTGAACATTTATAGGCTACTTAAGTGTGTTTGGAAAAAAATTGTGCGCTTTTATTTTTTAACCCCTTAAGGACAAGGCCAATTTTCAATTTCTTTCCCTGAAGGACCAGGGCTTTTTTTTAAATTTCTGCAGTGTTTGTGTTTAGCTGTAATTTTCCTCTTACTCATTTACTGTACCCACACATATTATATACCGTTTTTCTCGCCATTAAATGGACTTACTAAAGATACCCTTATTTTTATCATATCTTATCATTTACTTTAAAAAAAAAGATAAAATATGAGGAAAAAATGGAAAAAAACACACTTTTTCTAACTTTGACCCCCACAATCTGTTACACATCTACAACCACCAAAAAACACCCATGCTAAATAGTTTCTAAATTTTGTCCTGAGTTTAGAAATACCCAATGTTTACATGTTCTTTGCTTTTTTTGCAAGTTATAGGGCCATAAATACAAGTAGCACTTTGCTATTTCCAAACCACTTTTTTTTCAAAATTAGCGCTAGTTACATTGTAACACTGATATCTTTCAAGAATCCTTGAATATCGATTGACATGTACATATTTTTTTTTAGAAGACATCCCAAAGTATTGATGTAGGCCCATTTTGGTATATTTCATGCCACCATTTCACCACCAAATGCAATAAAATAAAAAAAATTGTTCACTTTTTCCCAAATATTTTCACAAACTTTAGGTTCCTCACTGAAATTATTTACAAACAACTTGTGCAATTATGGCATAAATGGTTGTAAATGCTTCTCTGGGATCCCCTTTGTTCAGAAATAGCAGACATATATGACTTTGGCGTTGCTTTTTGGTAATTAGAAGGCTGCTAAATGCCACTGCGCACTACACGTGTATTATGCCCAGAAGTGAAGGGGTTAATTAGGGAGCATGTAGGGAGCATCTAGGGTTAATTTTAGCTTTAGTGTAGTGTAGTAGACAACCCCAAGTATTGATCTAGGCCCATCTTGGTATATTTCATGCTACCATTTCCCCGCTAAATGTGATTAAATTTAAAAAAACTTAAAATTTTTCACAATTTTAGGTTTCTCACTGAAATTATTTACAAACAACTTTTGCAAGTATGGCATAAATGATTGTAAATACTTCTCTAGGCCCATCTTGGTATATTTCATGCTACCATTTCACCGCTAAATGCGATTAAATTTAAAAAAACGTAAAATTTTTCACAATTTTAGGTTTCTCACATAATTATTTACAAACAACTTTTGCAAGTATGGCATAAATGATTGTAAATACTTCTCTGGGATCCCCTTTGTTCAGGAATAGCAGACATTTATGGCTTTGACGTTGCTTTTTGGTAATTATAAGACCGCTAAATGCCGCTGCGCACCACACGTGTATTATGCCCAGCAGTGCAGGGGTTAATTAGGTCATTTGTAGGGAGCTTGCAGGGTTAATTTTAGCTTTAGCGTAGAGATCAGCCTCCCACCTGACACATCCCACCCCCTGATCCCTCCCAAACAGCTCCCTTCCCTCCCCCACCCCACAATTGCCCCCGCCATCTTAAGTACTGGCAGAAAGTCTGCCAACACTAAAATAAAAGGTGTATTAAAAAAAAAAAAAATTTGTATAGCATATTTACATATGCAGCTGTGTAGGATCCCCCCTTAGCCCCCAACCTCCCTGATCCCCCCCAAACAGCTCTCTACCCTCCACCTCTAACTTACTGGGAGCCATCTTGGGTTCTGGCAGCTGTCTGCCAGTACCCAGTTTGCAAATAAAAATGTATTTTTTTAATTTTTTTTATTTATTTTCCTTTTTTCTGTAGTGTAGTGTAGCTTCCCCCCCCCCCCCCACAGACCGATCCCCCACCCGCTACCAGATCCCTTAGATTAACTTTCATTAGGGATTTTATCCCCCCTTACTGCCACTTCTGTACAATGTTTTTTTCTGTAGTGAAGCGGTTCCCACCCGCTCCCTCCCCGTGCACGCGCCCTCCGCCCCCCGTGCAGGTGCGCGCTCCAGTGCGCACTCCCGACAACCCCGCCCGCGATCTCGCCCTCCTCTCTCTTCAGCCTTTCATCGATGGCCGCCCACCCGCCTCCCACGTCAGCTCCCACCCACCAACGATTGCGGCAGAGTGGCTCTCTCTGCATCGGATGGGGGAAAAATGTTATTGCAGGATGCCTCGATATCGAGGCATCACTGCAATAACTGTAAAGCAGCTGGAAGCGATCAGGATCGCTTCCAGCACTTTAATCCCCAAAGTCGTACAGGGTACGTCGCTGGTCTTTAAAGACCAGGTTGTGTGCGACGTACCCTGTACGACTCGTGTCGTTAAGGGGTTAAAGGCGCAGTACCCGTTTTTTACCAAATTAATTTTTTCAATAAATAAAGTGTTTGGCTCTATATGTTTAAAAGCCATTGTGGAACCCCCTCTTACATTGTGTACCTCTTGTACTGATAGAGCCTTACACTGTAAAGAATATATTTTAGGAAATGAAAGTATGTCTAAGGATGATTCTCAGTCTGAAGAGAATCAGGATATGCAATCTAATTCTCCTCAAAACTCCCAACCTTTAACACCCACACAAGTGACACCTAGTACATCTAGTGAGTCTAATTATTTTACTCTGCAAGATATGGCTGCAGTTATGTCAACTACCCTCAATGAGGTATTATCTAAACTGCCAGGTTTGCAGGGTAAACGCAGTAGGCCAGGTATTAACGTAAATACTGAACCCTCTGATGCTTTAGTAGCCATTTCCGATGTACTCTCACAATGCTTTGAATTGGGGGTTAGGGAATTATTGTCTGAGGGAGAACTTTCAGATTCAGAGAATGTGTTACCTCAGACAGATACGGACTTAGCGTCCTTTAAATTTAAACTTGAACACCTTCGCCTGTTGCTCAGGGAGGTGCTAGTGACTCTGAATGATTGTGAACCTATTACAATTCCTCCAGAAAAATTATGTAAAATGGATAAATATTTAGAAGTTCTTACTTACACTGATGTTTTTCCGGTTCCCAAAAGAATTTCGGAAATTATTAAAAAGTAATGGGATAGACCAGGTATACCGTTCTCTCCCCCTCCTAATTTTAAGAAAATGTTTCCCATATCAGCCACCATCAAGGACTCCTGGCAAATGGTCCCTAAGGTGGAGGGAGCGATATCTACTCTAGCTAAGCGTACAACTATACCTATTGAGGACAGTTGTGCTTTCAAAGACCCTATGGATAAAAAAATTAGAGGGTCTTCTAAAGAAATTATTTATTCACCAGGGTTTCTTGTTACAACCTGCTGCCTGCATTGTTCCAGTAACTACGGCGGTGGCTTTCTGGTTTGACGCCCTTGAGGAGTCTCTGAAAGTAGAGACGCCCCTAGATGACATTTTGGACAGAATTAAAGCTCTCAAATTAGCTAATTCTTTTATCACAGATGCTGCTTTCCAGATTACTAAATTAGTAACAAAAAATGCAGGCTTTGCCATATTGGCGCGCAGAGAGCTATGGTTAAAATCGTGATCTGCTGATGTATCGTCAAAGTCTAAACTGTTAACTATTCCTTTCAAGGGTAAGACCCTATTCGGCCCTGAATTAAAGGAAATCATTTCAGACATTACTGGAGGTAAGGGTCATACCCTACCTCAAGACAAACCCCTTAAGATGAGGGGTAAACAAAATAATTTTCGTTCCTTTCGAAATTTCAAAGGAGTACCCTCTGCTTTCCCTTCCTCTACTAAACAGGAAGGAAATTTTGCTCAATCCAAGTCTGTCTGGAGACCTAACCAGACCTGGAATAATATTAAACAAGCCAAAAAGCCTGCTGCTGCTACCAAGACAGCATGAAGGGGCAGCCCCCGATCCGGGACCAGATCTAGTAGGGGACAGACTTTCTCTCTTTGCTCAGGCCTGGGCAAGAGATGTGCAGGATCCCTGGGCATTAGAAATTGTGACCCAGGGGTATCAACTGGAATTCAAAAATTTTCCCCCAAGAGGGAGATTTCATCTTTCACGTTTGTCTGTAGACCACGTTTGTCTGTAGACCAGACAAAAGGATAGGCGTTCTTACACTGTGTAAAAGACCTCTATATCATGGGAGTAATTTGTCATGTTCCAAAACTGGAACAGGGACAAGGGTTTTTACTCAAACCTTTTCGTGGTTCCCAAAAAAGAGGGAACTTTCAGACCTATTTTAGATTTAAAATGTCTAAACAAATTTCTCAGAGTCCCATCGTTCAAGATGGAGACTATACAAATAATCTTACCAATGATCCCGGAGGGTCAATACATGACCACCGTGGATCTATAGGATGCATACCTTCACATTCCTATCCACAAGGATCATCATCAGTTTCTAAGGTTTGCTTTTCTGGACAAGCATTATCAGTTTGTGGCCCTTCCCTTTGGATTGGCCATAGCTCCCAGAATTTTCACAAAAGTGCTAGGGTCCCTTCTAGCGGTTCTCAGGCTGCGGGGCATTGCAGTGGCACCCTATTTAGACGATATCTTGATTCAGGCATCAAATTGTCATCTGACCAAATCTCACACGGACATTGGGCTGTCCTTCCTAAGGACTCATGGTTGGAAAGTGAATATAGAAAAGAGTTCACTTGCTCCACAAACAAGAGTTCCATTCTTGGGAACTCCGATAGACTCGGTAGACATGAAAATATTTCTGATGGAAGTCAGAAAATCAAAGATTCTAAATACTTGCCGAGCTCTTCAGTCCATTCCTCGGTCATCAGTGGCTCAGTGTATGGAGGTCATTGGATTAATAGTAGCAGCAATGGACATCGTCCCATTTGCTTGCTTTTATCTCAGACCACTGCAGCTGTGCATGCTCAGACAGTGGAATGGGGATTATGGGAATTTATCTCCTCAGATAAATCTGGATCAAGAGACCAGAGACTCTCTTCTTTGGTGGTTGTCACAGGATCATCTGTCCCAGGGAATGTGCTTCCACAGACCATCATGGGTTATAGTGACAACGGACGCCAGCCTCTTGGGCTGGGGTGCAGTCTGGAATTCCCTGAACGCTCAGGGAACTTGGACTCCGACAGAGTCTCAATTACCAATCAATATTTTGGAACTGAGAGCGATATTCAATGCGCTTCAGGTGTGGCCTCAGTTGGCACTGACCAAATTCATAAGACTCCAGTCAGACAATATCACGACTGTAGCATATATCAATCATTGGGAGGAACAAGGAGTTCTCTTGCAATGATAGAGGTATCAAAGATAATCCAATGGCCAGAGAATCACACTTACCATCTATCAGCAATCTATATCCCAGGAGTAGAAAACTGGGAAGCGGATTTTCTAAGTCGTCAGACTTTTCATCCAGGGGAGTGGGAGCTCCATCCGGAGGTGTTTGCATCATTTACTCAACAATGGGGCACACCGGAATTGGATCTAATGGCATATCGACAGAATGCCAAACTTCTACGTTACGGGTTCAGATCAAAGGGTCCTCAGGATGTACTGATAAATGCTCTAGCAGTACCTTGGTCGTTCAACCTGGCTTATGTGTTTCCTCCTTTTCCTCTCCTACCCTGTGTGATTGCGAGAATCAAACAGGAGAGAGCTTAAGTAATTCTAATAGCGCCTGCGTGGCCATGCAGGAATTGGTATGCAGATCTAGTGGACATGTCGTCTCTACCTCCGTGGAAACTACCGTTGAGGCAGGACCTTCTCATTCGAGGTCCGTTCAAACATCCAAATCTAACTTCTCTGCAACTGACTACCTGGAAATTGAATGCTTGATTTTATCAAAGCAGGGATTCTCTGAGTTGGTCATTGATACTCTGATTCAGGCTCGCAAGCCTGTCACTAGAAAGATATACCATAAGATATGGCGTAAATATCTTTATTGGTGCGAATCCAAGGGCTACTCAAGGAGTAAGATTAGGATTCCTAGGATTTTGTCCTTTCTCCAAGAAGGATTGGAGAAGGGGTTATCTACTAGTTCTTTAAAAGGACAAATTTCTGCTTTGTCAGTTTTATTACACAAGCGTCTAGCGGATGTCCCAGACGTTCAGTCTTTTTGTCGGGTTTTAATCATAATCAAGCCTGTGTTTAAACTGGTTGCTCCACCATGGAGTCTGAATTTAGTTCTTAATGTTCTTCAAGGGGTTCTGTTTGAACCCATGCATTCCATAGATATTAAGCTGTTATCTTGGAAAGTGTTGTTTTTAGTTGCTATCGCTTCTGCTCGTAGAGTTTCTGAGCTTTCTGCGTTACAATGTGATTTGCCTTATCTTATCTTTCATTCTGATAAGGTGGTTTTGCGTACTAAACCTGGATTTCTTCCTAAGGTTGTTTCAAATAAGAATATTAATCAGGAAATTGTTGTTCCTTCCTTGTGTCCTAATCCTTCTTCTAAGAAGGAACGTCTGTTACATAACTTGGACGTGGTTCTTGCTTTGAAGCGACCAAGGATTTTCCGTCAAACATCTTCTCTATTCATTGTTTATTCTGGAAAGCGTAGGGGTCAAAAATCTACGGCTACCTCTCTTTCTTTTTGGCTGAAAAGCATCATCCGCCTGGCATACGAGACTGCTGGACAGCAGCCTCCTGAAAAGATTACGGCTCATTCTACTAGAGCTGTGGCTTCCACATGGGCTTTTAAAAACGATGCTTCTGTTGAACGAACAGATTTGTAAGGCTGCGACTTGGTCCTCCCTTCATACTTTTTCAAATTTTACAAATTTGATATTTTTGCTTCTTCTGAGGCTATTTTTGGGAGAAAGGTTCTTCAAGCAGTGGTGCCTTCCGTTTAGGTTCCTGTCTTGTCCCTCCCTTTCATCCGTGTCCTAAAGCTTTGGTATTGGTATCCCACAAGTAAGGATGAAACCCGTAGACTCGGCATATCTTGTAAAAGAAAAGGAAATTTATGCTTACCTGATAAATTAATTTCTTTTATGATATGCCGAGTCCACGGCCCACCCTGTCATTTTAAGACAGGATTTATTTTATTTTTCAAAACTTCAGTCACCTCTGCACCTTTTAGCTTTTCCTTTCTCTTCCTATATCTCTGGTCGAATGACTGGGGGGAGGAGTTAGTGGAGGAGCTATGTAACAGCTCTGCTGTGGTGCTCTTTGCCACTTCCTGTTAGCAGGAGGTTGATATCCCACAAGTAAGGATGAAACCCGTGGACTCAGCATATCGTAAAAGAAATTAATTTATCATGTAAGCATAAATTTCCTTTCTTAGGCTGACTATTTTGCAGCTTTAAAAAGGGACACATATGAAAAATACATATGTCAGGGTTCTTATAATGGAACATTATTCCAAACCATTTATTTAAACAGCCCTGACATATGTATTTTTCATATGTGTCCCTTTTTAAAGCAGCAACATGGTCAGCCTACCTATTCTACAAGTAGATCCTTAAACATACAATGACTGATGGACAGGACAATTTACTTTTTATAATTTATTTAACTCTCTTTACCCATTGTACTCTGCAAATACATATCTAATTTAATAGCACTGCATACTATGTTGGAACTTCAAAATTTGACTTATACTTCAAAAGTGTTTTTAATAAAAAAAAATAACATGTGAAGCGCTATTTAATGCCCCACTTGACCGTTAACTGTGCTAGAAGTAAACTTTTTGCGCTGGCTGCACTCGTATGATGAGTTGAAAGTAATCTATTTTTGCTGGCGTGCTAACCCAATGCGCGTAAAAACCCAAACTTAGAATATCATGTGCGCAATAACCCATTTCCCTATATAAGTCAATGGAGCAAAAATAATGGAAAAATCCTAACCCCTAATCACACGCAAACATGATTGCATATTCTCTAACCTGACATGAAAATATATGTTTTTCACATAGAATAATATGTTCTACCTATTCATAAATGCATATTTCTACATATATCTGATTATTTTTTTGTGTGTAAAATATATATTTATACCTATATGTCATCTGAAACAGAAAGTACACACTCAGAGGCGTAACTAGAAACAACAGGGCAAAACAACTTTAGAGAGTCTTTTCAGTGTATATATTAATCAAGACAGTTCATACAGTGAAACCAACTCTATTCAAGAGTCCCACTATTGCGGATGTCACCAGGTCAGCAAAGTTCATGTTACACTTCAAGTATATAATAAATATCCTAAGGACTCAACACAGCATAGATATCCCAGTCTAGAGGGGGTAATTCATCCATGAAGTGCAGTCTAAATAACTTGATACTTTGACGTCTTCCCCTCTGTACAGAGCAACTGTTTGCTATCCGATATTACAGACGTGTAGCCTTAGGAAACACCGGTAAGTGACCAGTGTAGCTGCGTTACCATTCCAACTGCTAGGGCTCTCCAAAACCCTTATTCCCTCGGTACTGATAAACAAAGCAAGTTAAAAACACATATTTATTCCATACTTGTGCTAAAATAAATTGAACCAGAGCTCTGATGAACAGCCTGTGAGGCGGGAAATGCGTCAGCTGTGATGATGTACATTTGTTTGCTGTGCCAGTTCAATTTATTTTAACACAAGTATGGAATAAATATGTGTTTTTAGGGGGTGTGGCTAAGCAGCGAACATGGCTGGTCGCAATTTTTGAAGCTCTGAATGAAGACTAAGAAATTCACCACATATTGCATGAAATACCCAGCAGCATACGCTCACACAACTATGTACTGATGCCTAATTACTTGCTAAAACCGAATATTAGGTACATTTAGCTGGGTTGTTTATGTTTCACTCTCTACTGAATTTCGCAAGAAGATGGCCTATTACGCATTCCTTCCTCCCTCCCACCCCCCGGCAGCATGGGATAAACTGCAAATGCACTGAAATACAAACTAACAACGGGATCTAAAACAGGATAGAAGTTACTCTGCCAACGTTGGGATCCTGTCTGGTGGGCAAAAATGGAGGAGTTACACTGCCTTATACTTGCTAGATTGAAGGATTTTGAGCAGGAATATTGTTTGAAAATGGAGGACATGAGGTCTGTGCTGAGGTCGGAGATGGAGTCCATGGATAGAAACCCGATTCAAACAGGTCCCCTTGAGACAACTCTGACTATTTACACCCAGGCGAGTCCTAAAGGTCTGAAAACCCCTAACCTCTCAATAGTGGAGCACATTCCGCCGCTAGTGCTAGAACCGGATCCACACAAACCACAGCTATCACAAGTTGCTACGACTGATGCAGCTCAGTCATGGAGGAGCTCCCTGCTGATATTATGGACTGCAGGCGATGGGGAGGAAATAACTGAGAGTGACAGAGCTCTTTGTATACAAAAATCAGCAATGGTCTTGGGTGTTGTGTTGGGGGATGCAGCCAGGCCCTCTGATGCATTACCCTGCTTTCTCTTTACTACAATGTCTCCCTTGCAATTGGCTCCGGTTGTGGCAATATTGGTTCTTAAGCTACCTACTAACAAAAGGTAGTTTCTCACTGGCAGCGATCTGCAGTTTCCCTACCTTGTGACGATCATTGTGCTGCCTGAAATCTGGTATCGGTTAAGGTCTCCTGAGATGCTCCTTTCCACTCTGCTCCTGGGACATTGACTTCTCCACTATCCCTTAGATGACTACAGTAATGTCTGAATTAGTGCATGGGTTCTCTCTCTTTTCTTCAGCACCTGAGAACTGTTTGTTATCAACCCCCATACTAAACTCTTACCCAGCTCCTATTTGCATTATTATCATCCTTGAAAGCCCAGATAGAGGATAGTCAGTGAGTTGCTCAGACTGAAGGTCTCATTTCATGTATAATTTTATTGTTTTCCATACAGTGTGAGGGATACCCAAGGGGGCTTTAGTTATATTATATCTTACAGTTTACTTATATTGCATAGATAGACCCAATGTGATTTTTTTTTCATCCTACCTGGTAGCAGATAAATAGTAACATGCATTTGGGCCTGTGGGAGACTGGCCTATCTTTCAATAAGCTCCCTCTTACTACAAGAGTGTATTATAGCAGAATGTGATATTGGCCTTTGATCTATACATTATATTGGAAATGCATAGTAACGTTACTACTGCTGGGCCTTTGTCTAGGATGTACAGTTTCATACACAGTGTGATGTTTCCAGGTTTTCCTGATACGGTTTTCCCTCCTTGTTTGCCCCCGCTTGTAGAACAATTATTTTCTGTGATTATATATAGATCTGGGCCTCTTGTCCATGGTTATAGGTACTTCATTATTTAGGTTTGTCAGTAATTAGCTTATTGATCTCCATAACGATATAATATATCCTGTACACTATACCTCAATGCATATATTTCCCGTGGCCCTCATTTTCAAGCTACTCCTGACTTGATAATGTACTATTGTTATCTGAGCCTTTTTCACTGTCTCTTAGCCCTCTGTATGTTTGTATACACGTATATATATATATATATATATATATATATATATATATATACCGGTATCACCTTGGTTCTCAATGCTCTCCATATATTTGAGGCATTAGCCAGTTACGTAGTATATCTCTCTAACATAGTTTATAGCCAAGTACGGTATTAAGTATTTCCCCCTCTACTCTTATATGGTGCAAATTCCCCTTCCCCCATAATTTAACAAAACCTTTTTTCAACTTTAAAAAACCACGCCTCCCTTCCCCCACTTCGACCGGCTCTTGCCCGCTGTTTATTCCCCTTACCCCCACCATCAGATGGTGCCTAATACAATGCTATTCCAAGCAATCTTAGTTTATTCTTTTTTTATTCTTTTTATTATCTAACTGGAATAGAGATACCTCACTATTGATTATGTTAGGAATACATTTTAATTTTACCTCTAATCCACAAGTGATGTACTCAATTATATCCTCTTTTACAGAAATGGATCCTAATGCCCTTAATAGGTTTTGGTATTTTTTTTTTTTTTGGCCTTTTATCGCCATCTGATGGAATATTATTGCTATAAAACTTAAAATGAGGTTTCAGATTATTATGTTCTTACTGACTTCCTGCAGTATACATCAGATACGGGACCTCCTTAATGATCATTTATGAGGTATGGGTAATGTAATATCCTGACGTTTAGCCCAGTTACCCTCTTTTAGTTTGTTGCAACACTTTGTTGTCATTACTCAAGGGGACAGCGATATAATAATAATATATATACATATATACTGAATAGATATGTACCTCAGTCCTGTATCTAGATGGAAATTCCTCTGATTAACTCTTCGTTTGATATATATATATGTATATGCATGTTATTATTCTATTGGAATTGTTTTATGGTCATACCTTATTGATTGTTATCTCTCAAAGCCTCAATAAAAATCTTTTATAAAAAAAAATAAAAAAAATATGTGTTTTTAACTTTACAATCTCTCCCAGTCCTTTTTTCATTACCGCTGCAATACTTGCTTTGTAGAAACCACAGGGCCCAGGTGCAAGAATCGAAGAAGGGTCCCCCTACCCCCACCTCAAAAAATGTGAATTTGATACATATCTTTTTTTTTTTTTTTTTTACATTTAACACAGAAAAAAAAATGTGAATCAGATTACATGTCTGCAAAAAGAGGTACCCTGTGCCCACAGTTTGTGAGATGGTCTGACTCCCTATTACTGTATATAGTGACACTGTTTAACCCACCAGTACTATATATAGTGAGTTAGCGACACAGTCTGTAATCTGCCGGTGAGATGGCTGGCCTGACCCTACCTGCCCCAGTACTTTATAAAGTGACCACAGTAGTCAGTGACATGGTCCTGCCCCCCATACTGTATATTAGGGTTGACACCCATCCCTTAAAATAAAGAACACTTATACATTACACATGCTGCATGGTGTGCAGGGAGGAATATGTATAGTGCTGTCCAGAAACACAATACATGTTCCTCCCTGCACACCCTGCAGCATGTGCAACTCATAAGTGTCCAGGAAAACATGGCTGAGGTGGCAACCCTAACTGTATATAGTGGCACTGTATAGTGACACGGTTTACCCCCTGCCCCCCATGCTGTAGTAACAAGGTATGTAATTTGCTGGTTCCACAAACATACACACACACATACATGCATAAATACACACACAGTCACATACATACACATAAAAATCAATGGGTAAAACAGAACACTAACCCCAGTAGTCAGAGACACTAGTAAAGCATCATGTCACACTCACATGATATCAGTGCAGGCAGTGGCAGGTCAACGTTTTTTATTCAATTTTTTTTTTTTTAAAGCTGGGTGGAGGCCCAGTAGCAGTTGCGACCTCTGTACCCCCTGAAGTTTCGCCCCTGTACACACTCTTTGAATTCTATGGTTTTACATATCAGGACATAATAGCAATTATCTGGTCTTTAGTAGTCTTAAAATTAGGTAAATACAACCTCAGATTAACCACAGCACATGACATATTACACTGTGTCATGATTTCTTTAACAAAAATAAATCCAAAATGGAGAAGCCATGTGTGAAAAACTAAGTACACCTTTAGTGCTTCCATAGGAATTAAGAGGCTAAGTAGCAGCCAGGTGCTACTAATCAAATGCCCTTGAGAAATTGATTATCAGCAAGTGTGACCACCTCTATTAAATCCAAGGTTTTAGCAGTTTGCCGGTCTAGAGCATTCAGGTGTGTGTATTAAAACAATAAATATTGAATGTGGCGGCACTGTGTCACCTCAGGGGATGCAAGCTGCTCTTTTCCTCTGTGAAACCTGCCTTCTTTCATCTCCAAAATAAAAAGTTCACAATGATGTGGCACATTTTAAATAAAATGGTAGGCACACAAACAGGTCATACTCACAGGATTTCAGTTTTAAATCAGCCTTTTATTAAAACTATCATGAGGGTATCTTCAGATGCAGCTTCAGATGTTATTAATAAATTCCTCAACGCATTTCGGCAAAACAAGCCTTTCTCAATAGCATAAAATCAATATATGTCAAAGCAAGTTGGAGTAGTAGTTTTAATAAAAGGCTGATTTAAAAATAAAATCCTGTGAGTATGACCTGTTTGTGCGCCTACCATTTTATTTGGAACGTGCTACCCCATTGTGAGCTTTTTATTTTGGAGGTGAAAGAATGCAGGTTTCACAGAGGAAAAGAGCAGCTTGCATCCCATGAGGTGACACATCACCACCACATTCGATATTTATTGTTTCTGGATACGGTCTGGGAGAACCGGGGCTAGCAGCAAGCATCTGAAGGGAAGTGCCAACATAGCTTCATACTTTACTGCTATTTACAATGCAAAGGAAGAAAGAAATCAGCAATGATCTTAGAAAAGCAATTTGGGAATGGTTATAAGGCCATTTCCAAACAATTTAAAGTCCATTATTCTACAAGGAGAAAGATTATTCACAAGTGGAAAACATTCAAGACAGTTGCCAATCTTCTTAGGAGTGGACATCCCAGCAAATTACCCCAACTCAGACTCTACAGGTCTCAGTTAGGATGTTAAATGTTAAAGTTCATGACAATACAATTAGAAAAAGACTGAACAAGTATGTCTTGTATAGATTGGTTGTCAGGAGAAAACCTGTCTCTCTAAAAAGAACATGGCAGCATGGCTTAGGTTTGCAAAGTTGCATCTGAACAAACCACAAAACTTCTGGAACAATGTCCTTTGGACAGACAAGACCAACATGAAGAAGTTTGGCCATAATGCACAGTACCACGTTTGGCAAACACCAAACACAGCATATCAGCACAAACACATCATTAGTGATGTCCCGAACTGTTCGCCCGCGAACGGTTCACAGCGAACATAGGTTGTTCGCGTTCGCGTTTGTGGGCGAACACATGGCGATGTTCGATCCGCCCCTATGTGTCATCATTGTGGAAACTTTGACCCTTTATGTCACAGCCGCCTGACACCTTAGAGCCAATCAACATCAGACACTCCCTCACAGACACTCCCAGCTACTCGGAATCCGCCATTTTAGACTCATAACGACCTTGCTTTTTTAATGAGAGGACGTGTTGTGTTTTTGCTCCTGACATTAATAGCAAAAACATAGCTAGGCTAGTGTATTTACAGTCCAGAAGGACTCCACTCATCTCTGCTGCAAGCACAGCACCCCAAAAAGCCCTTTTTAGGGCTATATTTCGTGCCAGTTTTTTTTTGTTTCTTTTTTTTTTTTATTAGCATTTACCTGGCTTTCAGCTGTGTGTTTAAGGCTCACAGCATATGCTGTGACTACTGCCACCACTGATATCTCCCTAACAACATTAGTTTAAATTTAACTAACCCAAACATATAATTATTTTTCTAGTGTAATTTTTTTTCATTTTCTATCAGGCCAGTGTCACACAGCATATACTCTGGTTCATTGCTCTGTGCCAGCCAGCAGCCACCAGTGTTAATATCCTTTTATAACATTATTTTTAATTTAAAAAAAAAAACACAAAAAAATATTTTTCTAATGTAATCTAATTACATTTACTATCATGCCTGTGTCTGTCAGGCTCACTCAGCATTAATATACCTCTTTTTTTTTCTTCAGTCTTTTGGTTAATTGGTCTGTGCCAGGCATCCACCCAGCACTCATATCTATTTTTCTTTCACCTTAATTTTAATATAAAAAAAAAAAGTTTAAATTTGTTTGCTAGTGTAATGTAATATAATTTTCTATCCGGTCTGTGTGTTTTGCTGACATAGAGAGCCTACTGTGTTTACTTGCTGCCCTCCCTAGTCTATGAGCCACGACTCATATGTGTTTAACCTTTTTTTAATTTCCCCCCCAAAAAAATAATTTCAATCATTTTTCTAGTGTAATCTAATAGTATTTTCTATCAGGCGTGTGTGTATCCGACATACAGAGCCTACTGTTTTTAATAGCTGCCCTTCCTAGGCTATCAGCCACGACTCATATGTATGTGCTTAACCTTTTTCTTAAAATTTCCAAAAAAAAGTCTTTAAATCATTATGCTAGTGTAATCTAATTGTATTTTCTATCAAGCCTGTGTCTAACTGTCTATCTGACTTACACAGCATACTGTTGTTATAATTGCTGCCCTACGTAGCAGCCAGCCAGTGCGACCACTCATAGAGTCATATGTGCATTGCACTTCTTAACATAATTTTAATATTAAAATCTAAAATTTTAAAATATTTTGCTAGTGTAATGTAACTTAATTTTCTATCAGTCCTGTGTTTTTGTCACTTACACAGCATACTGTGTTAAATTGCTGCCCTACCTACCATCCACGACTCATATCTGCCAGCCTGTCTGCCAGGCCCAAGTAGCCAATTAGTGGCACCAATCACAATTCTTGTAACAGTAATAAAAAAAAAAAAAACATAATTTTTTGGACTGCAAATATTCAGTCTCCTAGTGCCATTGAATTTCATTTACCTCCTGCCTGACACTGCCAGCCTTTTGTGCCAGGCCGTCTAGCCAACTATTTACACCAATCATAATTGTTGTAACAGTCAGACAGTATAGTTATTAATTTAAATAAAAAATTTTTTTAATGTTGATCTTAATCCTCAGTTTGCTCGTGCCTTTGAATTGCACTTTTCTACAGCCTTCCAAGCCTGTGTGCCAGGCCTACTTAAAAAATATTTACACCAATCATATTTGTTGTGACAGTATTCTAATAATTAAAAATTAAAATTTTTGGTAATAGTTGCTGTGATTTGAATCGTCAGTTTGCTGGTGCCATTGAAACGCACTTTCCTCCTGCCTTGCAGCCTGCTGTGAGCCAGGCCCCCACCTAGCCAATTGTTGTCAGCAATCATATTTCTGTTAACAGTATTGCAAAAATTGTCAATCATCACTGTTTAGACTGTCAGTAATCAGTATCCTAGTGTCCTTGAATTGCATCTCCCTCCTGCCTGCCATCCTTTTGTGCCAGGCCGTCTTGCCAACTATTTAAACCAATCCTAATTTTTTGTCACAGTATAGTTACTAATTAAAATTAAAAAAATCTTTATTGTTGATAATCTTAACCCTCAGTTTGCTCGTGCCTTTGAATTGCACTTTTCTACAGCCTTCCAAGCCTGTGTGCCAGGCCTACTTAAAAAATATTTACACCAATCATATTTGTTGTGACAGTATTCTAATAATTAAAAATTAAAATTTTTGGTAATAGTTGCTGTGATTTGAATCCTCAGTTTGCTGGTGCCATTGAATAGCACTTTCCTCCTGCCTTGAAGCCTGCTGTGAGCCAGGCCCCCACCTAGCCAATTGTTGTCAGCAATCATATTTCTGTTAACAGTATTGCAAAAATTGTCAATCATCACTGTTTAGACTGTCAGTAATCAGTCTCCTAGTTTCCTTGAATTGCATCTCCCTCCTGCCTGCCATCCTTTTGTGCCAGGCCGTCTTGCCAACTATTTACACCAATCCAAATTCTTTGTCACAGTATAGTTACTAATTAAAATTAAAAAAATATTTATTGTTGATGATCTTAACCCTCAGTTTGCTCGTGCCTTTGAATTGCACTTTTCTACAGCCTTCCAAGCCTGTGTGCCAGGCCTACTTAAAAAATATTTACACCAATCATATTTGTTGTGACAGTATTCTAATAATTAAAAATTAAAATTTTTGGTAATAGTTGCTGTGATTTGAATCCTCAGTTTGCTGGTGCCATTGAATAGCACTTTCCTCCTGCCTTGCAGCCTGCTGTGAGCCAGGCCCCCACCTAGCCAATTGTTGTCAGCAATCATATTTCTGTTAACAGTATTGCAAAAATTGTCAATCATCACTGTTTAGACTGTCAGTAATCAGTCTCCTAGTGTCCTTGAATTGCATCTCCCTCCTGCCTGCCATCCTTTTGTGCCAGGCCGTCTTGCCAACTATTTACACCAATCCTAATTCTTTGTCACAGTATAGTTACTAATTAAAATTAAAAAAATCTTTATTGTTGATGATTTTAACCCTCAGTTTGCTTGTGCCTTTGAATTGCACTTTTCTACAGCCTTCCAAGCCTGTGTGCCAGGCCTACTTAAAAAATATTTACACCAATCATATTTGTTGTGACAGTATTCTAATAATTAAAAATGAAATTTTTTGGTAATAGTTGCTGTGATTTGAATCCTCAGTTTGCTGGTGCCATTGAATAGCACTTTCCTCCTGCCTTGCAGCCTGCTGTGAGCCAGGCCCCCACCTAGCCAATTGTTGTCAGCAATCATATTTCTGTTAACAGTATTGCAAAAATTGTCAATCATCACTTTTTAGACTGTCAGTAATCAGTCTCCTAGTTTCCTTGAATTGCATCTCCCTCCTGCCTGCCATCCTTTTGTGCCAGGCCGTCTTGCCAACTATTTACACCAATCCAAATTCTTTGTCACAGTATAGTTAATAATTAAAATTAAAAAAATCTTTATTGTTGATGATCTTAACCCTCAGTTTGCTCGTGCCTTTGAATTGCACTTTTCTACAGCCTTCCAAGCCTGTGTGCCAGGCCTACTTAAAAAATATTTACACCAATCATATTTATTGTGACAATATTCTAATAATTAAAAATTAAAATTTTTGGTAATAGTTGCTGTGATTTGAATCCTCAGTTTGCTGGTGCCATTGAATAGCACTTTCCTCCTGCCTTGAAGCCTGCTGTGAGCCAGGCCCCCACCTAGCCAATTGTTGTCAGCAATCATATTTCTGTTAACAGTATTGCAAAAATTGTCAATCATCACTGTTTAGACTATCAGTAATCAGTCTCCTAGTTTCCTTGAATTGCATCTCCCTCCTGCCTGCCATCCTTTTGTGCCAGGCCGTCTTGCCAACTATTTACACCAATCCAAATTCTTTGTCACAGTATAGTTACTAATTAAAATTAAAAAAATATTTATTGTTGATGATCTTAACCCTCAGTTTGCTCGTGCCTTTGAATTGCACTTTTCTACAGCCTTCCAAGCCTGTGTGCCAGGCCTACTTAAAAAATATTTACACCAATCATATTTGTTGTGACAGTATTCTAATAATTAAAAATTAAAATTTTTGGTAATAGTTGCTGTGATTTGAATCCTCAGTTTGCTGGTGCCATTGAATAGCACTTTCCTCCTGCCTTGCAGCCTGCTGTGAGCCAGGCCCCCACCTAGCCAATTGTTGTCAGCAATCATATTTCTGTTAACAGTATTGCAAAAATTGTCAATCATCACTGTTTAGACTGTCAGTAATCAGTCTCCTAGTGTCCTTGAATTGCATCTCCCTCCTGCCTGCCATCCTTTTGTGCCAGGCCGTCTTGCCAACTATTTACACCAATCCTAATTCTTTGTCACAGTATAGTTACTAATTAAAATTAAAAAAATCTTTATTGTTGATGATTTTAACCCTCAGTTTGCTTGTGCCTTTGAATTGCACTTTTCTACAGCCTTCCAAGCCTGTGTGCCAGGCCTACTTAAAAAATATTTACACCAATCATATTTGTTGTGACAGTATTCTAATAATTAAAAATGAAATTTTTTGGTAATAGTTGCTGTGATTTGAATCCTCAGTTTGCTGGTGCCATTGAATAGCACTTTCCTCCTGCCTTGCAGCCTGCTGTGAGCCAGGCCCCCACCTAGCCAATTGTTGTCAGCAATCATATTTCTGTTAACAGTATTGCAAAAATTGTCAATCATCACTTTTTAGACTGTCAGTAATCAGTCTCCTAGTTTCCTTGAATTGCATCTCCCTCCTGCCTGCCATCCTTTTGTGCCAGGCCGTCTTGCCAACTATTTACACCAATCCAAATTCTTTGTCACAGTATAGTTAATAATTAAAATTAAAAAAATCTTTATTGTTGATGATCTTAACCCTCAGTTTGCTCGTGCCTTTGAATTGCACTTTTCTACAGCCTTCCAAGCCTGTGTGCCAGGCCTACTTAAAAAATATTTACACCAATCATATTTATTGTGACAATATTCTAATAATTAAAAATTAAAATTTTTGGTAATAGTTGCTGTGATTTGAATCCTCAGTTTGCTGGTGCCATTGAATAGCACTTTCCTCTTGCCTTGCAGCCTGCTGTGAGCCAGGCCCCCACCTAGCCAATTGTTGTCAGCAATCATATTTCTGTTAACAGTATTGCAAAAATTGTCAATCATCACTGTTTAGACTGTCAGTAATCAGTCTCCTAGTTTCCTTGAATTGCATCTCCCTCCTGCCTGCCATCCTTTTGTGCCAGGCCGTTTTGCCAACTATTTACACCAATCCAAATATTTTGTCACAGTATAGTTACTAATTAAAATTAAAAAAATCTTTATTGTTGATGATCTTAATCCTTAGTTTGCTCGTGCCTTTGAATTTCATTTTTCTACAGCCTTCCAAGCCTGTGTGCCAGGCCTACTTAAAAAATATTTATACCAATCATATTTATTTATTTATTTATTTTATTTATTAAACATTTTTTTATTGAGGACATATCGTTAACAGATTACTTTTCTCCAGTAAAGATATATACAACATCAAAAATCAATAAAGCATAAAAAGTATATTTACATGTGCAAGGTTCAGTAACGGTAAAATACCAATGATAATGCAAGTTTCTCCCTGCAAGGGAGTCCTCGTTTTTACAGAGGTCACCTTTTATATATATAGTAAACTTTCATGGGTATACAATCGTATATCATCGTTCTATAAAGGTGTTATCCTTAGAACAGCAATCCAGTCAATGGAAGTTATTAAGTAGTGTGGTTTTAACTATCATGTTACATCACAGTTTCCTATTAGTATGGAGGGGCCTTCCGACCCCTCTCCGCTCATTATCTGCTAGGGAGGATATTGGGCTTCTGTCTTGGTTTCTGGGAAGGTGTGGGGGGAGAAGGGCATATGAGGAGGTTGGAAGTTGGGGTAGCTAGAAGAAACGTATTTCTATATATCTTCCTATTTCTGAGGGTTCAAGTGGGAGTTAGGTGAGTCAACATGGATTCCCACGGTTCCCAAATTAGGCAGTAATTATGTAATTGCCCTTGTTCTCTAGCCACATAATTTTCCATATTTTTGATATAGTTCACTCCCTCAATTACACTCTGTATTCTGGGGAGTTGACTCTTTTTCCAATTCCTGGCTATTAGCAATTTAGCAGAGAGGAGGATATATATCAAGAGCTTTTGCTTGGTTTTGGGGAGCTTGTCCATATCTAGGTGTAGTATGGCTAGGGCTGGACTCAAGGTTGGCGCTAGTTCTAAGTCTTTACAGATCTTTTCGATTTTCTGCCAGTAAGTCGTCAGTTTAGGGCAGGTCCACCAGACATGGATGGGGGACCCCGGCTCTCCACATTTCCTCCAACACTGTTGTGAGTGGTCAGGAAAAAGCTTCTGTAGTTTTGTAGGTACTAAGTGCCATCTGGTGATTATTTTGAAGTATAACTCATAGAGAGTAACGCAATGGGTTGCTTTTTTCGTTAAGCTAATGGCCTTGCTCCAGGCGTCTGGTGGAAATGTGGCCTGCAATTCTCTCTCCCATGCAGTCATATGAATTGTTTTTGGAGTAGTCTCTTCTTCAATAAGACAGTGATAATGTACTGTGAGGGGTTTATGTTGCTGGGTATTGGTTGTCCATCGTGTCTCCCAAATAGTCAGGTCTCTCAATGGTTCGTCTAGGAAGCCCCAGGATTTCAACAGTGTACGGAGTCTCAGTAAGTCAAATTGGTGTTTGGGAGTTAGTGTAGGGAGGCTCTGCATGTCTCTATGTGTTCTTAAGTGTCCGTTGCAGTAAAAGTCACCCACTGTGTTTATGCCCGTAGTAGCCCATGCGCTAAGATGTGTATTAAGTAGCCCCACTAGAAGGGCCCTTATTGGATGTATTGGTGAGGGGTGCGGGGCCACCAGTTTGTTATGACGCAGCTTATTCCAAGCTTCTTGACATCCTTTCACTATGTTGTTGGCGACATGAACTTTGGCTTGCCAGTGTGGGGGTAGCCAAAGCAGATCTTCAAGATAGACGTAAGCTGGCAGTGAGGCCTGCTCTAAATCTCTCCACCTTGTTGGGGGGAGATCTTTACTCCATGCTGTATCATGGGTTAGCATTGCCGCTTCATAATATTTCCGAACGCTAGGGAGGCCAAGTCCTCCCTTCTCTATCGGCATCTGCAGGATGTGTGCAGCCACCCGGGGTCTTTTATCCTGCCAAGTGTATGAGTTAAAGAGGGTCTGAAACTTCCTAATCAATGTATATGGGACTGGCATCGGAATGCAGCGGAACAGGTAGGTAATCTTTGGTAAGATCATCATTTTAAGAGCCACTATTCTGCCCATCCAAGATATTTCACTATATCTTTTAGAGTGAAGCTCCGAAGTGACGGCTGTTAGCAGCTTTTCAAAGTTTTCTTTGATCACCACCGACTTTTTATGGGAGAGAAAGACTCCCAAGTGGCGAACTGCTTTGCAGGACCACTTGAAGGAGTAAGCAAGCTGGATCTCTTCCCTTTCATGCTGCAGAATATTAAGGGAGTAGGCCTCCGTCTTGGTCACATTAAGTTTGTAATAAGAGATTTCTCCGAATCGTGCGAAAAGGGCCATTAACGGGGGGATAGAGTCAACTGGGTCTGAAAGAAAGACCGTAAGGTCATCGGCAAATAGCGCAAGCTTCTGAGGGGTATCATGCATCTGTACGCCATGAATCTGTTTTGATTCTCTAATTGCGATTGCCAGGGGCTCAATAGCCAAAACAAACAATAGGGGGGAGAGGGGGCATCCCTGTCTGGTTCCGTTACTGATTGTGATCTTAGGGGAGCAGAATCCTAATCCTCTAACAACTGCGGTGGGGGCCGAGTACAGCGCCTTGGTCGCTGTGATGAATGAGTCCGGTATTCCAAACGCTGATAGAGTAGTCCCATCTCACCCTGTTGAAGGCCTTTTCGGCATCAAACGACAGGGTGAGTACCGGGATTCCCATAGCCGCGGCTTCTGAGAAGATATTTAAAAGGCGCCGGGTATTATCGGAACCCTGCCTTCCTTGTACAAAGCCCACCTGATCTAGGTGTATAATTGTCTGCAAGTGCTTCCCTAGCCTATTAGCCAATATTTTAGCGTAGATTTTTGCATCTACGTTGATGAGTGCGATGGGCCTGTAGCTAGAGCACAGTAATGGGTCTTTACCTTCCTTGTGAATTGTGGTAATGTTGGCTTCCAGGAATTCTGCCAGGAAGGCGCCTTTAGTTGCTACTTTTTGGAAGAGGCGGAGCAGTATCGGGGTTATGATCGGGCTAAGTGTTCGATAGAACATTGCCGTGAACCCATCTGGCCCAGGGGCCTTATGGGGTGCGAGGTCCTCTATGGCTGCTTTGACCTCTTCTAATGTGAACTGTCGCTGTAATTCGGCTTTAGATTCCTCAGTTAAAGTGGGCACAGGTAGTATTTCTAAGAATTTGAGAATGTCGCCATGGTCAGAGCTGCCAGTTGCTTCAGATTGCTCAAGATTGTATAGTGACTAGTGAATAGTAACTAGCAAACGCAGCGCCTATTTCTTTAGGAGAGTGTACCACACCACTGCACGTCGCTATGTGGGGTATCCTTTTCTGTAGTGTGCGCATGCGTAATTTGTTAGCTAGAAGCTTGTCTGCCCTATTGCCTTTGTGGTAATACAATTGTTTGAGCTTATGTAGATTCTCCTGGACCCGGGACAGATCTCTCTTGGAGATTTTTTCCCTGATAAGTCCAATTTGATTGGCTACTTGAACACTAGGGATCGTTTTGTTTGTCTGTTCAAGGGCACGAAGATCTCCATATAACTTCGCTAAGGGCTGGCTATGCTCTTTGCGCAGTCGGGCCATTTTTTTAATAAAATGACCCTGTAGGTATGCTTTAAGAGCGGCCCAGACCATGTCAATGTCGGTGGTTCCTGTGTCATTATGTGACAGGAACTCCTTCACAACCTCTTGGAGCGCCGGAAGCTCTATATCAGAGAGCCATTGCTCAGAAAGTCGCCATGGCGGCCTATTAGTCAGGGCTTGTAGTTGAGTGAAATCTAAGCAGACCATGTCATGGTCTGACCATGTACACGGTCTGATGGAAGGGTTAGTAAATTGGTCTAGAGACCACGAATCGCAGAATATATGATCGATCCTGGAATATGAATTGTGGGCTTTTGAGTAGTGTGTAAAGTCTTTCTCTGAAGGTGCTAAGCATCTCCAAGCGTCATAAAGGTTGTGTTGGTATATGAGTTTCCGGAAAGCGTTGGAGGTAGATGAGACGTTTCTGTCAGAGTGTGTCGTAATGGTGGATTGCTTGTCTTTGGCTGGGTCCCAGACCATGTTGAAATCCCCACCAATAATTAGGTGTCCTCTTTTAATCTGTTCTACGTGTGCTAATAATTTGCGGAGGAAGGGAACTTGTTTGGAATTAGGTGCATATAATGAGACTAGTGTGAACAGTGTGTCATTAAGTGAACAGATAAGTATCAGGTACCTACCCTCACTATCTCTTTCAATATACTCCATGGTAAAGGACAAGTCTCTACTAATCAGGAGGGCAACTCCTTTGGTCCTGCCCTCAGAATTGGAGGCAGTTTCACATACTGGGAAGTATCGGGAAATCCCAGAGAGTCGGGGTTCCCCCATCCAGTGTGTCTCCTGTAGGAACATTATGTGTACTTTGTGTGCTAGGAGATATCGCTGTAGCAATTTCCTCTTAGTGGGGGAATTTAAGCCTTGCGCGTTCAGCGTAGCTATACGTATCGGGGCCATTTTGGGAGTGGCGGGGGGCTGCGTGGGTTACTTAGGGTGGTAAATCAGTCTAGCAGTCAAATGTGGCGGATCAGTCTTATGCTGTGAGGGCTAGGAAAACGTGATATATATTAACTGAGAGATTTTATAAAAGGAAACCTCTATGACTGGATAAAAGTGATAAGTATACACTTTCGCAATGAGTGCACCAACCGTTCTTTGCCAGTGGGGCACAACTAATATTGTGGGGGGGAGCTAAGCAGAGAGGGGTCCACGACCCCGTCGACTTAAAGTATTGGTTATAAATCTGTGGAATGAAAAAGCATATGTATTGCATACGTACATCATACATAATAGAACATTTAATGCTGTAAACCTCATATTATAAACATTAATCTCAACAACAACAACAACAGGAGGGATTTTGAACAGAACTGGGCGATGCAACGTAAAGTGATTAGTGGTGTATCAACTACCTTTCCCATTCTGGGCATTACTTAATTCCCTGTGCCTCGTATAGAGCCCTATTCATTACACAAGCAGGTTCTCGCTAGGAATCTGATCTATGCGGGCATGGAATTATCTCTAATCTTTAGGGTACTAACTGTGGATCGACTTGCCATAGGAGTTAGAGACTTACAGCTAAAGTATCGGCAAGGGCAGGTTAGTCGTTTTGTGAGGTAGTCGTGCTTAAGTTAGATTAGATGCCTCTATACTCCCAATATAGGACAGGGCTTAGCAGGAGGCATTAAGATATGATATGGGTAGAGTGTATGTCAGACTCATGGAGAAGGTCCTAGCATGATGGGGGCCATGTACTAGTTATGGGCGCTCAGATACAGATTCAGTCTCCTCTCTGTGTCTCCTGCTACTAAGTGCTGAAGGGGACAGTATAAATAAGCTTATAGGTGTTCAATTGCCTAAATATATAAGTCTGAGTAATAGACTAACAATAAATATGTGATCAATAACTCAATATAACAAAACAACAATTTACATGTGGGGATAAGTAAAGAAACAGGCATATTTAAGGATTATGGTAAGTGTCCATTACTTGGGTAAACAAATAAGCTACAATATATGATTGCTTAGGTCTCACCCATCTTCATCCTGCTTAGGCAGGATAGCAGTCCTGAAACATTGAAGAGCACTCCCTCCTATGGTGAGTCATCTTCGTTTTTCAGAGGGTCCAGCAGATAGAATGAACAAAGTAAGTAAAACAAGTAGAACAAAAAGAAAAGCAGACAGGCTCTCTACTTGTCTGCATCTCGTTGTGAATCAGTAGAATCTCTGTGCTTCTTAAAGGCTTCGTTGGATGTTCCAGAAGTACCAGAGGATCTTTGTGGGAGCGGTTTCCATGGTGGGGCTGACGCCCTCAGTCCATTGCCTATTTCTGTGTCGGGAGAGCGATCTCCTCCATCTGGAGGGAGGAAGTTCCACTTTTACAGCAACTCACGTGCCTGTTGAGGGGTAGAGGCCATATATTGGTGACTGTCCTTGGTGATAAACAACCTTACTGGGAACCCCCACCTGTACTTCAGATCTCTCTCTCTCAGTATTTTAGTATAGGGCTGGAAATGTTTGCGGATCTGGAGCGTGTGAGTAGAAAGATCCGGGTAGATTTGCAGACCTGCATACCCTTCAGGTAATTGCTTGTCTCTGGCTAAGGCTCTAATGATTTTTTCTCTGTAGGTATAGTAGTGAAGCCTCGCTATCACATCTCTTGGTTGTCCACCATCCGCTGTTCGTGCCCTGAGGGCTCTGTGTACTCTGTCTATGAGATTCTCATCACCTGTCGCTGACCCCAATACAGCTTCAAATAGACCATGTAGATATTTCTCAAGGTCCTGTGGTAGAACTGATTCCTGCACGCCTTTAATGCGTATATTGTTGCGACGCGACCTGTCTTCTAGGTCCGCTAGCTTCAATTCCAAATCAGTGATCTGAATGGCCAGGGATTGGGAGTAGCTAAGAAGGTTGGTGTGATCTATTACCAAGTCTTCTTGTTTGCGCTCCAGCGCATCAGTTCTCTCTCCTATGAGACCGATATCTCTCTTCTACACCAATCATATTTGTTGTGACAGTATTCTAATAATTAAAAATTAAAATTTTTGGTAATAGTTGCTGTGATTTGAATCGTCAGTTTGCTGGTGCCATTGAATAACACTTTCCTCCTGCCTTGCAGCCTGCTGTGAGCCAGGCCCACCTAGACAATTGTTGTCAGCAATCATATTTCTGTTAACAGTATTGCAAAAATTGTCAATCATCACTGTTTAGACTGTCAGTAATCAGTCTCCTAGTGTCCTTGAATTTCATCTCCCTCCTGCCTGCCATCCTTTTGTGCCAGGCCGTCTTGCCAACTATTTACACCAATCCAAATTCTTTGTCACAGTATAGTTACTAATTAAAATTAAAAAAATATTTATTGTTGATGATCTTAACCCTCAGTTTGCTCGTGCCTTTGAATTGCACTTTTCTACAGCCTTCCAAGCCTGTGTGCCAGGCCTACTTAAAAAATATTTACACCAATCATATTTATTGTGACAGTATTCTAATAATTAAAAATTAAAATTTTTGGTAATAGTTGCTGTGATTTGAATCCTCAGTTTGCTGGTGCCATTGAATAGCACTTTCCTCCTGCCTTGAAGCCTGCTGTGAGCCAGGCCCCCACCTAGCCAATTGTTGTCAGCAATCATATTTCTGTTAACAGTATTGCAAAAATTGTCAGTCATCACTGTTTAGACTGTGAGTAATCAGTCTCCTAGTGTCCTTGAATTGCATCTCCCTCCTGCCTGCCATCCTTTTGTGCCAGGCCGTTTTGCCAACTATTTACACCAATCCAAATATTTTGACACAGTATAGTTACTAATTAAAATTAAAAAAATCTTTATTGTTGATGATCTTAATCCTCAGTTTGCTCGTGCCTTTGAATTTCACTTTTCTACAGCCTTCCAAGCCTGTGTGCCAGGCCTACTTAAAAAATATTTACACCAATCATATTTGTTGTGACAGTATTCTAATAATTAAAAATGAAATTTTTTGGTAATAGTTGCTGTGATTTGAATCCTGTTTGCTGGTGCCATTGAATAGCACTTTCCTCCTGCCTTGCAGCCTGCTGTGAGCCAGGCCCCCACCTAGCCAATTGTTGTCAGCAATCATATTTCTGTTAACAGTATTTCAAAAATTGTCAGTCATCACTGTTTAGACTGTGAGTAATCAGTCTCCTAGTTTCCTTGAATTGCATCTCCCTCCTGCCTGCCATCCTTTTGTGCCAGGCCGTTTTGCCAACTATTTACACCAATCCAAATATTTTGTCACAGTATAGTTACTAATTAAAATTAAAAAAATCTTTATTGTTGATGATCTTAATCCTCAGTTTGCTCGTGCCTTTGAATTTCAATTTTCTACAGCCTTCCAAGCCTGTGTGCCAGGCCTACTTAAAAAATATTTACACCAATCATATTTGTTGTGACAGTATTCTAATAATTAAAAATGAAATTTTTTGGTAATAGTTGCTGTGATTTGAATCCTGTTTGCTGGTGCCATTGAATAGCACTTTCCTCCTGCCTTGCAGCCTGCTGTGAGCCAGGCCCCCACCTAGCCAATTGTTGTCAGCAATCATATTTCTGTTAACAGTATTTCAAAAATTGTCAGTCATCACTGTTTAGACTGTGAGTAATCAGTCTCCTAGTTTCCTTGAATTGCATCTCCCTCCTGCCTGCCATCCTTTTGTGCCAGGCCGTTTTGCCAACTATTTACACCAATCCAAATATTTTGTCACAGTATAGTTACTAATTAAAATTAAAAAAATCTTTATTGTTGATGATCTTAATCCTCAGTTTGCTCGTGCCTTTGAATTTCATTTTTCTACAGCCTTCCAAGCCTGTGTGCCAGGCCTACTTAAAAAATATTTACACCAATCATATTTGTTGTGACAGTATTCTAATAATTAAAAATTAAAATTTTTGGTAATAGTTGCTGTGATTTGAATCCTCAGTTTGCTGGTGCCATTGAATAGCAATTTCCTCCTGCCTTTCAGTCTGCTGTGAGCCAGGCCCCCACCTAGCCAATTGTTGTCAGCAATCATATTTCTTTTAACAGTATTTCAAAAATTGTCAATCATCACTGTTTTGACTGTCATTAATCAGTCTCCTAGTGTCCTTGAATTGCATCTACCTCCTGCCTGCCATCCTTTTGTGCCAGGCCGTCTTGCCAACTATTTACACCAATCTTAATTGTTGTCACAGTATAGTTACTAATTAAAATTAAAAAAATCTTGATTGTTGATCTTAATCCTTTTTTTGCTTGTGCCATTGAATTGCACTTTTCTACTGCCTGCCAGCCTGTGTGCCAGGCCCAACTATCCAATTAGTGCTAGCAATCATATTTCTTTTAACAGTATTGCAAAATTTGTCAATCAACACTGTTTTGACTGTCAATCTGCAGTCTACTAGTGCCCTTGAATTGCATTTTCCTCCTGCCTGCCTGCCTGTGTGCCCGTCCCAACTAGCCAATTAGTGCCACCATTCATATTTATTGTAACAGGATTGGAATTTTTGTTAATCATAACTGTTTTGACTGTTCTTCAGTCTCCTAGTGCCATTGAATTGCAGTTTCCTTTCTCCCAGCGTGTGTGCCAGACAGGCCCATTTGCCAAATAGTGCCAAACAATCATATTTGTTGCCACAGTACTAGTAATATTTTAAAAAATTAACAATTTGTGATTTTTAAAACATCTGTCTTTTTTGTTGTTGTCAGTCTCACAGCGTATACTGTGCCCAATTTCACAGTGCCACCACTCAATTGGTGTAATAGTATTGTTAGTGTCCATTTAAAAAAAAATGACAGACAGAGGCAGGCCACCCCGCAGGTTCCGTGGTCGTGGTCGTGGTGCTGTGATTCCTTTAGACCCTACAAATATGCACATTGTTCAGACGCCGGGTGCCAGGGGGGATGCAAAAACTTCTGAGGAGGACCTAGTTGAATGGCTAACACAGGAAACCCAATCTTCTTCAGCTTCCGCTGCTAGTCCTCCTAACCTTGACGCACCATCTAAGTCCAGCTGTGCTTTGGGCAGGTCTCAAGTGACCAGTGCCACTCCGCCGCCTGTCGCCACCACCAACACTAGCACCACAGCCGCTTCACTTGATCTGTCACAGGAGTTATTGACACATCATTTGGAAGAAATGAGTGATGCGCAACCATCATTGACAGAGGACGTAGATAATAGTGATCAGTCTCAGTCAGGCAGCATTACCGACATGGAGGTACGGTGTGATGATGATGATGATGATGATGATGATGTTGTACCCGCTGCTGCTTCCTTTCTTGATGTTTCAGATACAAGTGAAGCGGTTGATGATGATGTGTCGGTGGATGTCACGTAGGTGCCTGCTAGAAGAGAAGAAGAAGAGGGGGAAAGTTCAGATGGGGAGACATAGAGGAGGAGGAGGAGACAATTTGAAAGCATGGGGAGGTCGTCTCAAGGAGCTAGTGGCACAGTCAGAAAGCATGCATCGTCACCAGGGGTCAGCCAGACAGCCCGCCGACGCCCATCAACACATGCTGTTGCCACCACCAGAATGCCGTCATCGCAGAGCTCAGCAGTGTGGCATTTTTTTGTGTGTCTGCCTCTGACAACAGCGATGCCATTTGCAACCTGTGCCAAAAGAAACTGAGTCGTGGGAAGTCCAACAGCCACCTAGGTACAACTGCTTTGCGAAGGCACATGGTCTCGCATCACAAAGGCCGATGTGAAGAACACATGAGTAGAAGCAGCACACAAAGTGAAAGCCGCCCTCCTCCTCCAGCATCTTCAGCCACATCAACCAGTGATGTCCTCCTTGCCCCCTCTCAACCATCCTCCACTCAGTCTCTCTTACGTAGCAGTTCCTGTTCATCTGCCCACAGTCAGGTGTCTGTCAAGGACATGTTTGAGCATAAGAAGCCAATTTCTCAAAGTCACCCCCTTGCCCGGCGTCTGACAGTTGGCTTGTCTGAACTCTTAGCCCGCCAGCTTTTACCATACAAGCTGGTGGAGTCTGATGCTTTCAAAAAATTTGTATCTATTGGGACACCGCAGTGGAAGGTACCTGGCAGAAATTTCTTTTGACAAAAGGCAATCCCAAACCTGTACTCTGTTGTGAGAAAGGAAGTTATGGCATGTCTGGCACACAGCGTTGGGGCAAGGGTCCATATTACCACGGATAGCTGGTCTGCAAAGCATGGTCAGGGCAGGTATATCACCTACACTGCGCATTGGGTAAACCTGCTGACTTCTGACAAACATGGAATGCGTGGGTCTGCAGAAGAGTTGGTGACACCGCAACGACTTGCAGGGAGGCCTGCTGCTACCTCCTCTACTCCTCCTACTCCATCCTCTTCCATAACCTCTTCCTCGGCTGAGTCCTCTTCAACTTCTGCGTCTTGCTCCACATCTATGGCACCCCCCCAGCTCCCCAGGTACTATGCTACATCCCGGGTACGGCAGTGTCACGCCATCTTGGGGTTGACTTGCCTGAAAGCGGAGAGTTTCACAACGCACCAGCACTCCTGACCGCCCTGAACGCACAGGTGGATCAGTGGCTGACTCCGCACCAACTGGAGATTGGCAAGGTTGTTTCTGACAATGGAAGTAATTTGGTGGCGGCATTGAAATTGGGCAAGTTGACACATGTGCCGTGCATGGCACATGTTTGTAATCTAATTGTACAACGATTTGTCCATAAGTACCCAGGCTTACAGGACGTCCTGAAGCAGGCCAGGAAGGTGTGTGGCCATTTCAGGCGTTCCTACACGGCCATGGCGCACTTGTCTGATATCCAGCGTCGAAACAACCTGCCAGTGAGGCGCTTGATTTGCGACAGCCCGACACAATGGAATTCAACACTCCTAATGTTTGACCGCCTGCTCCAACAAGAAAAAGCTGTTAATGAGTATTTGTATGACCGGGGTGCTAGGACAGCCTCTGGGGAGCTGGGGATATTTTTGCCAAATTACTGGACGCTCATGCGCAATGCCTGTAGGCTCATGCGTCCTTTTGAGGAGGTGACAAACCTTGTCAGTAGCACCGAAGGCACCATCAGCGACATCATACCATTTGTTTTCTTCCTGGAGCGTGCCCTGCGAAGAGTGCTGGATCAGGCAGTAGATGAGCGTGAAAAGGAAGCGGGAGAGTTGTGGTGTCCATCACCCCCACAAACAGCCGAATCAGCATTGCTTGCTGGACCTGCAGCAACGCAGGAAGAGGATTGTGAGGAAGAGGAGTCAGAGGATGAATGTGGCTTTGGGGAGGATGAGGAGGAGGAAGACCGAGCACAACAGTCATCCCAGGGTGCTCGTTGTTGTCACCTCTCTGGTACCCATGGTGTTGTACGTGGCTGGGGGGAAGAAGATACCATCAGTGAGATCAGTGAGGAGGAGGAACGCAACATGATTAGCTCATCATCCAACCTTGTTCAAATGGGTTCTTTCATGCTGTTGTGCCTGTTAAGGGACCCTCGTATAAAAAAGCTGAAGGAGAACGACTTGTACTGGGTATCTACGCTCCTCGACCCCCGGTATAAGCATAAAGTGCCTGAAATGTTACCAAATTCCCGCAAGTCGGAAAGGATGGAGCATTTTCATAATAAATTAAAAACTATGCTTTACACAGCGTATAAGGGTGATGTCACAGCACCACGGGAATGTAATAGGGGAAGAGATGAAATTAATCCTCCTCCTCCCACGACCACGGCGGCAAGGACCGGGCGCTTTCCTGACATCTTGTTGATGGAGGACATGCGTACCTTTTTAACTCCCATGCACCATCAGAGCCTTTCGGGATCAAGCCTTAGAGAAAGACTCAACCGACAGGTAGCAGACTACCTAGCTTTAACTGCAGATCTCGACACTCTCAGGAGCGATGGACCCCTTGACTACTGGGTGTGCAGGCTGGACTTGTGGCCTGAGCTATCCCAATTTGCAATGGAACTTCTGGCCTGCCCCGCTTCAAGTGTCCTGTCCGAAAGGACTTTTAGTGCAGCAGGAGGTTTTGTCACTGAGAAGAGAAGTCGCCTAGGTCAAAAAAGCCTTGACTATCTCACTTTTATAAAAATGAATGAGGGCTGGATCCCGAAGGGACTGACATTGGGCGATACATTTGAATAAAAAACTACTGATGATGATATGAGCTGCCTTGGGCTACAACTGGTACACAGGCTGGCCTTTTTTTTTGGTTATAAAGACGGAGGACTTGCTTGACTTATCCTCCAACAACTAGTGTTCATGCCACAAGCTTTTAGGGCACTTTATAAATGTTTTACAAATATCGATTTTTCTGGCCGCTGCTACAGCAGTTGCTCCAACAATCCCCCAATTTTTCAGTCATTTGTACATTCCTAATTTATCTGGCCTCTGCTGCATCTCTGTGGGTACAAAACTCAAATAAAAAAAATAAGGCACATAACACTAGTGATTAAACTGTTACGAATTGTACAACTTTACACACCACTCATATCCGGTGGACCATTCAATTGAACGCAAAATGCAACAAATTTGAAAGAGTAGGACCGACCAAGCATCTTTATCCGTCTCTTGGTTGCTCTAAATTATCTCCGTGTTCCATATATGACATACCTGTACTCTATTGTGCAAAAGGGTGGCATATGTTGTGTTTCATGCTGTTGTGCCTGTTGCGGGTCGTGGCCCATGATATAAAAAGGCTGAAGGAGAACGACCTGTAGTAATGGGTGCCCCATCCAGTTTTTAGAAAAATGTTCCTGGTTCCTCTCAATTATCTTTGGGTTTCTAAAATGGATGCCATACCTGTACTCGCTTGTGCAAAAGGATGGCATATGTGGTGGTGTTTCCTGCAGTTGTTTCTGTTGAGGGTGCTGGACCCTCTTATAAAAAAGCTGAAGGAGAACGACCTGGAGTGGGAGTCCAAGCATGGTTTTTGGTGCTATTTCACTTTTACAAACAATTATCTGTGGGTTTCACAAATCAATGCCGTACCAGTACTCTATTTTTCAAAAGGATGCCATCCTCTTTCCTGCTGGTGTTTTTTTTTAAGGGTCCAGGACCCTCTTATAAAAAGGCCTAAGGTGAAAGAGGTGTACTGGGTGTCCACTCATTTTTATTTTTCTATTTAACAATTGACCAAAATGATCTCTGGGTTTGTAAAATCAATGCTGTACCTGTACTCTATTGTTCAAAAGTTTGCCATATGTTCTCTTTCCTGCTGGTATTTTGTTTGAGGGTCCTGGACACTCTTATAAAAAGGCCTAAGGTGAAAGAGGTGTACTGGGTGTCCACTCATTTTTATTTTCTATTTCTCATTTGACCAAAATTATCTCTGGTTTTGTAAAATCAATGCCGTACCTATACTCTATTGTTCAAAAGGATGCCATACGTCCTCTTTCCTGCTGGTGTTTTTTTTTAGTGTCCAGGACCCTCTTATAAAAAGGCCTAAGGAGAAAGAGGTGTACTGGTTGGCCACTCATTTTTATTTTTCTATTTAACAATTGACCAAAATGATCTCTGGGTTTGTAAAATCAATGCTGTACCTGTACTCTATTGTTCAAAAGGATGCCATACGTCCTCTTTCCTGATGGTGTCTTTTTTGAGGGTCCAGGACCCTCTTATAAAAAAGGCCTAAGGAGAAAGAGGTGTACTGGCTGTCCATCTAATCATTTTTTTTATTCAAATTTACATTTGCAAAAAATTATCTATGGGTTTCTAAAATCAATGCCTTTCCTGTACTCTTACTCTATTGTTAAAAAGTATACCATATGTCCCCTTTCCTGCTGGTGTTTTGTTTGAGGGTCCTGGACCCTCTTATAAAAAGGCCTAGGAAGAAAGAATTGTACTGGGTGTCCATCCAACCATTTTTTTTATTCAATTTCGCGGTTGCAACAAATTATCCCCTGGTTTCTAAAATCAATGCCTTTCCTATAATCTTTTTTTCACAAAGGATGCCATATGTCCTCTTTCCTACTGCTGGTTTTGTTGAGTGTCCTGGAGCCTCTGCTAAAAAGGCAGAAGGATAAAGAAGTGTACTGGGTGTCTATTCAATGTTTTTTTAGATTTCCCGTTTGTAACAAATTTTTTCTGTCTTTCAAAAATCAATGCCTTTCCTGTAATCTATTTTTCAAAAGGATGCCATATGTCCTATTTCATGCTGTTCTTTCTGTTGAGGCTCCGGGACACTCTTATAAAAAGGACTAAGGATAAAGAAGTGTACTGGGTGTCCAATCAATGTTTTTTTTTCTATTTCCCGGGTCATCTAACTGATCTCTCTGTTTCTAAAATCAATGCCTTTCCTGTAATCTAATTTTCAAAAGTATGCCATATGTCTTCTTTCCTGCTGGTGTTTTTTTTGAGGGTCCAGGACCCTCTTATAAAAAGGCCTAAGGAGAAAGTGGTGTACTGGGTGTCCATCGAATCATTTTTTTTATTCAAATTTACATTTGCCAAAAATTATCTATGGGTTTCTAAAATCAATGCCTTTCCTGTACTCTTACTCTATTGTTAAAAAGTATGCCATATGACCCCTTTCCTGCTGGTGTTTTGTTTGAGGGTCCTGGACCCTCTTATAAAAAGGCCTAGGGAGAAAGAATTGTACTGGGTGTCCATCCAACCATTTTTTTTATTCAAATTCACGGTTGCAACAAATTATCCCCTGGTTTCTAAAATCAATGCTTTTCCTATAATCTTTTTTTCACAAAGGATGCCATATGTCCTCTTTCCTACTGCTGGTTTTGTTGAGTATCCTGGAGCATCTGCTAAAAAGGCAGAAGGATAAAGAAGTGTACTGGGTGTCTATTCAATGTTTTTTTAGATTTCCCGTTTGTAACAAATTTTTTCTGTCTTTCTAAAATCAATGCCTTTCCTGTAATCTATTTTTCAAAAGGATGCCATATGTCCTCTTTCATGCTGTTCTTTCTGTTGAGGCTCCGGTACACTCTTCTAAAAAGGCCTAAGGATAAATAAGTGTACTGGGTGTATAATCTATGTGTGTTTCTAGAATCAATGCCTTTACTGTAATCTTTTATTCAAAAGGATGACAGTACTACCAAAATACAGCCAATGAAGGGCCTTAGGAAGACTGGGCCAAGGTTGGATTGTAGTATTTGGTTAGGCTAATCCTGATGGCCATGTAGACCACCACCACCGAGAGTCCTGGAAGTAACAGGGATGATGAGATGAAAGAGCTAAGAATAGTAGAACTTGAAACAACAGAGTTAGCCATGGGTGTTAGTGCAAAACCGCTTGGCTTTTTTTTGGCTTTGGGTGCGGCTATTCATGCAGGCCATATAGAGCTGACAACATTTGGTGTCGTATCAGCTATTAAACTAATAAGAACAGTACTACCAAAATACAGCCAATGAAGGGCCTTAGGAAGACTGGGCCAAGGTTGGATTGTAGTATTTGGTTAGGCTAATCCTGATGGCCATGTAGACCACCACCACCGAGAGTCCTGGAAGTAACAGGGATGATGAGATGAAAGAGCTAAGAATAGTAGAACTTGAAACAACAGAGTTAGCCATGGGTGTTAGTGCAAAACCGCTTGGCTTTTTTTTGGCTTTGGGTGCGGCTATTCATGCAGGCCATATAGAGCTGACAACATTCGGTGTTGTATCAGCTATTAAACTAATAAGAACAGTACTACCAAAATACAGCCAATGAAGGGCCTTAGGAAGACTGGGCCAAGGTTGGATTGTAGTATTTGGTTAGGCTAATCCTGATGGCCATGTAGAACACCACCTCCAAGAGTCCTGGAAGTAACAGGGATGATGAGATGAAAGAGCTAAGAATAGTAGAACTTGAAACAACAGAGTTAGCCATGGGTGTTAGTGCAAAACCGCTTGGGTTTTTTTTGGCTTTGGGTGCGGCTATTCATGCAGGCCATATAGAGCTGAAAACATTCGGTGTCGTATCAGCTATTAAACTAATAAGAACAGTACTACCAAAATACAGCCAATGAAGGGCCTTAGGAAGACTGGGCCAAGGTTGGATTGTAGTATTTGGTTAGGCTAATCATGATGGCCATGTAGACCACCACCACCGAGAGTCCTGGAAGTAACAGGGATGATGAGATGAAAGAGCTAAGAATATTAGAACTTGAAACAACACAGTTAGCCATGGGTGTTAGTGCAAAACAGCTTGGCTTTTTTTGGCTTTGGGTGCGGCTATTCATGCAGGCCATATAGAGCTGACAACATTCGGTGTTGTATCAGCTATTAAACTAATAAGAACAGTACTACCAAAATACAGCCAATGAAGGGCCTTAGGAAGACTGAGCCAAGGTTGGATTGTAGTATTTGGTTAGGCTAATCATGATGGCCATGTAGACCACCATGTAGTAATAAGAACAGTACTACCAAAATACAGCCAATGAAGGGCCTTAGGAAGACTGAGCCAAGGTTGGATTGTAGTATTTGGTTAGGCTAATCATGATGGCCATGTAGACCACCACCACCGAGAGTCCTGGAAGTAACAGGGATGATGAGATGAAAGTGCTAAGAATAGTACTACTTGAAACAACAGAGTTAGCCATGGGTGTTAATCCAAGACCGCTTGGATTTATTTTTGTATTGGGTGCAGCTAATCATGCAGGCCATATAGAGCTGACAACATTCGGTGTTGTATCAGCTATAAAAATAATAAGAACTGTACTATCAAAATACAGACAATGAAGGGCCTATGAAGACTGAGCAAAGGTTGGATTGTAGTATTTTTTTTTTTTCCCCAAAGATTTTTATTAAGGTTCTTAGTCATACATAATAAGAAGAATAACATTGCATGGAACATTACCAAAATAAAGTTACATAAATATGGTCATAATTCTTACTTGAGAGCAGTTACAGTATGGAACCTCATATTTTGTTCCTTAAAAAAAAAACAGAAACAAAACACATATATGAAGGGTTTAAGTTTATGAATACTTATACCAAGCAAAGATCAACTTTGCTGACTGATCGAATGGACCTCAAAATGTATTTATGAACAATGAAAAAATCTGTACTATCAGCTAATAAGAGAAATAAGAATAAAAATAAACAGTGATACAGTTTCAGATGTGTCTGTAGGTGAGAACTTAGGATCCAGTGATCATCAATCTGTTTGGTTTAGTATTCATGTTCAGGAACTGTCTACCCAGACTAAAACAAAAGTTTTAGATTTTAGGACGGCAGATTTTTCATTAATAGGAGAATACCTAAAAAACTATTTAAAGGGGAAAACTCTTATTACAGGGGTTCAAGAACAGTGGGAATTTGTGAAAGGTGCCATTTTAGATGCAACCGCACACTAAATTAGACATGTCTGTAAAAGTAAAAGAAAGCGGAAACCAATTTGGTTTTCCAAAGAAGTAGCACATGCTGTAAAGACAAAAAAGATAGCTTATAAAAATTACAGACACACACAAGCAGATGATGATATGAAAATATGGAGACTCCAACAAAAAAAGACTAAGCAGTTAATTAGGAAGGTTAAAGCTCATGCAGAAGAGAAGATAGCACAGTCAGTAAAACATGGGGACAAAACATTCTTTAGATATATCAGTGAAAGAAGAAAAAATAAGGTAGGAATAGTAAAATTGAAATCAGATGATGGTAGAATAATAGAAGGAGATAAGCAGATTGCAGACTGTCTCAATGATTACTTCTGTTCTGTTTTCACTAAAGATTGTGAAGATACAATGTCTACATTAAGGGATGCTACGCAAAATAGAAACAAGCTTAACAGTAATCTTTTTACAGAGGATGAGGTTTTGTTAGCATTATCAAAAATAAATGTTACAAAGGCAGTGGGTCCTGATAATATTCATCCAAGGGTTTTAAAAGAACTTCGATCAGTGCTAACTGTCCCATTAACTGATCTGTTTAATCAGTCACTATTAACAGGAGCTGTCCCAGATGATTGGAGAATAGCAAATGTAATACCCCTTCATAAAAAGGGCAGTAGAGAAGAATCTGGCAACTACAGGCCAGTTAGTTTAACTTCAGTAGTAGGGAAATTAATGGAAAGCCTCTTAAAAGAAAGAATTATAAATTACATAAAGACAAACAATTTAGAGGACCAAAATCAGCATGGTTTTACTTCAGGGAGATCATGTCAGACTAATCTAATTGACTTCTTTGATTATGTAACAAAAGTATTAGACAAGGGAGGAGCAGTTGATGTAGCTAATCTGCCACCCATCCACATCGCCACACTATTTAAATATATTAACCCCTAATCCGCAGCTCCCCAACATCGCCACCACTATAATAAAGTTATTAACCCCTAAACCTCCGGCCTTCCACATCGCCGCCACTAAATAAACATTTTAACCCCTAAACCTACGGCCCCCACATCGCCGCCACTAAACAAACCTATTAACCCCTAAACCACCGGCCCCACACATTGCAAAACACTAAATTAAACTATTAACCCCTAAACCTAACATCCCCTAACTTTAAATTAAAATTACAATATAACTATCTTGAAATAAATAAAAACTTACCTGTGAAATAAAAATAAACCTAACATTAAACTATAAATTAAACTAACACTACGAAAAAAATATAATCTAAAATTACAAAAAATTATAAACACTAAATTACAAAAAATAAAAAACACTAAGCTTACAAAAAATAATAAACAAAATTATCAAAACAAAAACAATTACACCTATTCTACAAACCCTATAAAAATAAAAAAGCTCCCCAAAATAAAAACACCCCTAGCCTGCAATAAACTACCTAAATAGCCCTTAAAAGGGCCTTATGTGTGGCATTGCCCTAAGTTAAACAAAAGCCCAAAGCCATAATATAAAAAAAAGCATCCCAAAAAAATGAAAACAAAAAACCTAACACTAACTAGGTAAGTTTTTATTTATTTTAACCCCTTAAGGACAAGGCCATTTTTCAATTTCTTTCCCTTAAGGACCAGGGCTATTTTTACATTTCTGCGGTGTTTGCGTTTAGCTGTAATTTTCCTCTTACTCATTTACTGTACCCACACAAATTATATACCGTTTTTCTCGCCATTAAATGGACTTTCTAAAGATAACATTATTTTCATAAAATCTCAGTATTTACCATAAAAAAAATATAAAATATGATGAAAAAATGGAAAAAAACACACTTTTTCTAACTTTGACCCCCAAAATCACACATCTACAACAACCAAAAAACACCCATGCTAAATAGTTTCTAAATTTTGTCTTGAGTTTAGAAATACTCAATGTTTATATTTTCTTTGCTTTTTTTGCAAGTTATGGGGTAATAAATACAAATAGCACTTTGCTATTTCCAAACCATTTTTTTTCTTCAAAATTAGCTATAGTTACATTGGAACACTGATATCTGTCAGGAATCCCTGAAAAATCCTTCACATGTATATATATTTTTTAGAAGACAACCCAAAGTATTGATCTAGGCCCATTTTGGTATATTTCATACCACCATTTCACCGCCAAATGCGATCAAATAAAAAAATCATTCACTTTTTCACAAACTTTAGGTTTCTCACTGAAATTATTTACAAACAGCTTGTGCAATTATGGCACAAATGGTTGTAAATGCTTCTCTGTGATCCCCTTTGTTCAGAAATAGCAGACATTTATGGCTGTGGCATTACTTTTTGGTAATTAGAAGGCCTCTAAATACCGCTGCGCACCACATTTGTATTAGGCCCAGCAGTGAAGGGGTTAATTAGGTAGCTTATAGGGAGCTTGTAGGGTTAATTTTAGCTTTAGGGTAGTGTAGTAGACAACCCAAAGTATTGATCTAGGCCCATTTTGATATATTTCATGCCACCATTTAACCGCAAAATGCGATGAAATAAAAAAAAATCTTTAACTTTTTCACTAACACAGGCCTAGATTTAGAGTTCGGCGGTAGCCGTGAAAACCAGCGTTAGAGGCTCCTAACGCTGGTTTTAGGCTACCGCCGGTATTTGGAGTCACTCAAAATAGGGTCTAACGCTCACTTTTCAGCCGCGACTTTTCCATACCGCAGATCCCCTTACGTCAATTGCGTATCCTATCTTTTCAATGGGATCTTTCTAACGCCGGTATTTAGAGTCGTTTCTGAAGTGAGCGTTAGAGCTCTAACGACAAAACTCCAGCCGCCGGAAAATAGCAGGAGTTAAGAGCTTTCTGGGCTAACGCCGGTTCATAAAGCTCTTAACTACTGTACCCTAAAGTACACTAACACCCATAAACTACCTATGTACCCCTAAACCGAGGTCCCCCCACATCGCCGCCACTCGATTAAATTTTTTTAACCCCTAATCTGCCGACCGCCACCTACGTTATACTTATGTACCCCTAATCTGCTGCCCCTAACCCCGCCGACCCCTGTATTATATTTATTAACCCCTAACCTGCCCCCCACAACGTCGCCGCCAGCTACCTACAATAATTAACCCCTAATCTGCCGACTGCAAAGCGCCGCCACCTACGTTATCCTTATGTACCCCTAATCTGCTGCCCCTAACACCGCCGACCCCTATATTATATTTATTAACCCCTAATCTGCCCCCCACAACGTCGCCTCCACCTGCCTACACTTATTAACCCCTAATCTGCCGAGCGGACCTGAGCGCTACTATAATAAAGTTATTAACCCCTAATCCGCCTCACTAACCCTATCATAAATAGTATTAACCCCTAATCTGCCCTCCCTAACATCGCCGACACCTAACTTCAATTATTAACCCCTAATCTGACGACCGGAGCTCACCGCTACTATAATAAATGGATTAACCCCTAAAGCTAAGTCTAACCCTAACACTAACACCCCCCTAAGTTAAATATAATTTAAATCTAACGAAATTAATTAACTCTTATTAAATAAATGATTCCTATTTAAAGCTAAATACTTACCTGTAAAATACATACTAATATAGCTACAATATAAATTATAATTACATTGTAGCTATTTTAGGATTAATATTTATTTTACAGGCAACTTGGTAATTATTTTAACCAGGTACAATAGCTATTAAATAGTTAAGAACTATTTAATAGTTACCTAGTTAAAATAATAACAAAATTACCTGTAAAATAAATCCTAACCTAAGTTATAATTAAACCTAACACTACCCTATCAATAAATTAATTAAATAAACTACCTACAATCACCTACAATTAACCTAACACTACACTATCAATAAATAAATTAAATACAATTGCTACAAATAACTACAATTACATAAACTAACTAAAGTACAAAAAATAAAAAAGAACTAAGTTACAAAAAATAAAAAAATATTTACAAACATAAGAAAAATATTACAACAATTTTAAACTAATTACACCTACTCTAAGCCCCCTAATAAAATAACAAAGACCCCCAAAATAAAAAATTCCCTACCCTATTCTAAATTAATAAATGTAAAAGCTCTTTTACCTTACCAGCCCTGAACAGGGCCCTTTGCGGGGCATGCCCCAAGAAAATCAGCTCTTTTGCCTGTAAAAAAAAACATACAATACCCCCCCCCAACATTACAACCCACCACCCACATACCCCTAATCTAACCCAAACCCCCCTTAAATAAACCTAACACTAAGCCCCTGAAGATCTTCCTACCTTGTCTTCACCATCCAGGTATCACCGATCCGTCCTGGCATCCGGTGCTGAAGAGGTCCAGAAGAGGCTCCAAAGTCTTCCTCCTATCCGGCAAGAAGAGGACATCCGGACCGGCAAACATCTTCTCCAAGCGGCATCTTCGATCTTCTTCCATCCGGTGCGGAGCGGGTCCATCTTGAATCAGCCGACGCGGATCCATCCTCTTCTTCCGGCGTCTCCCGACGAATGACGGTTCCTTTAAGGGACGTCATCCAAGATGGCGTCCCTCGAATTCCGATTGGCTGATAGGATTCTATCAGCCAATCGGAATTATGGTAGGAATATTCTGATTGGCTGATGGAATCAGCCAATCAGAATCAAGTTCAATCCGATTGGCTGATCCAATCAGCCAATCAGATTGAGCTCGCATTCTATTGGCTGATCGGAACAGCCAATAGAATGCGAGCTCAATCTGATTGGCTGATTGGATCAGCCAATCGGATTGAACTTGATTCTGATTGGCTGATTCCATCAGCCAATCAGAATATTCCTACCTTAATTCCGATTGGCTGATAGAATCCTATCAGCCAATCGGAATTCGAGGGACGCCATCTTGGATGACGTCCCTTAAAGGAACCGTCATTCGTCGGGAGACACAGAAAGAAGAGGATGGATCCGCGTCGGCTGATTCAAGATGGACCCGCTCCGCACCGGATGGAAGAAGATCGAAGATGCCGCTTGGAGAAGATGTTTGCCGGTCCGGATGTCCTCTTCTTGCCGGATAGGAGGAAGACTTTGGAGCCTCTTCTGGACCTCTTCAGCACCGGATGCCAGGACGGATCGGTGATACCTGGATGGTGAAGACAAGGTAGGAAGATCTTCAGGGGCTTAGTGTTAGGTTTATTTAAGGGGGGTTTTGGTTAGATTAGGGGTATGTGGGTGGTGGGTTGTAATGTTGGGGGGGGGTATTGTATGTTTTTTTTTACAGGCAAAAGAGCTGAACTTCTTGGGGCATGCCCCGCAAAGGGCCCTGTTCAGGGCTGGTAAGGTAAAAGAGCTTTTAACTCTATTAATTTAGAATAGGGTAGGGCATTTTTTTATTTTGGGGGTCTTTGTTATTTTATTAGGGGGCTTAGAGTAGGTGTAATTAGTTTAAAATTGTTGTAATATTTTTCTTATGTTTGTAAATATTTTTTTATTTTTTGTAACTTAGTTCTTTTTTATTTTTTGTACTTTAGTTAGTTTATGTAATTGTAGTTATTTGTAGCAATTGTATTTAATTTAATTATTGATTGTGTAGTGTTAGGTTAATTGTAGGTAATTGTAGGTATTTTATTTAATTAATTTATTGATAGGGTAGTGTTAGGTTTAATTATAACTTAGGTTAGGACTTATTTTACAGGTAATTTTGTTATTATTTTAACTAGGTAACTATTAAATAGTTCTTAACTATTTAATAGCTATTGTACCTGGTTAAAATAAATACAAAGTTGCCTGTAAAATAAATATTAATCCTAAAATAGCTATAATATAATTATAATTTATATTGTAGCTATATTAGGGTTTATTTTACAGGTAAGTATTTAGCTTTAAATAGGAATAATTTATTTAATAAGAGTTAATTAATTTCGTTAGATGTAAATTATATTTAACTTAGGGGGGTGTTAGTGTTAGGGTTAGACTTAGCTTTAGGGGTTAATCCATTTATTATAGTAGCGATGAGCTCCGTTCGTCAGATTAGGGGTTAATAATTGAAGTTAGGTGTCGGCGATGTTAGGGAGGGCAGATTAGGGGTTAATACTATTTATTATAGGGTTAGTGAGGCGGATTAGGGGTTAATAACTTTATTATAGTAGCGCTCAGGTCCGCTCGGCAGATTAGGGGTTAATAAGTGTAGGCAGGTGTCGGCGACGTTGAGGGGGGCAGATTAGGGGTTAATAAATATAATATAGGGGTCGGCGGTGTTAGGGGCAGCAGATTAGGGGTACATAGGGATAACGTAGGTTGCGGCGGTGTACGGAGCGGAAGATTAGGGGTTAAAAATAATATGCAGGGGTCAGCGATAGTGGGGGCGGCAGATTAGGGGTTAATAAGTGTAAGGTTAGGGGTGTTTAGACTCGGGGTACATGTTAGAGTGTTAGGTGCAGACGTAGGAAGTGTTTCCCCATAGGAAACAATGTGGCTGCGTTAGGAGCTGAACGCTGCTTTTTTGCAGGTGTTAGGTTTTTTTACAGCTCAAACAGCCCCATTGTTTCCTATGGGAGAATCGTGCACGAGCACGTTTTTGAGGCTGGCCGCGTCCGTAAGCAACTCTGGCATCGAGAGTTGCATTTGCGGTAAAAATGCTCTACGCTCCTTTTTTGGAGCCTAACGCAGCATTTTTTTGAACTCTCGATACCAGAGTTAATTTTAGGCTGCGGCCAGAAAAAAGCCCGCGGAGCGTTAACAGCCCATCTACCGCCAAACTCCAAATCTAGGCCACTGAGTTTCTCACTGAAATTATTTACAAACAGCTTGTGCAATTTTGGCACAAATGATTGTCAATGCTTATCTGGGATCCCCTTTGTTCAGAAAAAGCAGACGTATATGGCTTTGGCATTACTTTTTGGTAATTTGAAGGCTGCTAAATGCCGCTGTGCACCACAATTGTATTATGCCCAGCAGTGACGGGGTTAATTAAGTAGCTTGTAGGGAGCTTGAAGGGTTAATTTTAGCTTTAGTGTAGAGATCAGACTCCCACCTGACACATCCCACCCCCTGATCCCTCCCAAACAGCTCTCTTCCATCCCCCACCCCACAATTGTCGCCACCATCTTAAGTACTGGCAGAAAGTCTGCTAGTACTATAATAAAAGTGTTTTTTTTTTTATTATTATTATTATTATTATTATTATTATTTTTAAATCATATTCTGCTGTGTAGGATCCCCCTTATCCCCCAACCTCCCGGAACCCCCCAAGAGCTCTCTAACCCTCCCCCACTAACTATTCGCCACCATTTTGGGTACTGGCAGCTGTCTGCCAGTACCCACTTTGCAATAAAATTTGATCTTTTTTTTTAAAAAAAACTCACTTTTTCTGTAGTGTAGCTGCCCCCCTCCATACCCTACCCCCTCCCCCTCCCAGTTCGCTTTTTAAAAGTATCCCCCCTCCTCTGCCACCCACCACCCTCTCCCAACAATCTCTCCCAGCACTTTAGTTTTTTAATAATGCCAGATCGCGGGTGCTCGCGCCTGTGCACGCGTGCACACCCGCCCCTCACCTCCCGCTCACACCCCACATCGATATCTGCTGGCCGGAAGGAAGTTCCCCAGCGATGGGCTGCCCACCTGCCTCCCTGCAGCTGCTCCCACCCACCAACGATTGGCACCATCGCTGGCCGATGCAGAGAGGGCCATAGAGTGTCTCTCTCTGCATTGGAGTGCCAAAAAAAGTATTGCATTGATGCCTCAATATCGAGGCATCACGGCAATACCTTGAAAGCGGTTGGAAGCGATCAGGATCACTTCCAGCTGCTTGAAACCCTTAACAACATACAGGGTACGTCGCTGGTCTTTAAAGACCAATTTGTGTGTAATGTACCCTGTATGACATGTGTCGTTAAGGGGTTAAGATAGTTATATTGTAATTTTAATTTTGTTAGGGGGTTTTAGGTTTAGGGGTTAATAGTTTAATTTAGTGTTTTGCGATGTGGGGGGCTGGCGGTTTAGGGGTTAATAGGTTTATTTAGTAGCGGCGATGTGGGGGCCAGAGGTTTAGGGTTTAATAGGTTTATTTAGTGGCGGCGATGTGGGAGGCCGGAAGTTCAGGGGTTAATAGGTTTATTTAGTGGTGGCAATGTGGGAGGTCAGAGGTTTAGGGGTTAATAGCTTTATTATGGTGTCGGTGATGTTGGGGAGTGGCGGATTAGAGGTTAATAGCTTTATTATAGTGTCAGCGATGTCGGGGAGTGGCGGAATAGGGGTTTAAAATGTTTATTAGTGGTGGCGATGTCGGGACTGGCAGATTAATAATAAATAGCTTTATTAAGGTGTCGGCGATGTCAGGGAGGCGGATTAAGGGTGTTTAGACTTGAGGTTTATGTTAGGGTGTTAGGTTTAAATGTAACTTTTTTTCCCTATAGACATCAATGGGGTTGCGTTACGGAGATTTTTCATTCCGCACTTCAGGTGTTAGTTTTTTTCTAACACTTTGTCCCCATTGATGTCTATGGGGGAATGCGTGCACGAGCACGTCAAAGCAGCCCTTGGATTTTGTACAGTATGGTGCTTAACACCACCATATCGCACGCACAAGGAGGCTTTTCAGTAACTCGTAATGGCAGCGCTATGGAGAGTGAAATAACGCAACTTTATTGGCTTTAGTTTCACACCCTGTTTAACGCAAAACTTGTAATCTAGGTGATTGTAAATTATTTCTGTAAGTTAATAGTTTCGCTTACCGAAGTGGTAGTGTTTTTGTTTTTTTAAAGATGAAAAATCATTTTGTACTGAAAAAAATGTCATAGGCAATTGAAAGGATATATTTACTTTGTGCTTTTTATTATAGTCACATGAATTAGAAGTAATGGTTTTTTTAAACCATATTTGATGAAAAAAGGTCCCAAATAATTTTTGAGATGCTGAAAAAAATTGTATTCTTCTTCAAGATCACAATCTAGGTCATATTTTTTTATTATTTGTATATAAATGGAAAAAAAAATTAAAACTTACTGACATTTTTAACACATATTTACAACGGATTATGTTCATGCAGACAGTTTTTCAAATAACAATTTTCCTACATTTCTCTTGCCAAAATTATATTCTCTTCATCAGAAAATGCAGGGTTCCTGGAATGTTCACATAGCAATATTTATGAAGGACCCTCTTCAGCATCCTTTATGTGTAGTTATTCTTTCTTTATATATTGTTGCATTAAAATATTTTAAAATTAATATCAGAACTCTTAGTATTTCTAAAAAGAAATAATCACTCCATAGAAGTACTTAAAGGGATACAAAACCATTTTTTTTATTTCACCATTCAGCTAGCGAATACAATTTTAAACAACATTCTAATTGACTTCTATTATTTAATTTGATTCAATCGTTAGATATCCTTTGTTGAAGAAATAGCAATGCAGATGGGTGAGCCAATCACATGAGGTGTCTATGTGCAGCCACCAATAAGCAGCTACTGAACCTATTTGGATATGCTTTTCAACAAAGTATATCAAGAGAATTAAGCAAATTAAATAATAGAAGTTGCATGCTCTTTCTAAATCATTAAAGAAACAATTTAGTTTTCATGTCCCGTTAAAAACTATAAACAGAATATTATGCTTCTCAAATTGCATGTTTTAATTATAATAATAAATTAAGACAGTAGAAAATACTGGATTGATGGAGAAGTGTTGTATTTTTTTAAAGGAATAATACCACATCTGCTAAGTAATTTGGTAAAACAGTACAGGGAAGAACTTCAAATAAAAAGTTAAAATGCTATATTAGATTATATTACTCCTTCATAGATAAAACATGAAGGGCTTTATTATTTATGCCAGTCACAAGATATGAATGTTTAGAAGATGGAGATAAATGCAACATCAAACAAGTGTACATGGCATTAGAAGACCTGTAACTGCTAATGAAAGTGACTCACAAAAAATGTTTCATAAAATAGTAATGCCACTAAACTTCAAATTAATAGACCATGAATTTATTTTCCAACAACAGTACTTACTTTCCAGATGAAAATGTTGTATTAAAGATACAGAATGCCAGAGTGTGCTAATGAATATACAAACTTATAAAGAAAGATATTGTGCTAAAACAAGAAATTGCCATGTTATTCCAACCTTGGCAATACTGCTACACTGAATGCACTTTTTTTTGCAAAAGAATGATTGTAATGCACTTCCAGCACTGTTGTCAGAGTATCCCACAGTGCATTTTCACAATTGTTACAACCTGTAATTGATACTTTGAAGAAGCATATAATCAATACACTTTATGCAGATTAATGATGAATATCAAAATATTTTACTTATAGTAGTTATACTAAAATGTAATTGCTGCATTGACCACACCAATAGTTGGTGTGGTATTAAGTAGTCTGTGACCAAAACTAAAAATATTTTTTCACTTTTTCTCAAGACAGCCATTGTATACACTTATTGAGAGTAGGAGAAAACATAATGTAAATCTACCAGGTAAAATATTTACTTATCATTTAATATCCAAACTGTATTTAAACAATAAGGGCTAGTTTAAATGTGAAGCACTATTTTACCGCGTGCCCATAAAGGGGCAGGTTTTCCCATTTATAAGCGCACGTTAAATAACCAGCCATTAAATGTGGCTGGTTAATGCTACAGTGAGCTTGTTAGGTCAGACCTCTGGTTAATTAAAAAAAATGTCCCCAATTGCTCCCCCCCAAAAAAAAAGTGTACATTTTCTTTATTAATATAAAAAATATAAGCATCTTTTTAAAAAAATAAATAACTGCACAAAGCAGTTAGAAAGGGTTAAAGTGAGGTGATGTGGACTGTAAATATAAATATGTATGCTTATATACATATTTATTTATGTGTTAATATGTGTATATATAAATGTATATGTACTGTATATATTCATATACAAATATATTTTAAATTTGCTGCCCAACGTTGTGCAACTTCCCCCCTGCGCTGAGGTAGGTTATTAGCAGTGTCTCACAGCATCAGAACGTGGCTCCTATTGGTGACTGTGTGATAGCGCAGTCTCGTGAACGCAATGCTTCCAAGCAATGCAAACATAAGGTCACGTTTGATTGCGCTTAACTTGTAATACCAGCGCACATTTGCATGCGCTGGTATTACTGAGTAGAGAGCAAATATCGAGCTTGCAAAAGTGCAATTTTGCGCTCCACTCGTAATCTAGGCCTAAACAAATAAACATTTCTCTCTCTTTTTTCCAAGCAAGATTGGTAATTGAAAGTATATATGACACTGTAAAAATCAGAAACAGACGTGAAATGCAAAAATAATCACACCTTTATTAATAATAACAAAAAATAATAAAGAAGCCAAACTACAAGCCAGGAGTCAAAGCCAGAACTGGTAGTCAGACGAGCCAGGTCAGGAGCCAAAGCGACTTATTAGACGAGCCGGGGTCAGGAACTAAGAGATCAGAAGAGTCAGGAACATGCCAGGGATCAGGAAACAGAAAGAACGTCAAACAAGCCAGGTTATACACAGGAACTGGAACACAGGAATTCACAAAGAAGTCTGAGACAATGCAAGGGCAAAGGCAGATTGAACTGAAAAACTTTAAATAATGATGGCATCATAATTCTAGGACTGCAACCTGTCTATCACTGATGATGCAACCTGTCTATCACTGATGATCTTCTCCAGTTTGGCCATAAAAGGGTGCCTAGTTGTAGTGAGCAGCGTTACACGCAGAAAGCGAGGGGAGAGACAGGTGAGTAAAAATGGCCGCCAGCAGCAAATAACAAACGAAAGCAGGGTGAAACCCTGACAATATTACAGTTGCTATGACCAATAATTTTAAACATTACATGTGAAACTTCAAATGTTTCTGAAAATATAAAATCTAAAATTTACAATATAGAATTATGCTCCAAAAAATAAACTCTTGCAGCACATGATTTTTGTAGTGAACACCAACTTGCATACCACTTTCCTGCAAATGCTATAAACAATTCCAGAAGCTCAATTGACTCATAACACAAGTACTGATAAAGAATTTACTAACAGCTAGATTACAAGTTTTGCGTTCTGTCTCAAATAGCATCGTTATGGCCCATAACGCTTTATTTTTCCTAACGCTGCTATTACAAGTTTCCGTAGCGCCACAAATATCCCCATCTATGCTCAAATCCAGAACGCTCACCCAGACCCAGTAGTTATTGATATCCCGATATCAAAAACATTCACAAATCATTTCAAAAATATTATACAAAGTACACTTACACTCATACAAACACTATAGAATTTTTCTTTTTTTTTTTAAATATTTTTATTATCTAACGTTAACAGATAAAAGTTACGAGATCTCGGGTTTTTGAAAAAAATGCACACAAACCCATTTTACATTGACTTACAGAGACATACATGAACATACACTCATCTAGCTACATTTACGTACATACAGAATTAGATACATACAAACAATATACAGCACATTACGTACACAAAATATTTTTTTATTATGAAATTAACACAATTTAGCTACTTTTTCACAGAAGGACATGATGTCACTCACTTTACGCATTGGAAGCTTTTTTCATTGAAATTTCTCGCCTCCATTGATTTATATGGGGAATGTGTGCTCGTGCACGTGACCGGCCTCTTTCCGTAACGCACATTACTGCTCATAATAGCAGCATTAGAATTGTGCCGCTAATTCATTCATTCATTCTTACGTTGATCCCGCTATGACAAATAGATCAAGAAATAGACTATTTGACACTGGAGTTATGGGTTTTACTTGTGTGAACATCACTACAACATTAAATTATTTTACGAAATTACATAACATCAACTAGAAATCAAGATCAATTCTATCATCAACAATACGAAATTGGTTTCAAGAATTAACTCATATTTAAACGGACAGAAAAAAAAAGTTTTAAGATTTCATGATTCACAAACAGTAGACAATTTTAAACACTTGTCTCATTTATGTCTATTATAGCATTTCAGTTATTCAAGTCATATGCTTGGATGAACAGCATATCTAGATAGGCTCACCAGATGATGATTGATGGCTGCACATATATGCCTTTTGTCATTGACTCATACATGTGCATTGCTATTTATTCAACAAACGATATAGAAACAATGAACACATTTACATCATACAAGTACATTTGAAGGTTGGTTAACATTGGATTCTCTCTTCCTCTCTCTCAATCATGAAATAGAAATTATGGCTTTAGTGTCCCTTTAACATCACAATTTACTCATAATATAACATTAGGAACTCAGTATAATTATAAGATATCCTTAGAAAATATTATAGTTGTGGCTTTTTTGGAAGGAACAACAATAAATTAACAGATGTGGGAGAGAATCACAATACATACATATATGTACGTAACACACATCACACAACAACAAAACACACATGTATCTTTTTAATCATCACACAATAAGAATGTTGCAAAATACAACAACACAATGAAGATTTGCAAACTAGACAGGCATGTTGCTAATATGATGACATCATTCTAAGCTTCAACCATATAGATTCAAGCTTTAGGACTGTACCACCCCTTTCATCAGTTTCTCACTTAATATCACAATATTACATATACGTAGACGAGAGGATTGGAATATCTTCATTATTATTGTGGTTTCAATGGGACAAAATAAAAATAAAATATTGAGATCTTGCTAATCACTTATATATAGAATATTAGAGATGTCAGCCGTTACTTTATCATTTTGCAACAATATTGCAGCAACATTGATCGATCTGATTCTATGCCATGTCTATGCACACATTATGCACAAGTATGCACTTTCAATCAAGTTAGCATGAACGTGTGTTTTATAATATAAGATTGCGTTTACTAAGTACTTGTTATGCATATGAACAAACATCACAAAGATGCACTGTATATGTTACATTTTACACTTTAACACTTTCACATTACAATTTATTGGGGGGAAACAACATTTCAGCAAACCCCCCAAAAAGCCCACTTTGAAAGCATTTGCGTCGCTCACATACAATCAAGTGGATACAATCAGCAATCATTACGAACATGCTACCATTGGACATTTTGCACTATAAATCCCCCAAACACCATGGCCAAAGCATCCCTTGTGATCAACATTGTATCAAATCGCTTTTGTGTGTTTGCATACCTTGTTACTCCTTGTGCGTTTGCTCTGCTGTTTGGCTTTGTGGTGCTTGGCTTGGCAAATATGGATGATCCGCAGTTAGCTTGTGTAGGTGCTGTTGGACAAGTTTTGTACAACAGAATCAGGTGGGCTTGGCATCTCCAAGAGAGACGTGGGGAACGTCTGATCAGAGGTCCTTGTGTTGAAAGGGTGAGGCCCACCTTGGAGAAAATGAGTGACTTCAAGGTTCATGACAAGTATAGGCTCAATCAAGAGCAACTCATGGGCCCTTACAAAGTACCTAAACCTCATCTGGAGCTACGTAAACGTATGCGGACTGCAATCCCTAGCATGACCAAGATGCTATGCTGCATACATGTCCTGGCTTCCGGAAATGTTCAATCCTCAGAGGGGTACATGCGTGGGTTGTCTCATGGTACCTTCTCTGTGGTTTTTGTTTCTGGGCGCCATGGTACAAGTTTGTAAGCTTTACATTAGATTCCCTCAAAATTAGGAAGATTGAAGGAGACTCAAGAGGTAATTCCATGCAATAGCTCAAATGCCCAATGTTTTGGGAGCAATAGATTGCACCCACATTGCGCTGTATGCTCAAGCACATGATTGGCCCTTCTGAAATCGCAAACATTTTCATAGTCTCAACGAGCAGTTCTCTTGTGACTCACGGATGTGGATTATGCAGGTGTGTGCGAATTTCGGGGGGCTTGTCATGATGCTCGTATCCTCAGGCAGTCCTCACTCTGGCATCAGTTTGAGGACAGACAGTTTCCCCATGGGTGGTTCATTGGTGAGTGCTTGTACACAGCAGGGTTCAGAAGTTAGACAATTGCCACTGTAATGTTCAAAAACAGTTGTGTTTGTGTAATATACAGATTTAGGATGAGCTTTAACCATGTATTTGTCTTTCAGCAAATGTTTAGTTTTAGAAAAAGCCAGATATGTAGCAGGTCATAGCTTAAATGTGCAGATATAGGATGCGCTTTAACAATTTATTTGTCTCTTTCAGAAAATCTATAGTTTTAGCGAAAAACGCATATGTAGCAGGTCATAGCTTAAATGTGCAGATATAGGGGCCTATCTATCAAGCTCCGGATGGAGCTTGAGGCATCGTGTTTCTGGCAAGCCTGCAGGCTCGCCAGAAACAGCAGTTATGAAGCAGCGGTCTAAAGACCGCTGCTCCATAACCTGTCCGCCTGCTCTGAGCAGGCGGACAGACATCGATTGAGTAAGATCAGGTTGATTGATACCTCCGATTGGCCTCCAATTGGCCGCGAGTCTGCAGGGGGCAGCGTTGCACCAGCAGCTCTTTTGAGCTGCTGGTGCAATGTTAAATGCATTTAGCAAGGTCTTGCGGACCTGATCCGCACTGTCGGGGCCATAGGATGCGCTTTAACCATTTATTTGTCTCTTTCAGCAAATGTCTAGTTTTAGAAACAAACAGATATGTAGCAGGTCATAGGTTAAATGTGCAGATATAGGATGAGCTTTAACCATTTATTTGTCTCATTCAGCAAATGTCTAGTTTTAGAAACAGATATGTAGCAGGTCATAGCTTAAATGTGCAGATATAGTATGCGCTTTAACCATTTATTTGTCTCTTTCAGCAAATGTCTAGTTTTAGCGAAAAACGCATATGTAGCAGGTCATAGCTTAAATGTGCAGATATAGGATGTGCTTTAACCATTTATTTGTCTCTTTCAGCAAATGTCTAGTTTTAGAAACAGATATGTAGCAGGTCATAGCTTAAATGTGCAGATATGGGATGCGCTTTAACCATTTATTTGTCGCATTCAGCAAATGTCTAGTTTTAGTGAAAAACGCATATGTTGCAGGTCATAGCTTAAATGTGTAGATATAGGATGCGCTTTAACCATTTATTTGTCTCTTTCAGCAAATGTCTAGTCTTAGAAACAGATATGTAGCAGATCATAGCTTAAATATGCAGATATAGGATGCACTTTAACCATTTATTTGTCTCATTCAGCAAATGTCTAGTTTTAGAAACAGATATGTAGCAGGTCATAGCTTAAATGTGCAGATATAGGATGCGCTTTAACCATTTATTTGTCTCTTTCAGCAAATGTCTAGTTTTAGGGAAAAACACATATGTAGCAGGTCATAGCTTAAATGTGTAGATATAGGATGCGCTTTAACCATTTATTTGTCTCATTCAGCAAATGTCTAGTTTTAGAAACAGATATGTAGCAGCTCATAGCTTAAATGTGCAGATATAGGATGCGCTTTAACCATTTATTTGTCTCTTTCAGCAAATGTCTAGATTTGAAAACAGATATGTAGCAGGTCATAGCTTAAATGTGCTGATATAGGATGTGCTTTAACCATTTATTTGTCTCTTTCAGCAAATGTCTAGTTTTAGTGAAAAACAGATATGTAGCAGGTCATAGCTTAAATGTGCAGATATACGATGCACTTTAACCATTTATTTGACATTTTCCGCAAATGTCTAGTTTAGGCGATTTTCGTATACACAAATGCATTGTATAATTTAATTGTATCTTCATATCATATTTTTTATGATATTTGTAATATTGACATTTTGTCATGTTCATTATTTATAGGTGATTCGGGTTACATGACCCGGCCTTGGCTCATTAAGCCTATACGTAATCCAGCTGACAAAGCCCAGGTGCGCTATAATCGGGCGCACAAGAGGACTAGGGCTGTAGTGGAGCGTATGTTTAGGCTCCTCAAAATGCGATTACGATGCCTTGACATCGCTGGAGGAGCCCTCCAATACAGCCCTAGTAAGGTGGCGAAGATCGTTAAGCCTGCAGAGTCCTGCATAGTATAGCTCAGCACACTGGGATGTTGCAGGCCATCCAGGTGCCCCGAGACCTCCTCCAAGATGAGGAGGACGATGCAGTTCTAGAGGGGCCATTCCGGAATGAGGGGGTCAATGCCAGAGACAACATCATCAACCGCCACTTCAGACGGTAAATACTATAAGTTATGTAGGAGCATTGCGAATATGTGAGGCTTTTAGGAAAATTAAAGTAGAATCGTGCGAACATGTTAGGATTGACCAAGAAATGATTACTGCAAAATATAAATTATATTTTATTATCATAGTTAATTTATACATCAGATGATTCTGGCATTGGCTCCTGTAATGACTTTGCCTCCTGATTTTTGAAGACAACATCAGGTGGTAAGTAGACACAATGTATGGACTGAGACTTGGGGGGGGGTTTGCACAATGATCCATCATATGACATACAAGTAGTTTCAATTTATTATTTAGTTTAGACATATTAGATTTTAGATATTCTGAAAGGGATACATGTCACAGACAGCAGATAAAGGGATACTCTGAAGCACAAAGTCATACATCAGAGGTTAAGTCTGCACAATGTATGTCACTCAGCTTAACACTTTATTGTTAGAACATAACACAAAAGAGACTACATATGGTTAGTAAGCTATTGCTATAAACAAATTAGGAAATAGGTAGTGTTAGGGGGAGGGATGAAAAATTATGTACAATTTGCTGAGATATTTGAAATATTAGACTAAAGACTGAAAGTGAAGAATACCAATGTGATCATGTCTGTGGCATTGTCTTTCAACTGTGCTGACTTTGGAAAACATATAAAGACACATTCACATTGTCAGTATACAGGGAGTGCAGAATTATTAGGCAAGTTGTATTTTTGAGGATTAATTTTATTATTGAACAACAACCATGTTCTCAATGAACCCAAAAAACTCATTAATATCAAAGCTGAATATTTTTGGAAGTAGTTTTTAGTTTGTTTTTAGTTTTAGCTATTTTAGGGGGATATCTGTGTGTGCAGGTGACTATTACTGTGCATAATTATTAGGCAACTTAACAAAAACAAATATATACCCATTTCAATTATTTATTTTTACCAGTGAAACCAATATAACATCTCAACATTCACAAATATACATTTCTGACTTTCAAAAACAAAACAAAAACAAATCAGTGACCAATATAGCCACCTTTCTTTGCAAGGACACTCAAAAGCCTGCCATCCATGGATTCTGTCAGTGTTTTGATCTGTTCACCATCAACATTGCGTGCAGCAGCAACCACAGCCTCCCAGACACTGTTCAGAGAGGTGTACTGTTTTCCCTCCTTGTAAATCTCACATTTCATGATGGACCACAGGTTCTCAATGGGGTTCAGATCAGGTGAACAAGGAGGCCATGTCATTAGATTTTCTTCTTTTATACCCTTTCTTGCCAGCCACGCTGTGGAGTACTTGGACGCGTGTGATGGAGCATTGTCCTGCATGAAAATCATGTTTTTCTTGAAGGATGCAGACTTCTTCCTGTACCACTGCTTGAAGAAGGTGTCTTCCAGAAACTGGCAGTAGGACTGGGAGTTGAGCTTGACTCCATCTTCAACCCGAAAAGGCCCCACAAGCTCATCTTTGATGATACCAGCCCAAACCAGTACTCCACCTCCACCTTGCTGGCGTCTGAATCGGACTGGAGCTCTCTGCCCTTTACCAATCCAGCCACGGGCCCTTCCATCTGGCCCATCAAGACTCACTCTCATTTCATCAGTACATAAAACCTTAGAAAAATCAGTCTTGAGATATTTCTTGGCCCAGTCTTGACGTTTCAGCTTGTGTGTCTTGTTCAGTGGTGGTCATCTTTCAGCCTTTCTTACCTTGGCCATGTCTCTGAGTATTGCACACCTTGTGCTTTTGGGCACTCCAGTGATGTTGCAGCTCTGAAATATGGCCAAACTGGTGGCAAGTGGCATCTTGGCAGCTGTACGCTTGACTTTTCTCAGTTCATGGGCAGTTATTTTGTGCCTTGGTTTTTCCACACGCTTCTTGCAACCCTGTTGACTATTTTGAATGAAACGCTTGATTGTTCGATGATCATGCTTCAGAAGCTTTGCAATTTTAAGAGTGCTGCATCCCTCTGCAAGATATCTCACTATTTTTTACTTTTCTGAGCCTGTCAAGTCCTTCTTTTGACCCATTTTGCCAAAGGAAAGGAAGTTGCCTAATAATTATGCACACCTGATATAGGGTGTTGATGTCATTAGACCACACCCCTTCTCATTACAGAGATGCACATCACCTAATATGCTTAATTGGTAGTAGGCTTTTGAGCCTATACAGCTTGGAGTAAGACAACATGCATAAAGAGGATGATGTGGTCAAAATACTCATTTGCCTAATAATTCTGCACTCCCTGTACACATTTTATGAAACCAGATGGGGGGTGGCCCCTGATCCATAGCAGAACTATGTACCATTTTATTAGAGATTTGATGTACACTTTATTTTCTATTAGGGAGATTGACTTCATCTACAGTCTGAAAGTGAAGAATACCAGACTGAAAGTGAAGAATACCAATGTGATCATGTCTGTAGCATTGTCTTTCAACTGTGCTGACTTTGAAAAACATACAAAGACATGTTCACATGGTAAGTGTACACAATTCTATCGAACAAGACTGGGGATGCAGGATACATCCTATGGGAAACACTTATGTTTCCTCTTTTCTTTTAGATGGTATTTCACAATCCTCTATTTGGAAAGTGATGAATATGACACATAATGAAGATAAACTGATATTTTCAATAGAATCGACTTTTAAAGACCATACATCCAGGTTAGTTTGCACAATGCATGTTATTAAGAATCATAGGAGGAATAATGTGCAACTAATTCATAATATATTGAATGTGTCAGACAATTCTAAACATGTCCTATTTTTGAAGACATTTATTTAATATACTGTACATTCCCCCTACTTTGTGCTAGAGAGGACTCAGATTGTGATCAATCAGAATGATAAAGGGATACATTTCAAAGTTTACATTTAGGTATATTAGTTTTTGAAGGGACAGGAAATATTACATTCAATTATGTCTCTCATACAATTGAATAATTAGGAATCTTTGAACAAAATTGGATATTAGGCATTATTTTGTCTAATTTTAAATGTTAATATGTAAGTCAACTCTTGATGAGATAATTTAATGTGATTAATGTTAAATTCAGGGTTCCAAGAGAATCGGGTAGTCGAACTTGTGAGTTGAGTTAAAGGTTTGGCTAGTTTTGAGAATTTTTTTATAAACTATAATAATTAGAAAATCCCAGGACTCTTTGGAGTTCTTTTTTGGATTTTGGCAAAGGCCAATTCTTTACTGTCTCCACCTTATTGTCTTGCATACTAATACCGTTTGGGGTGATATGGTACCCAAGGAAAGAGATGTTGTTGGTATGGAACTCACATTTTTCCAACTTGACGTACAAACTGTGTACTCTCAACCTTGAGAGGACCCACTGGACATGTATGATATGTTCCTGGTAGGACTTCAAGTAGATGAGTATGTCATTGAGGTAGATGACCAATAAATCTAATAATCTAATAAATCCCTGAAGACATCATTAATAAACCATTGAAACGTAGCCGGAGCGTTGCATAATCCAAATGGCATGACCAGGTATTCAAATAAACCATACCTGGTCCTGAAAGCGGTTAACCACTTGTCCCCCTCGAACGAAGATAACCTTATTTGTTCTTTACAAAGAACATACCAGCTCCAGCTGATGATGTGGAGGATCGTATGAAACCCTTACGTAGGTTTTCTTCTAGATAATTCTTGAGATGTTCCAATTCAGGTTGACTTAGAGGACACAAGTTTCCATATGGTATAGTTGAACCTGGTTTGATCTCTATGGGGCAATCATAAATGTGATGCGGCGGTATCGTATTGGCTTCCTGTTTGCTGAAAACATCAGTGAATTCCTGACATTCCACTGGTATTTGCTTTAGGACTTGAGTCGTTTCTAGGAGTGGTTGCATAGGTTAACAACTTTGCAAGCATGCTGGTGAACGGAGGGTGATCTCTAATGTCTCCCAATTAATTGACGGTTGATGTTTCCTCATCCAGGATATCCCAAGAACAATGGGAAAGAGAGGAGAGGGTAAAATGTCGAACTCTATGTATTCAGTATGACCACATGGGGTGGATACTAACAATGGGACTGTGTGGTGTGTAATGGGACCAGTGGCTATGGAAGAACCATCAATAACGCGAATGGCAACTAGGTTCTGCTTCAAAACAAAAGGAATTTTATTGGATTTCACAAGAGCACTATTAATAAAGTTTCCCTAGGCTCCAGTGTGGAGGATAGCTTCAGAGATAAGCTTGCGATGATCCCACTGTAAAGAAATAGAGAGTACACAATAAGTTTGTGTCTTATTCAAAGTCTGTGATGCAAAAAGAGAATGCCACTTACTTTTCTTTGTCTTCAGGAGTAGTGGGCAATCCTTTACTGAATGAGCTGCATTTGCACAATACATGCACAAGAGATTAAGTCGGTGTCTGCTCCATTCTTCAGGGGTCAGTGGACCTCTAGCTAACCTGACCTCTATGGGTTCTGGATTGGATTTGGTGATAGCAGGGGGTGGAGTAGGTGTAGTGTGAGACCTTGGACTTAGATCACTGTGGAATCTTTCCCTTAAACAATGGTCTATTTGTATTGCCAGCCTCATCAAGGATTCCAAAGTTTTGGGGAGGTCGGTACGGGCTAGTTAATTTATGTTGTCAGCCAGTCCTAACCTAAACTGATTCCTCAGGGCAATCAGGTTCCATTGTGAATCCCGTGAAGACTGCTTGAACTCCGCGATGTAGTCTTCGACTACTCGCTTCCATTGTTTGAGATTACGCATAGCGGTTTCTGCTGATAATTGAAAGTCTGTATCAAGATACAATTCATCCATCTGGTTAAGGAATTCATCCAAGGAGCCTAATATGGGTTGATTAGATTCGAAGAAAGCGTCAGCCCAGACCCTTGGCTCCCCTCTCAAAAAGCAAATGATGGTTAATACCTTAATCCTTTCAGTGCAATAAGTTTTCGGTTTTAAATTAAACATGAATATTCCACAAAATTACTAAGCAGGGCGTGCTGGGGATTTAAAGGAATACTGGGAGAAGTTTAGACAGGAAGTCAGGAAAAGGTGGTGATTCCTGACAAAAACTAGTGATTGAGGACCTCTGTCTGTCTTAGGAACCTCTCTGATATTTTGAATACTAGGGCCATCATAAAGCATTTATGTGTTGCCTTCTATATTGTTCTCTCTATGTTTAATTTTTTTAATTTTTTTTAAATTTTTCTATCCCTGATGAATAGGGATGAATATATTCAGTGGTAACATAATTTAATAGAACTGTCTGAGACTTTTAGATAGATCTTTAAAAATGTAAAAATTTTACACAGAATTAATATTGCAACTATAGATTATCAATTAGAGGCAAAAACACTATTCACATTGTTAAGAAATTATGCTCTTAATATAATGCTCACTTGCTGTTTATTTCTGTATCTTTATTACTTGACGAATATGTTCCATAGTTTTTTGACTAAAGTGAAATTGAGGTAATTGGATCTAAGCTATATGTTACTCAAGTATAGGTCATATGCTTGCATTATTATGTAATAATTTACTGGCCATATTATAGGTCAACACCTATAGTATAGAAAATGCTTGTGATTGTACCTTTAAATTTAAATTGGTGTTCAAAATTTCTACCATTCAGGCCCCAGAGGGGGGTTTTTAAGTCCAAATGTGTGCAGTGAATTTTAGGGACTATGAGTACGGCTTTCTGCCGAAACATGTTAGTCTATTTTGTTTAAGGGTACATACCCTCTATGTTTTAGTGTTTTTCAATAAAGAGATTTTTATTTTTAACAACTTAGTTTTTCTCCTATGCTTTACAAATTTGCCTAAGTCAGTAGCTGAGGCTGCACTGCGTTCTGGACCTTCCCATCATCATCATCCCGTGGATGGACACTTTGTATTGCCTAAACCAAGGGTATGCAGTGTATCATTGGCACTTGTGTCTATCACTATGTACTGACAAGGCAGCAGGAGCTGTGAAGAAGAAGGCTTGTGGTAACGCCTGTGCATTTCCTTCAGATTCGCCACCCCATCCAATCCATAACACACCGATAACCAGGAAGTGACGTCATAGTAGAAGTGAGGACACGGAGCACACTGAATCCGCATGGAGTAGACGGACAGGAGTCCGGAACAGCAGCCGCGGTTATCCTAAGTCTGAGGTATTGTCGAGGGGTGCTAAAGGGAGTGGAGAGACGCCGGAATTGTGGGTGAGATTGAGAAATACACCTATGGTGTTTAGAGTTGACTCAAGTACCATTGTATGCTATTGCCAATAGTGAGAGACTTTGAGAGATTGTTTGTGATACACCGCAGTTTGGGGCATGTGATAAAGTGAATGATAGCACTGTACTTTACCTTCTGTGGGCATCAGCCCTTATATATATATATATATATATATATATATACAGTGGGGCAAAAAAGTATTTAGTCAGCCACCAATTGTGCAAGTTCTCCCACTTAAGAAGATGAGAGAGTCCTGTAATTTTCATCATAGGTGTACCTCAACTATGAGAGATAAAATATGGAAACAAATCCAGACAATCACATTGCCTGATTTGGAAATAATTTATTTGCATATTATGGTGGAAAATAAGAATTTGGTCAATATCAAAAGTTCATCTCAATACTTTGTTATATATTCTTTGTTGGCAATGACAGAGATCAAACGTTTTCTGTAAGTTTTCACAAGGTTGTCACACACTGTTGCTGGTATGTTGACCCATTCCTGCATGCAGATTTCCTCTAGAGCAGTGCTGTTTTGGGGCTGTTGCTGGGCAACACGGACTTTCAACTCCCTCCAAATGTTTCTATGGGGTTGAGATCTGGAGACTGGCTAGGCCACTCCAGGACATTGACATGCTTCTTACGAAGCCACTCCTTCGTTGCCCGGGTGGTGTGTTTGGGATCATTGTCATGCTGAAAGACCCAGCCACGTTTCATCTTCAATGCCCTTGCTGATGGAAGGAGGTTTGCACTCAAAATCTCACAATACATGACCCCATTCATTCTTTCATGTACATGGATCAGTCATCCTGTTCCCTTTGCAGAGAAACAGCCCCAAAGCATGATGTTGCCACCCCCATGCTTCACAGTAGGTATGGTGTTCTTTGGTTGCAACTCAGCATTCTCTCTCCTCCAAACACGACGAGTTGTGTTTCTACCAAACAGTTCTACTTTGGTTTCATCTAACCATATGACATTCTTCAAATCCGCTTCTGGATCACCCAAATGCTCTCTAGCATACTTCAGACGGGCCCGGACATGTACTGGCTTAAGCATGGGGACACGTCTGGCACTGCAGGATCTGAGTCCCTGGCAGCGTAGTGTGTTACTGATGGTAGCCATTGTTACGTTGGTCCCAGCTCTCTGCAGGTCATTCACTAGGTCTCCCTGTGTGGTTCTGGGATGTTAGCTCACCGTTCTTGTGATCATTTTGACCCCACAGGGTTAGATCTTGTGTGGAGCCCCAGATCGAGGGAGATTATCATTGGTCTTGTATGTCTTCCATTTTGTAATTATTACTCCCACAGTTGATTTCTTCACACCAAGCTGCTTGCCTATTGCAGATTCAGTCTTCCCAGCCTGGTGCAGGTCTACAATTTTGTTTCTGGTGTCATTCGACAGCTATTTCGTCTTCACCATAGTGGAGTTTGGAGTGTGACTGTTTGAGGTTCTGGACCGGTGTCTTTTATACTGATAACAAGTTCAAACAGGTGCCATTAATACAGGTAATGAGTGGAGGACAGAGGAGCCTCTTAAAGAAGAAGATACAGGTCTGTGAGAGCCAGAAATCTTGCTTGTTTGTAGGTGACCAAATACTTATTTTCCACCATAATATGCAAATGAATTATTTCCAAATCAGACAATGTGATTGTCTGGATTTGTTTCCACATTTTGTCTCTCATACTTGAGGTATACCTATGATGAAAATTACAGGCCTCTCTCATCTTCTTAAGTGGGAGAACTTGCACAATTGGTGGCTGACTAAATACATATATATATATACAAAGCAATAAGGAATATCAGTAATGATAGAAGGTCTAAAGTCCTTTGTGTTTGATGGAGAAGTTGTTAATGCTATTGATCTGGACATAACTCATTTTGAAGCAGTCACTATAGTGTTGTACTGGGACATTTTTCTTTTTCCTAATGCTACATATCATGTCCATCTGCACAATAATAAATTGACCCCAGAGCATGCAATTTTAAGCAACTTTCTAATGTACTCATATTATCAGTTTGTCTTCGTTCTCTTGCTATCTTTTTTTTAAAAAAGCTGGAATGTATGCTTAGAAGCTAATCCATTTTAGGTTCAGTACCTGGGTAGTGCTTGCTGATTGGTGTCTAAATGTAGCTATCCAAGCCAAGCAAATAAATATTGTGGTGATAAATGTGGTAAGGAACATTGAATGGCAGTGTGCTTATTGATGTAGAGAACAGTAGAGACATTTCAAAGATCAAAATAAACCTTGGTTAGCACATATTTAGTATACACATAAGTCTGAGTGCATTCAAAAAGGACCTCCAATCCTGTACTGTACATTGTAAATATATAAATGTCTACTTTGCATACTTTGTCCTATTATTGATTTAGTCAAGATATACACCCCTACCTACACCTTTATATGCTTTTGCTTTGCTATTGACCCAAATGTATTTAACCTGAAGGAAGAACATGAAAGGAAATGTATACTTTGGCCATATTTTAAAAGCAACACCATATGAAGGCATAACAAAATAATTCAATTTTACATACTTAATACCCAACATCTTCCCTGAATTATTGCTAGAGCGGTTATCTTTCTATCATAAACAGTTAAAAGCAAATATATATAAGGAAATAATTTTTTGGGGTGAGGATTTTTTATTTTTTTATTTCTATGTTTTAAAAGTTTATTGGGAAGTTATACCCGTCATTAATATAATTTTTGCCATTGGATTTCCTAGATTTGTTTTTTAAATCTATATGTGTGCATGTGTATTGTATGTATTGTTTTGTGTGTATTTGTGTAATGAGTATTTAGTTTGTATTGAGCATGTAGAGTTTTTGTGCTGTGTCTAGTGTTTTGCACTGTGTGTACCGATTCTGTGTTGTGTTTAGTGTTTGTGTGCTGTGTGTAGCGATTCTGTGTTGTGTGTAGTGTTTTTGTGTTGTGTGTAGTGTTTTTGTGTTGTGTTGTGTGATTTTGTGCTGTGTGTAGCGATTCAGTGTTGTATGTAGTGTTTTGTGTTGTGTGTAGTGTTTTTGTGCTGTGTGTAGCAATCCTGTGTTGTGTGTAGTGTTTTTGTGCTGTGTGTAGCAATTCTGTGTTGTTTGTAGTCTTTTAGCGCTGTGTGTAGTGTTTTTGTGCTGTGTGTAGCAGTTCTGTGTTGTTTGTAGTCTTTTAGCGTTGTGTGTAGTGTTTTTGTGCTGTGTATAGCGATCCTGTGTTTTGTGTAGTGATTCTGTGTTGTGTGTAGTGTTTTTGTGTTGTGTGTAGTGTTTTTGTGCTATGTGTAGTGTTTTAGTAGTGTGTGTAGCGATTCTGTGTTGTGTGTAGTGTTTTTTTGTTGTATGTAGTGATTCTGTGCTGTGTGTAGTGTTTTTGTGTTGTGTGTAGCGATTCTGTGTTGTGTGTAGTGTTTTTGTGTTGTGTGTAGTGTTTTTGTGCTGTGTAGTGTTTTTCTGTTGTGTGTAGTGTTGTTGTATTGTGTGTAGAAATTCTGTGTTGTGTGTAGTGTTTTTCTGTTGTGTGTAGTGTTGTTGTATTGTGTGTAGAAATTCTGTGTTGTGTGTAGTGTTTTTGTGTTGTGTGTAGTGTTTTTGTGCTATTTGTAGTGTTTTAGTAGTGTGTGTAGCGATTCTGTGTTGTGTGTAGTGTTTTTGTGTTGTATGTAGTGATTCTGTGTTGTGTGTAGTGTTTTTGTGTTGTGTGTAGCGATTCTTTGTTGTGTGTAGTGTTTTTGTGTTGTGTGTAGTGTTTTTGTGCTGTGTAGTGTTTTTCTGTTGTGTGTAGTGTTGTTGTATTGTGTGTAGAAATTATGTGTTGTGTGTAGTGTTTTTGTGTTGTTTGTAATATTTTTGTGCTATGCAGTGTTTTTTGTTATTATTAGTGTTTTTGTGTTGTGTAGCAATTCTGTGCTGTTTGTAGCTATTCTGTGTTATGTATAGTGCTTTTGTGCTGTGTGTAGTGGTTTTGTGCTGTGTATTGTTTTTGTGCTGTGTAGTGTTTCTGTGCTGTGTGTAATGTTTTTTGTTCTGTGTGTAGTGGTTCTGTACTGTGTTTAGCGATTCTGTGTTGTCTGTAATGTTTTTGTGCTGTGTGTAATGATTATGTGCTGTGTGAAGCAATTCTGTGCAGTGTGTTGTGATTATGTGTTGTGTTTTTGTGTTGTTGTGCTGTGTGTAGTGTGTTTGTTCTGTGTGTTGTGATTTTGCACTGTGTAGTGTTTTTGTGTTGTTTGTAGTGTTTTTGTGTTCTGTTTTTGTGTTTTGCGTAGTGTTTTTGTATAATGTTTTTGTGTTGTGTGTAGTGGTTTTGTTCTGCATAGTGTTTTGTGTAGTATGTAGAGATTTTGTGCTATGCGCAATGTTTTTGTGCTGTGTGTAGTGTTTTTGTGTTGTGTTTTGTGTAGTGTTTTTGTGTTGTGTGTAGTTTTTTTTGTTCTGTGTAGTGTTTTGTGTAGTGTTTTTGTGATTTTATGCTGTGTGCAGTGTTTTTCTGTTGTGTGTAGTGTTTTTGTTCTGAGTAGTATTTTGCGTTGTGTGCAGTGTTTTTGTGTTGCGTGTATTGTTTTGTGCTGTGTAGTGTTTTGTGTTGTGTGTAGTGTTTTTGTGTTGTGTTTAGTGTTTTTGTGCTGTGTGTAGTGATTCTTTACTGTGTTTAGTAATTTTGTGTTGTGTGTAGTGTTTTTGCATTGTGTGTAGTGTTTTTGTGTTGTGTTTAGTGTTTTTGTGTTGTGTGTAGTGTTTTTGTATTGTGTTTAGTGTTTTTGTGCTGTGTGTAGTGATTCTTTACTGTGTTTAGCAATTCTGTGTTGTGTGTAGTGTTTTTGTGTTGTGTGTAGTGTTTTGCGCTGTATATATTGTTTTTGTGTTGTGTGTAGTGTTTTTGAGCTGTGTGAATTGTTTTTGTGCTGTGGGTAGTGATTCTGTGCTGTGTGTAGCAATTCTGTGCAGTGTGTTGTGATTCTGTGTGTAGGGATTCTGTGCTGCGTGTAGCAGTTCTTTGTGTAGTGTTTTGCTGTGTGTAGTGATTCTGTGCTGTGTGTAGCAATTCTGTGAAATGTGTTGTGATTATGTGTTGTGTGTAGTGTTGTTGTGCTGTGTGTAGTGTTTTTGTGATGTATGTAGAGTTTTTGTGTTTTGTATTGTGCTGTGTGTAGTGTTTTTGCACTGTGTTGTGTTTTTGTGTCTTGTGTAGTGTTTTTGTGTAGTGTTTCTGTTTTGTGTGTGGTGTTTTTGTTCTGCATAGTGTTTTGTGTATTGTGTAGTGAGTGTGTGCTGTGTGCAGTGTTTTGTGTAGTGTTTTTGTGATTTTTGTGCTGTGTGCAGTGTTTGTGTGTTGTGTTTTTTTGTTTTGTGTAGTGTTTTTGTGTTGTGTGTAGTTTTTTTGTGATTTTGTGCTGTGTGTAGTGTTTTGTGCAGTGTGTGAGTTGTGTTTTTGTACACAAATACTACTTCTGTTTTAGAGGCTCCACATTGGTTAATCCAGCCCTCAGCCTCCAGCCAGTTATAAACAGTTAAAAATACTTTAATAACCTATATTATTTAAAAACAATGCAGCTTTTTTGTCACAAATTGCAGCTCTATGCAACTAAAGTATGTAGCTATGATTTTCTTTTGTCATTTATCTATTGTAATTCTAAATTAAAGTGGTATGAAATTGGATTTATATTTCACTTTGTGCGAGAATGTACTGTTTGGCAAATGTAAATGCTGGTACAATTAATGTATGTTGACTAAAGAAAATAAAGTAGCTTTAATTGTGTTTCATTTTCATTAAATGCTGGAATTAATTTTTACACCTAGCACATAAAATTAGATGCTAACTTAATAGAGCCCAAAACCCATTTCTCCAAGTAATTTTCATACCAGTGATATATTAAGGCAGGATTATGACATCTGCAGACATGATTAATTTGTTTTTAACCTACTCAAATTGTGATTTCGTATTTAGAACATCTCTCCTTACTTGAACTATCACTACGCACCATAATTACATTATTGATATCATCTCATGTTAAAAATCAATAAGTCATGCATGTCATTGAAAAACAACCAACAGAAAAAATCATTGTACTAGGAAATGCTGAGAAACTATGCATACATTCAAATATTTATGTATATATGTATTTAGCATACAGCATATAAATATAGTATATATATATATATATATATATATATATATATATATATATATATATATATATATATATATATATATATATATTTATCCAATAAAAGAGATAAAAATCCAGAGAGTGTAGATCTTATTTTATTGGATGAAATTCACTTTGGAAAAAAACTATATCAAACTACCTTAAATGGATACTAAACCCAATTTTTTTTCTTTAATGATTCAGATAGAACATGCAATTTGAAGCAACTATCTAATTTACTCCTACTATCAATTTTTCTTTGTTCTCTTGCTATCTTTATTTAAAAAGCAGGAATTTAAAGCTTAGGAGCCTGCCCATTTTAGCTTCAGCACCATGGATAGCGCTTACTTATTGGTGGATACATTTAGCAAACCAATAAGCAAGCATAAGCCAGGTTCTCAGCCAATAATGGGACGGCTCTTAAGCTTTACATTCCTGCTTTTTAAATAAAGGTAGCAAGAGAACGAAGAAAAGTTGATAATAGGAGTTATGCATTATGACATATAAATATTGCCTAAATTATATAAGATATTGCTGTTTACACCTAGCCCCATCCCATTTCCCAAGTGCTCCCATTTAACAGATGCAAATATACAAATAATCTGAAATCCAAAACTTTTCCTGCCTCAAAAACTTTGGATACATGGTTTTGCACCTGATATACATTTTGTATGTTAATAGAATAAAAATCAAATAACTGCATATACAATTATTTTTTTTTTTAAATTAAAAAGTTTGAATTATTTACCACAAATTTACTGTGCTGCTTGAATATCTTATAAAGCTGATGATAAATATATAAATATTTTTCATTTTATAATTTTTTGAAAGCCACTTAATATCAGCTTTTTTTCTTTCTTTTACATACAGTAACATATTGATGCTTCTCATAAAAAAACATGCTTAAAATGGTTTGTGAAAAAATAAATAAAAAAGACACGGAACACTTTCTTTACATACATACCATAATGTGCGGTATGTGATAAAATATGACCTCTAGTGGAAAAAAAGTGTTCGACATTTTGAATTTAGTGAACACTATGAATAGTACCTTGCTACTTTAAATATGTATTTACATATGAATACTCAAAAAATAAATTCTTAATATAATGTTTTCAGCTCCTTAGTTCATTCTTTATCGGCAAATAAAGAGAAACTGTCATTTTAACTAAAAAAATAAAAATAAAAATGATGTAATTTAATAGGGACAAATAAAAAAAATATACTGCAGTAACTATTATAAAACATAACATAAATGCGCACATAGATTTCATGTACATTTTTTTATAGCTTAGTGAATTGAAAACAATTATTAAACATTTCAACTTTTTTTTTTTGATAAATGAATCCCTGTACTGCATGAATGTATTTTCTGAGCATAAAAAGTGTTACAAATGTATAGACCTCCTTTGGTGCATTTACTTGTTTTGAATGTTGACATCTTTATGTATCTGGAAATGTGCATTGCAGTAAATTGTTCTGTTTCTTGCCCTTAAAATCTATACTATAATTGCGTTTCGGCTAAATTACAAGTTTTGCGTTATAGGTGAAAAAGCAGCGTTATGGCTCTTTTTCACTACCGCTGGTATTACGAGTCTTGCAGGTATTTCTGTACCATAACGCAGCGTAACTACCGCAGCTTTCAAAAAGTTATTTTTCAATGGGACTTCATTTTCGCCAGTATTACGAGTTTGCCTGGGAGGCCAAAAAGTGAGCGGTACAGCCAATACCTTGAAGATCCATACCGTAAACTGAAAGCCAGTAGTTATGGGTTTTGCGCTACAAAGCTGTAGCATAAAACTCATTACTAAAGTGCTAAAAAGTACACTAACACCCATAAACTACCTATTAATCCCTAAACCGAGGCCATCCCGCATCGCAAACACTAAAATAAAAATATTAACCACTAATTTGCCGCCCCTGACATCGTCGCCACTATAATAAACATATTAACCCCTAAACCGGAGTACTTCCGCATCGCAAACACTAGTTAAATATTATTAACCCCTAATCTGCTGTCCCTAACATTGATGCAACCTACATTACTGTTATTAACCCCTAATCTGCCACCCCCAATGTCGCCGCCACTATACTAAAGTTATAAACCCCTAAACCTAACCCTAAGTCTAACCCTAATAACCCCTTACTTTAATATAATTAAAATAAATCTAATAAAAAATTTCTATCATTAGCTAAATAATTCCTATTTAAAACTAAATACTTACCTGTAAAATAAACCCTAAGCCAGCTACAATATAACTAATAGTTACATTGTAGCTATCTTAGCTTTAATTTTTATTTCACAGGCATGTTTGTATTTATTTTAACTAGGTAGAATAGTTACTATATAGTTATATTTTCTAACTACCTAGCTAAAATAAATACAAATTTACCTGTAAAATGAAACCTAATCTGTCTTACACTAACACCTAACCTTACACTACATTTAAATACATTACATTAATTAAATCCAATTAACTAAATTACAAAAAAACCACTAAATTACACAAAGTAAAAAATAAATGATCAGATAGTTAAACTAATTACACCTAATCTAATAGTCCTATCAAAATAAAAAAGCCCCCTAAAATAAAAAAAAACCTAGCCTACAATAAACTACCAATGGCCCTTAAAAGAGCCTTTTGCGGGGCAAAAAAAAATACAAAGAACCACCAACAGCAAAACCCACCACCCACACAACCTAACCCCCCAAATAAAATCCTAACTAAGAAAACCTAAGCTCCCCAACGCCCTTAAAATGGCATTTGTATGGGCATTGCCCTTAAAAGGGCATTTAGCTCTTTGTCCGCCCAAACCCTAAGCTAAAGATAAAACCCACCCAATAAACCCTTAAAAAATCTAACACTAACCCCCGAAGATCCACTTACAGTTTTTGAAGAACGGAAATTCATCCTCAATGAAGCTGGAAGAAGTCTTCATCCAAGCGGCAAGAAGTGGTCCTCCAGATGGGCAGAAGTCTTCATCCAGACGGCATCTTCTATCTTCATCCATCCGACGCGGAGCGGCTCCATCGTCAAGACATCTGGCGCAGAGCTTCCTCTTCTTACGACGGCTCTTCTCGAATGAAAGTTCCTTTAAGTGACGTCATCCAATATGGCGTCCCTTGAATTCTGCTTGGCTGATAGAATTCTATCAGCCAATCTGAATTAAAGGTGAAAAAATCCTATTGGCTGATGCAATCAGCCAATAGGATTGAGCTTCAATCCTATTGGCTGATGCAATCAAAGGGCTTTTTGTAGGGCATTGCTCTAAGTTTAATAGCTCTTTTACATTACAAATTAACCAAGTCCCCCCCTAACAGTAAAACCCCCCACCCACCAATCCCCCCAAAATAAAATAAAACTAACACTAATAAACCTAAACTACCCATTGCCCCTAAAGGGGAATTTGTATGGGCATTGCCCTTAAAAGGGCATTCAGCTCTTTTTCACTGCCCTTAAAAGGGCTTTCAGCTCTTTTGAAATTTGCCCTTAGAAAACCCTAATCTAAAAAGCAACCCCCCCAAAAAAAACTCACGGTTTCAGAAGTCCGGCGGAGAAGGTCTTCTTCCAGGCGGGTCCATCATCTTCATCCACAGCGAAGGCGGTGCGGAGCGGAGGTCTGGAGCAGTCTTCCCAGAAGTGGCAATCCTCAGCGGCAGTCATCGGTGGCGGTCGTGCTCCTCGTTGGTGGCGGTCCTCGGCAAAGGCGTGGAGGTTCTTCTTCATGCGAACATCTGCCACACACTGAAGATTGAATTCAAGGTACCCCATATTTATTGAGGTACCTTGAATTCCTATTGGCTAATATTTTCAAAATCAGCCAATAGGATGAGAGCTACTGAAATCTTATTGGTTGATTTGAACAGCCAATAGATTTCAGTAGCTCTAATCCTATTGGCTGTTTTGAAATGTTCTGCAGCCAATAGAATGAGAGCTACTGAAATCTTATTGGCTGATTTAAACAGCTAATAGGATTTTAGTAGCTCTAATCCTATTGGCTGTTATGAAAAATTCAGCCAATAGGAATGCAAGGTACCCCAAATTGATGGCAGTACCTTGCATTCAATATTCAGTATACCGCAGATATCGGATGAAGTGGATCCTCCATGTCGGCGAGGACCACCTCCACCAAGGACCACCATTGCCGCTGCTGAGGACTGCCAATGCCACCACAGATCACCACCGCCGAGGATCACCACATCTGGGAAGACTGCTCCGGACCTTCACTGCATGCCGCCTTCGCTGTGGATGAAGATGATGGACCCACCTGAGAGTTTGTTTTTATAGATTAGGGTTTATTTGGGCAAATTTCAAAAGAGCTGAATGCCCTTGTAAGGACAGTGAAAAAGAGCTGAATGCCCTTTTAAGGGCAATGCCCATACAAATGCCCCTTTAGGGGCAATGGGTAGTTTAGGTTTATTAGTGTTAGTTTTTTTTTTATTTTGGTGGGTTTGGTGAGTGGAGGGTTTTACTGTTAGGGGGGACTTTGTTTATTTTTAAAGTAAATGAGCTGTTAAACTTAGGGCAATGCCCTACAAAAAGCCCTTTTAAGGGCTATTGGAAGTTTAGTATTGGATGACGGGGTGTTTTTATTTTGGGGGGATTGTTTTTATAGGGGTATTAGTTTAGGTTTAATTTTATTATTTTTGATAGCTTTGTTTATTTTGTCTGTATTTTTATTTTTTATTTTTTGTAGCTTGGGGGGTTGTATTTTCAAACGTGGCCAGACTGTTAGTCGACGGACATTTGGCCAATGGACATTTGGCCAACTGACATTTGGCCGACGGACAATAGTCTGACAGACAAGTGGCTATAAGATAAAAGTCCGGCCCCAAGATAGATAGATATATAGATAGATTCAATAGATAAATAGATAGATCATATAGAAAAAAGATTTGATAGATAGATTCAATAGATAGATAAATAGATAGATAAATAGATAGATTCGATAGATAATTTCCCAGACAGAGAATTACAAGACGTGCGGGTCGGAACCCATGGTTAGGTTCCCAGAGGCGGTTGCAGCGCCCGAGGCTCTGATTAGAATAGAGCACTCTGGAGCGTATCTGCCCTCGGCCGAACTAGGAACATGCTTCAGCATTCTGTCTGTTGGCTAAATGTCCGTCAGACAGAATGCTGTCAGCCACATGTCCATCTGCATTTTGTCAGAGCACCATTTTCAACACATAGACTGCCCTCTGGGCAGGCCAATCGACTAGTATGTAATAAATTATGAACCTATTACAAACTTTTAATATTTCTGTCCCATGTTATTTGACTTAAATGAACAGTAAAGTCAAAATTAAACTACCATGATTCAGATAGAGCATATCATTTTAAACAGCTTTCTAGTGTACTTCTGTTATCTAATTATCTTTGTTCCCTTGATAACCTTTGCTTAAAAAACCATACCTGAAGCAGCAATATGCTACTGGGTGCTAGCTTCTGATTGGTGGCTGCACACATATGCCTGTTATCATTGGCACACCCAATGTGTTCAGCTAGCTCACAGTAGAGGAATGCTTCTCCCTTAACAAAGGATACCAATATAATAAAGCAAATGTGATAATAGAAGTCAACTATAAAAAAACATTAAATAGTATGCTCCATTTGAATAATGTAAAATAAATGTTGGGGTGTATGTCCCTTTAAGAGTGCCTACAAGGACTCAAATAGTATTAAAGGAATACTAACCCCAAATGTATTTAATGATTCATATAGAGCAGGCAATTTTAAGCGATGGTCTAATTTACTCTTTTTATCAATTTTTCTTAATTCTCTTGCTATCTTTATTTGAAAACCAGGAATGTAAAGCTTATGAAAATCAACAAATGTCAATCCAGCACTCTCCAAAAATAGCCAGGAACTAATCAAGGTTACAGCACACAATGTTTTGGGGCAATCCCCTTAATCATGTGATACCTACAAACACTGCCCTGCCTCCCTTTATAGTCATTTCAAATAATGATGTAATTACTTAATTAGGTCTAATACCTCCCCTTTATCACTATAGGTAAATATCACCTGGATACACATATTCAACTACTAGAGGGCAAGGAAGTATATATAAAAAATATAATACAATAAAAAAACACACTATCTAAATATATACAATCTAACTAATATGTTAAAAACAATACTATACAGTATTATGAAATAGATGTAATTATAGCAAAGCAATTTAACCAAACATGTCATCGGTCAGATATCATATTCATACGTAATTATACCATTTATAGCATATTCAGTAGAATACTGACCAGTTAATTTCTTTATATAACCCATTGGGTTCCATAGTATTTCATTTGAATATCCAAAAGACCTCACGCTGTTTCAACAATGTTTCCCTATTACCTCCTCGCCTAGGTGTGTCAACCTTTTCAATCACTTGAAAGATTAGTTGTTTTATCTGGGGACCCTCATGTATAAAATGTGCGGCTAGTGGTGCAGTTAATATTCCACAATGGATATTACTCATTCATCCGATCTTTGACCGGTCTTGTGGTCTCCCCAACTAGGGATGGGCGAATGTGTTTATATTCGAATTAGAATGTTAGAATAATGTTATTTTATAAATTCAATTTACATAATAGAATGTTGATAAGAACGAATATTCTTAAAAATTCGATATTCAAATGTTATTTACAGTTTTTGAATGTCACATTCAAATTCGAATGTCACATTTAAATTCAAATGTCACATTATAATTTGAATGTCACTTTTGAATTTGAATATTACATTTATAAAACACAATTATAGACTAGAAACACTATTTCGAATTCGAATGTCACATTCGAATCGAATATCAATTTGAATTGAATATCACGTTCGAATCGAATATCACATTCGAATTTGAATATTACATTTAGAATACACAGTATTAGACTAGAAATACTATTTTGAATTTGAATGTCACATTCAAATCGAATATCACATTCAAATTTGAATATAACATTTAAAACACAGTATTAGACTAGAAATACTATTTCAAATTTGAATGTGACATTCGAATGTAGGATTCAAATTCGAATATTACATTTATTAAATACAGTTGCAGACTAGAAATTCTATTTCGAATTTGAATGTCACATTCAAATTTGAATATTACATTTCGAAATTGAATGAATACATAGCTAAACATTATTATACGAACAAATATTTTTGAATTTTATTGAAAAATTCGAAAACGAAAATTGTAAAATAGAATGTTAGAATGTTATATAAACATTCAAAATTCGATTTGAACGAACGAACGTATCAAAATTTGTTTTAAATTTTAAATTTTTAGAAACATTCGCCCATCCCTATCCCCAACGAAGCCATTCCCATATGGGCATTTTATCAAATAAATAACATAAGAAGAGTTACAAGTATAATTTCCGTTGTGGAAAAACTTGTGACCAGTTAGAGGATGTGTAAAGTAGGGACCCTTAATAACCGAACCACAGTTCACACATCACAAACAGAGAAAACAACCTAAGTTTTTCTTGGCAATGAATCTTTGTTTCAAAGATTTACTAGAACCTATGTCATCTCTAATAAGACTGTTTCTCAAATTACCACTCCTCTTATAAGCAGGCATAGGGTAACCATTAAATTCTTCAACCGCTGTAATACAGTCACTAACAAGATGCCAGTGTTTGCGTATAGCTTTTAATACATTTTTACTCTGGTTGGAAAACTCTGAGACAAAGACCAATCTTCTAAAACAAAGACCAATCTTTTAGGTTTCATTTTATGAGTCTTAGTTTATTTAAGTTTTTCCCTGGGGATGGCACCCACTTCTGTGACAATTTCGTCAATAAGTGTACTAGGATATCCCCTCTCTAAAAATCTATCACCCATTTCCTTTAGTCTCTTTGGGACTACCTCATTGTCAGAGACAATTCTTTTCACCCTCAAAAGTTGGCTGCAGGGTAATGACGTAATAAGGGAGGGTTGATGTGAACTGGTATAGTGCAGGAGGCTATTGCGGTCCGATTCTTTCCTGAAAATATCAGTACTAAATCCTCATCCCTTCTTTCTCATTGTCACATCCAAAAAATCAAGACTTATCTCACTCCATATCAGTTTGAACTTGATAAAGTTAGTAGCCAAATTTTACTCTGCCACAAAGTTTTCCAGGGTTCCAACGTTGTCAAACCTCATGCCAAAGATGTTATCACTATAGTGCTACCAGGTGGTGCCATATTGACCAAACATCACATTCTCAAAGACAAACCTCTCTTCAAATACATCCATGAAAATCATTGTTGTATAAAACAATCTCCAACAACTGCATAATGAAGAAAATTTGCTGTGTGTCATATAAACTACTAGATTGAAGAGCTGCCCTGAGAGCCCCTAGTCCACTCTCATTTGTGATAGCAGTGTATAAACTAGTTACATCTAAGCTGAAGAGCAAGAACTTAACAGTATCTATCTGCAAATTCTCCAATTTATGCAGGAAATCTCCTGTATCTTTAATGACCCTCTGGTTTCCACGATTGGCCCATGCTGGGATGATGTTTACACCCCCGCCGTCTGTACTAGAATCTGTGTCCTGCTGAGAAAAATCTGAAGAATCTGAACTGTTTGTGTCCATCCTCGTCTGCTGTCTGTTGTGTCTCCCGAAAGTGACACAACGCTCCTTTCCATTGGGGTCATAGATCCACAGGTAAACCTTACCCAGGGAGTCATCCTGTTCATCGCGTAAGAATTTTATTATTTTACGCTCTTCAATACTATTCCTCAGTTCGGCAATCATGTTATTATTCTCCATTAGCATCTTTGTCCAGGTTTCTGAATTCAGCGTATTGCTTAACTACTCCTCTTATTTAGTGATGGACACTTTTATATGTTCAACCTCCTGCTGTAGGTATTCGACAGTGAGCACTAGGATATCAAATGAGTATTTATTGAGGATGTGCTCAAACAATACTCCTATAAAGCTTATGAGCAAGCCCATTTTTTGTTCACCACCTGGTAGCGCTTGCTGATTGGTGGTTAAATGTAGCCACCAATAAGTATACGCTATCCAGGGTTTTGAACCAAAAACGGACTGGATCGTAAGCTTTAAATTCCTGCTTTTCAAATAAAGATAGCAATAGCACAAATAAAAATTGATAATAGGTGTAAATTAGGAAGTTGCTTAAAATTGCATGTTCTATCTGAATCATGAAAGAAAAAATTGGGGTTTAGTATGCTTTTAAGTATTAATTATGTGGGATCTGTGTAATAGTTAGGATTGACACCAAAATTTGTGCACACTTGTTCTTCTTTATCCATTAATGGCTTGTGCTGGCTGTTGAAATGATTCATCTAGACTATATGTTACTTATAACATTGAATCAGATAATCACACAAAATAATGTATTGTGACAGTATGGGTTAAATTAAATGTAGAATATTGGTCTTGGCAGTTGCATGTAAAAAATAAAAAAGATTTTTTTAAAAAGATAAAAAAAATGGGTTGGTTTAGAACTTTAAAACTACTGAACCAGTTTACTTTACAGTTTTGGAGTCACTTGTCATCTAACCGGAGGCAATTTAGCTTCTACATTTGAAAGACGAGAAATGTATAATTTCTCTAGTATTTGAAGTTACATTATGAAGTATAGCAGTTTTTTTTCAAGAAAGAAAGGAGTATAATGTAAAATAATTAATAAAGAATAATATATAATGATTTAAACATTTCTCTTTGTTTGCTTGTTTTTGTTATTGTGTAGTTTAGTAAAATGTGCAGTATTCCTCTAAGTATATCTTCATTATACGGATTCATTTTTGCAACATTGCACTGTAGAGTATAGTGGTAAAGATGCAAGAAATACAAATAAGTATACGAAACTAGATAAGACTATATAAGGCATTTATTTATCTGCACTAAAGTGTAGTTACTGAGCCACAGAACTGGCTTAGAGAATAAAAACGTAGGCAACAGTCAGTCACTTAATGTATAAAAAACTAACCTAATTACTGAAGAGAGGCAAAAAGCAAATAAAAAGCATACATGGTAGATGTGCTGGAAAGCATTAAATGCACAAGAAAATAGTTGTGTTTGCCATGGAGCAAAAGGAAATAAAAAATAAACCTAGCTCCTGAGGGTAGCTATTAAAAGCACATACTGAGTGTGCATTAGGTATATGGATACTAGAAGTTAAAAAAAGAGCATTTAAAGAAAACATTAAAAAACTAATTTAAATTACCAAGGAATCTTGCAACACATAACAATTCTTATTGACACTAAAAGGCTTCAAGGAAAAATCATACAGCATGAGGCTTTCTGTGCCAATTAGACCACATCTAACCACCATCCAGAGAATAAGCAAATACGTGTTGTGCCCTTAGATAGAAAGTTCAGTCAACCCACATGAATATAAATATTTAAAAAAACATAGCTTCTGATTAAATAATAAATAATTTGTTTAGAATGTAAGCTCATGAACCCACCTGTCTTGTTGATTGACTCATGTAAAGGTGGTTTGCAGTTTACAGTGGTTTAAGGGCAATGCTTAAAGTTTTATGTAAATGTATTCCGTTATGATTGTACTCCTCAACTGTATATTTAATTATACAGCATTAAGTAAAATGGTTGCACTTTATAAATAAACCTTAAAGGGACATAAATCCCAAAAGTTTATTTCATGATTTAGGTAGAACATAAAAGTTTAACCATATTTCTAGTTCACTTCTATTATAAAATGTGCTTAATTATTTTGGCATCATTTGTTGAAGGAGCAGCAATGCAATGCAACAACTGGTTTCTAACTGAAGACATCGGTGAGCCAATGACAATCAGTATATACTGTATATGCAGCCACCAATCAACAGCTAGAACCTAGGTTCTTTGCTGCTCCTGAACTTACCTTGATAAACCTTTCAGCAAAGGATAACAAGAGAATGAAGCAAATTAAATAATACAAGGAAACTGGAAAGTTTTTGAAATTGCATGATCTTGCTGAATCCAAAAAAAAAAGAAAAAAATTTGGGTTCATGTCCCTTTAATAATAATAAATAGAAATTCTTTCGATGGAGATAGCAGGATGCATATACCACAGTAATTTTAATGTTACTTATGAGTAGTTTAAAGGAACAGTCTAGTCCAAAATAAACTTTCATGATTCAGATAGGGCATCTACTTTCCGATATACTTTTATAATCAATTTTGCTTTGTTCTCTTGGTATTCTTAGTTGAAAGCTAAACCTAGGAGGTTCATATGCTAATGTCTTATACCTTGAAGGCCGCCTCTTATCTGAATGCATTTTGACAGTTTTTCACCACTAGAGGGTGTTAGTTCATGTGTTTCATATAGATAACATTGTGCACGTGGAGTTACCTAGGAGTCAGCACTGATTGGCTTAAAAATTGTCAAAAAAACTGAAATAAGGGGGCAGTTTACAGAGGCTTAGATACAAGGTAATCACAGAGGTAAAAAGTGTATTGATATAACTGTGGGGAATGGGTAATAAAGGGAATATCTATCTTTTAAAACAATAAAAATTCTGGTGTAGACTGTACCCCTTGAGTGCTAACGATGGCTCTAAGCCGTCACAAATTGTCTCAGTCAGGTGCTAACGACTGCTCAGAGCCGTTGCTAGCACTCTCCCACCTTGAGGAAAATCTGGGGGCTCCCACCTACTCCTACCCCGGCGATCGGGCCTGTATAGTGACAGGCATCCCCGGGGCTTCATGTTTTGTGCAGTGACGTCACATGCAATGACGTGATGACATCATCGCACAACTTTATTGAAAAATGACAATGACAAGTAAAGGGAAAGGGGGCATGCTGCTTAGAAGCCTGTATCTCAGACATCTAAGCAGCTAAAGACCCACAAGACCCACCGTTGGAAAAGCAATCACCTAATCTTTCCAACAGTATAAGTCTTGGGGATCTGAAACAAAAGAAAAGTTCAAAAAATATATATTTAAAAAATTAAAAATAAAAAAACCTTAAATCAGCTTAGCACCCAGGTGGGAAATTGCTTAGCACTCAAAGGGTTAACTGTACAGGCATTTGGGGTTATTGGATTTGAAGCACCAAATGATTGCTAGTAGTGACCAAGTCCACTTACGCTAAAAAAAAATATTACTTTAAAATATATGAGGCCATGACAGCAATGACAATAAAAAAATCTATACTCACTCAGTATAACTATCTATTTCCTAATCTCCCTCTCTAATACAATTTTAAGTGCACTACTGACAAAGCAAATGGATAAGGTGTGCCCCATTCTAAAAAATCTTTAAGATATGAAGAAAAAAACAATATCTAGTTACATTGTTTGAAAACGATACCTAAGTACCAGGATGTTGATACAGTTTACATGATGATTTTCATAAAAAATAAAAATGGTAAAGGTTGAATTTGTCTTCTATTTCAAAATTATTTTACTTTAATATTTATTTATTTATTGATTGGTTTATTTCATTAAGTTGTTTAAAGGGCTAAAGTGGATACAGTTTTGTCATAATATAAGTCGATCACTGTTTAAAAAACAATTTTAAAGATATGCTTCAAATTGACTCAACTGTTAGAGAGAAAACCTTGAGGCAATGCATTAAAAAAATAAGATTTAGTTCAACAAGAATAAAGCTAGCAAAAATGGATTTAAACAATAAGGGTCTAGAGGGAAGTTTCAATAAACAAATTGTTAGAAGATGTTCTCTTACAACTCCCGTCCCTAGCTTTTATATATAGGATACAATTATATAAGAACCAGTACTCATATATTATCACAAGTTCAATATATATATATATATTAGTTGGTAAGCCTGCCCAGAAGGCAGTCTATGTGTTGTTATTATTATTAATAATAATAATAATAATAATAATAATAATAATAATAAATTATCAAAAATTAAAAAATTAAACCTAATCCCTTTGAAAATAAAAAGCCCCCCCCCATAAAAACACCATCTAATCGAACACTAAACTACCAATAGCCTTTAAAATTCCCCCCTAACAATAAAACCCACCACCCACCAAACCCCCCAAAATAAAAAACCTAACACTAAAAAACCTAAACTATCCATTGCCCTGAAAAGGGCATTTGTATGGGCATTGCCCTTAAAAGGGCATTCAGCTCTTTTGCTGCCCATCCCTAATCTAAAAAATAAATAAATAAAACAAAACCTAAGACTAAAACCGACCAAAAACTTAAAATAAAACCTACTCCCTATGAAAATAAAAAGCCCCCCAAGTTTAAAACACCCCCTAAGCTAATGTTAAACTACCAATAGCACTTAAAATGGCTTTTTGTAGGGCATTGCCCTAAGTTAAACAGCTCTAAAAAACCTAAACTATCCATTTCCCCGGAAACATGGCATTTGTATGGGCATTGCCCTTAAAAGGGCATTCAGCTCTTTTGCTGCCCATCCCTAATGTAAAAAAAAAAAAAAAAAAAAAAAAAATCTAACCCCAAAAAATTATAAAATTAAATCGAAGTTTAAATTAAGCTAAAATTACGGAAAATAAAAAATCTAATATTACAGAAAATAAAAAATCTAAATTACCAACGTTTAAAAAATTAAACCTGACCCCTATGAAAATAAAAAATCCCCCTAAAATAAAAACACCCCCTAATTTAAGAAAAAACTACCAATAGCCCTTAAAAGGGCCTTTTGTAGGGCATTGTCCTAAGTTTAACAGCTCTTTTAAGAATTAAACATACTAAGACTCCCTAACAGTAAAAAACCCCACCCACCAAACCCCCCAAAATAAAAAACCTAACACTAAAAAACTTAAACTATCCAATGCCCTGAAAAGGGCATTTGTATGGACATTGCCGTTAAAAGGGAATTCCTAATCTAAACACCCCCCCTCATAAAAAAAACAAAAAAACTAACACTAAAGCCCCAAATAGATACTAAGGGGTCCTAAAGTCCGGTGGAGAAGGTCCTTTTCCATGCGGTGAAGTCTTCTTCCAAGCGGCCGACATCTTCCAAGCGGGGATGGCGGAACTGAAGCCCGGTGACCGCGGAGCCATTGAGCGTGGAGGATCCTCTTCTTCCTATCTCCGCCGTACACTGAATAGTGAATTCAAGGTACGCGATTAAAGATGGCATACCCTGAATTCCTATTGGCTGATTTGATTCTTCAAATTCAAATCAACCAATAGGATGAGAGCTACTGAAATCCTATTAGCTGTTTAAATCAGCAAATAGGATTTCAGTAGCTCTCATCCTATTGGCTGATTTGAATTAGGAAGAATCAAATCAGCTAATAGGAATTCAAGGGACGCCATCTTTAATCGCGTACTTTGACTATTCAGTGTACGGCAGCGATCGGAAGAAGAGGATCCTCCACGCTCCATTGCTCCACGGTCGCCGGTCTTCAGTTCTGCCGTCGCCGGTCTTCAGTTTCACTGTCCTGGATGAAGAAAGAAGAGGTCCCTGCTTAGAAGAAGATGTCAGCTGCTTCGAAGAAGACTTCACCGCATGGAAGAGGACCTTCTCTGCTGGACTTCAGGACCTGTGAGTATCTATTTGGGGCTTTAGGATTTAAAAAAAAAAAAAAAAATTTAGATTAGGGATGGGCAGCAAAAGAACTGAATGTCCTTTTAAGGGCAATGCCCATACAAATACCCTTTTCAGGGCAATTTATAGTTTAGGTTTTTTATTGTTAGGTTTTTTATTTTGGCGAGGGCTTTTTTATTTTCATAGGGATTAGGTTTAGTTTTTTTGGTAATTTTTTTTTTTTACTTTCTGTAATGTTAGACTTTTTATATTTTTGTAATCATAGTTTTTTTTTATTTTTTGTAACTTAAGTACAGGTGGCCCTCGTTTTACAACGGTTCAATTTACACCGTTTCAGAATAACAACCTTTTTTCCAGTCATGTGACTGCTATTGAAAAGCATTGAGAAGCAGTGCATTTATTAAAATAGCCAGTAGGTGGAGCTGTCCGCTTGTATTGCAGCAAAGCCAAGCAAGCTACAATTAATCAGTTTAACCAAACCTGAGCTACTGAGCAGATTTCAAAGGAACAAGATCTTCCTGTCTATAAAACAGTCCAGATTGGAATGCATAAAAAGAACTGTTTGCAAAAAAATGCAAGTAAAGTCTGTGTTGTATGATTATTTTATTAGGTTTATAATGCTGTTTAGCAAATGTTTTTGTTCATTTAACTTAGTTTAATTATATATTCTGTGTTGTGTGATTATTTTATTAGGTTTGCAGTTTAGCATTTAAAGTCTTCATTTCAAAGCTTTAAAAATAATGTATTAGGTGTTACTTATGACAATTTTGAGAAGGGCCTGGAACCTAACTCCCTCACTTACCATTGACTTACATTATAAACCGGGTTTCAATTTACAACGGTTTCGATTTACAACCATTCCTTCTGGAACCTAACCCCGGCGTAAACTGAGGGCTACCTGTATTTCTTTAGTTTAGGTAATTTGGGTTAATTTAGGGGGTGTTACATTAGGGGGCTTAGTAATTTAATTAGTTATTTGCATTGTGGGTTTTGGTGGTTTAAGGGGTTAATAGGTTAATTCAGTTTATTGCAATGTGGGGGGGTTTCGGTTTAGGGGTTAATAGGTTAATTAGGTTTATTGCGATGTGGGGGTTTTGTGTTTTATGGGTTAATAGGTTAATTAGGTTTATTGTGATGTGGGGGTTTTGCTGTTTAGGGGTTAATAGGGTAATTAGGTTTATTGCGATGTGGGGTTTTGCGGTTTAGGGGTTAATAGGGTAATTAGGTTTATTATGAAATGGGTGGTTGACGGTTAAAGGATTAAGGGGTTAATTACTTTATTATTTTGCGATGTGTTGGTTTGCGGTGTAGGTATTAATCCTTTGTGTGGGAGTTTTTTTTTTTGTTATACTTCGTGCATTGTTTTTTTTTTTGTTATGCTCCATTTGCCTTCGCTGCATCCCGTTGGATTCCGAAAATGGCACCCTGCCTTTGCTGCATCCAGGTGAATTCTTTTGACTGCGCGCGCAGCCAACATTCTGTTGGCTGCCTCGCGCTGCCAACATTCCATTGAGGATGCATGTGCAACTGCCGACGGCGACGGATATTACAAATGCAATTATAGTATATATATATATATATATATATATATATATATATATATATATATATATATACAGTATATATAATCATTGTTTAAAAAGAGAACATAAAAACTAGGGAGAGAGAGATTACTAAAGGAATCTGGCCAGAAGATATAAGATATAAAAGCATAGCTAATTTATGCAAGGACAGTAAGACAATGAATATGACTGAAAGAAACAATTATAGGTTTTACGAGTAACAATGGCACTAAAGCTGTCATCATTTTACTGACTCAGTGGTATTTTTTTTTTTTTACAATTTCAGCCAAAATAATTTAGGATTGAGGAAAATTGGAATCATGTTGAAAACATATAGACTACCTTACAATTATAGCTGCAATTACTGAGAAAAAAAATCTTTACTGAGAAAAAAAATAAAAATCTTTAAATAAAGGTAGAGTGGTGGGGCTAAGACATTGGCTTGTTAGAGATGAAATAATAAATTACAGCATTCCCTTACTAGGTGTTAAATTACATTTTCTGCTTTGACAAGTGACTGCAATTTGCACTATACCTATATATATTTATAGATGTAATATTATTTATAGGATCCCCCCTTTTACAATGGACTCGCCCAGACATAGACTAGAGGGCTCCCAGTGCATTCCTTACTCAGACTGCGCGGCAGCTCCTGGAGGTGGTTGCAGTTACAGTTGCATCTGTAGGTTGCTCCTTTAACCCCTAAGGCTGGAGGGGAAATGTGCAGCGTTTTGCTTTGCAATTCATTGCAGTCTCCTCCGGCAGCCAAGAGGTTGATCCAGTGCACTTGATATCTGTGTGTACAACGACCAGCTGTAAATGCCATTAACCAGAAAGGAAAAAAAAAAGCAAAGCTGGTGTGTGTGTTTACTGAGCATCCATGCAGCAGTTTCACGCCTAAGCGCCGCTGGCATTTGGATGAAAAGAAAATCAAGTGTCATGGGGCTGTGCAGTTAAAAATGACAATAAAATGCACATGAGACATTGCTGTATAATACAGATAAGGTCTGGCTGTGAGGAATAAAAAATGTGCATAATCGATATAACCACCTAAGATGTACGTAGGTGTAAAGTTTGTGTCTGTACAAAGAACACACAGTCACCTATCCATCTACCGATCATCAGTCCATTTAATCAATATAGCAGGTATATTATCTGCTTCTATTATCTATCATGTCTCTTTAATCTATCTATCTATCCAATCTATCTATATCATCTATGTCTATCATCCATCCACACATATATATCAATTCTATCTGTCTATCATCCATTTACACATATATATCCAATCTATCTATCTATCTATATCTATTTATCTATCTATCATCTATCTATATCTATCTATCTATCATTTATCTATCTATCTATATATATCTTTCCATCATTTATCTATCTAATCTATCTATATTATCTATGCCTATCATTCATACATATGATATATCCAATCTAGCTATCTAATCTATCTATCTATCTATCTATCTATCTATCTATTCTTATAGAATCTATCTATCATTCTGTCTATCTATCATCTATCTATCTATCTATCTATCTATCTATCTATATATATCTATATATATCTATATATATATATATATATATATATATATATATATATCTGTCTGTCTATCTATCATCTCTCTAATCTATCTATATCATCTATTTCTATCATCCATATACATATCATATATCTAATCCATATCTATCTATCTATCTATCTATTTATCTATCTATCTTTCTATAATCTATCTAATCTATAGTATCTATTGATATCATCCATCTATACATTTCATCTATCCAATCTATATCAATCTATCATCTATCTATAATCTACTATATAATCTATATTATCTATTACTATCATCCATCTATACATATCATGTATCTAATCTATATCTATTTATCTATCTAAAATCTATCTAATGTATATATTATCTATTACTAGCATCCATCTATACATATCATGTATCTAATTTATATCTATCTATCTATCTATCTATCTATCTATCTATCTATCATCTATCTATCTATCTATGTAATGATATATAATTTATCAATCTTTCTATCTAATCATCTAGAATCTACCAATTTAACTATCATCTAACTTTCTAATCTATCTTTCTATCTATCTATCTATCTGTCTATAATCAATCTCTCTAATCTATCTCTCTATAATCTATCTATATATCCATCTATCTATCTATCCATCTATCTATCTATATCTATCTATATCTATCTATCATCTATCGTCTATCTATCTATCTATCTATCTATCTATCTATCTATCATCTATCTAATCTTTTATCTATCTATCTATAATGATCTCTCTATAATGTATGTATTTATCTATATTTATCTATTATCAGACATCTTTCATTATCGATCTGACATCCACAGAGTGTTATTATTGTGATGATATAACTGTGTAGAACTGTTGACATAACGTGGGGTAACAAATGCATGTGAGGTGCACCAGACCTGCAGACAAGCTAAATGAAGCATATCACAAAGGGGCAGTGTGCTATGTGACATTGGAGACTGAGGGAAAATAACAGCAGAATTCTGCACACACACACATGCCATGAGAGGGAGGTAAGGGAGAGGAGAAATTCACTTACTGCCAGTGAGAGAAGTAATGAGAGCAACGCAGAAGAACCAGAGAGAATAAGGGAAAAAAAGGGGAAGCCAGCAAAAGAATGAGGCAGTGGGAGGAGGATGAGGAGCACACACAGCTTACAAGGAGGGCACAGCCAGTGAGAGGAGACGAGCACTACAGCACAGGGAGAGCATTGGATGAGAAATTGTTCTACACAAACCACCAACCAGAGAAGGTGCATCACCTATTTTCCAATATAATCAACTACAGATTGGGGGACGCATGAACACAGCTGCAAAGTGATCCTAACACCGGCAAGGATGCTGTGGCTGCACCTCTGAAGCAGTGGAATGCTTAGCAGCCTCTTAGGACCACATTAACTCCTCGGCATTTCTCCCTCTGGCTGGGGATCAGAAAAGGAGCACTGTGTGTTATTTGAGTTAGCTAAGGCTTTGTAGTGGGATGATAAACATGGACAAGCTGTGAGAGATAAAGGGCAGAAATCTATGGCAGACAAGGTAAGATGCTGACATTTATCTCTCATGTGATTGATTGGTGTGGCTGATACAAATTCTTATTTAAGTATACCATTTAGAAGATTAATAATAATAATAAAAGAAAATCTACTCTCTCTCTCTCTGTGTCGCCAAATGTCACAGTTTTATAAGTGTGATGCTATTTTATATGCAGGAAGTTATGCTTTTTTTTTATTAATCTGCTTCACTGTAAACTATTGATGACTAAGAAACAAACTATAATCAGCCAGAAATGTCATTTTGCACAGGCACCTTCTTCTTGGTAGGTTTCTAGAGAGCTTTGATTTTTGGATAACATTATTCCCTGAAAGGTTATAATCACTGATACCTGAGTCATAGTTAACTTTATACCTACTAGTATTTCTGATGTTAAACATTGTTACTGTCATTTCTATGCTGTTACCTTAGGTGTTAAATGATATGGCAGAACTGGATAATTATTCCTTCTTCTAGATAATATGTTAATGCTATAATCTGGCTGTAGTGTATTAATATAAGTGATGCAGATAACTATTATTTTGGATGGAACAGGTGTGTCTGTGTGGGTGTCACAGAAGAGTGCACCCTATAAATATGCATAGTTTCCCTCATACACTGTGTATAGTGATGGAATACTATTTAATATACATTGATTGATTAACCCCTTGTCTGCCAGAAATGGCTGCCACTTATTATCATCTTTGGCAGCCACAGGGAAAGTATTTAGCAGAAAGACAATTCAATGTCTTCTATCTACCAGCATAAGTTTTATGGTAAATTATATTCTTGCTTGCTAGAAGTCAAAAAGAATTGTATAATTGCCACTGAATGGCTTGAGCTGATCACATGTACTGTGTGACTGTGACTAAATGTACACATTTTGTGTGGACTTTCTTTTCATTGAGTTTCCAAATGAATCAAATATCTAAAACGTTGCAATATTCATACACTTGCAGATTGTTAGACTTGCAGTTTACTTCTGGAATTAGCAAGTTTCTTGTTTCCTAGCATATTTGTTTTGGATCATTGATAAATTGAGTAAGTGTACCAATGTACTAGATTAATCATATTTTTCTGACAAGTGCAAATCCTTAAAGGGACAGTATACACCAATTTTCATATAACTGCATGTAATAGACACTACTATAAAGAATAAGATGCACAGATACTGATATAAAAATCCAGTATAAAACTGTTTAAAAACTTACTTAGAAGCTCTCAGTTTAGCTCTGTTGAAAAGGTAGCTGGAAAGCCCACTGCAAGTGGGAAATAAGACACTCCCCCCTCCCCTTCTTTTGCATATGAAAAGACCCTTTACACAAACAGGAGCAAGCTGGAGTAGGTAGCTGACAGTATTCTCATAAAACTTTGGGGCTTGGTTTGGAGTCTGAAAATCAGAGCGATGTTATTTAAAAATAAGCAAAACTATACATTTTACTAAAAAAATACTTTATGGGCTATATAAATAGATCATCTACAAAACATGTATGCAAAGAAAAAATGAGTGTATAATGTCCCTTTAAATTAAATTAAAGTAAATATTTCAAAACATATATCTTGGTATTTATCTGGTATTCAGTTACAGTGTGGAAATCAGTCAATACTCAAAGCAGTCACACACTTACTTTTCTATAGTCATAATTTCTAAGTAATATGACAAGTAAAGGGTACTTTTGCCAAAATGAAGTAAGGCAGGTGAGGAATTAAAGAAGGCTAACCTCTCAGTATACATACCAGTCTCCCAGAACACTTAGTTAATGACAGTTTGTTGAACTATATTAGGTATTTATATACATCTCAAAGAAAACATGACTTTGTATTTGATATTCTTTATAGTTCTTTATCATGATTTGGAAATATTTTAGGCATGGACAATATTCACAAGGAATTTCAAGTTTGATTACCTAAGATAAAAAAAATATACAAAAAGTTTTATGATGGATCTGCATATTCACACTAGACAACACTTTGTGATTATGAGCTATTGTAGGTGAAAGAATGTAATACAAGTTTTACAGTCATTTTTGTTCTGGGTAGGGGTCTTGGTTAAACTGAATATTTTTTAATCACTTTCAGAACATAACAAACATGGGAGTAGAATAATGCAATACATAAAACACTATAGGGGATGTTTAAATAAGAAAAAAAAAACTACTGCAGCTTATAGTAGACACTTTATAATTTGTACCCCAAGTATGAATAGTAATGAAAATGATATATTACGCTAGCTATGTGTACTAGATAGTTCCTTAAATAAATCTATAAATCTTTTGAAGACTAATGAACACAGCATGTTGTATAGATATTTTATTTTATTTTTTTAGAGTTAAGTACTTTGCAGCCATAAAATGTAAATTACTTTTTTAATAGTAACAGCTTAATAATGTTGTTTGGTAATAAAAGGATTCCAGTTTTGTGAGCCTCGTGAGACTTAAAGTAGCCTAAGTCTAAACTTAGACTGAAATTTGATAGAGAAATAAAGTTTGACAATTTCATTAGATGTTTCCTAATGTTAATTAGATAACACATAATTGATTTTATATGCAGGCACCAGGTTGTAGTGAATTGAGATTGTTTATTTCAAAGAGACATATGTTTTTTGAAATGTATATCAACCATATATATATATATATATATATATATATATATATATATATAATAACTTGCTAATAGTTGCACACCTACAAAGCAGTCATCCTGGGGTGCTCAGGTAATACACAATTCAATGCCCAAGGTACAATTACCAGCCCAACACTCTCCTTATTCAATAATTAAATAGACCCTTTTGACATTTCGGGGAACAGGTTTTTAGAAGGGGAGACTTGTTCCCCGATATGTCACGAGGGTCTAATAAATTATTGAATCAGGAGAGTGCCAGGCTTTAGAGAATATAATTGATAAAGAACTGCCATGTAATGGGATCAACATTACTGGATTTGTAAATGTCACCCCATTTTAAGTGTAAAACTTGCCATAAGAATGTCCTTTGCCAGAAGTCTTCATTGTTGATGCTGTCTATGTTTAAGAGATGCTGTCACTATTGGAAAGTGTAAAACTGTAAAAGTACAGAATATTAGAGGCATGCCTTTTGAGGCTGAATGGATATATTGAAAAAAGACATATGTCTAATAAGGCTTTAGATTACATTTAAGAGAATAGATAATCTTTAGTCTGACCTGGTTGTCCAAAATTACATATACTGGCAATTTTGTTGTATTTTCAGTTTATTAGTACATTAGATAAATGGTTAAATGTCAAAAGACATTCAGAAGAAGACTATGCACAAATATTTCTATTTATAATTTGGTATATTGTTCAGAAGTTCTATATAAACCTTGATCCATAACCTTTTTGGAACCTTTGTAGTAACTCAACATTTTGAGCTACGAAATCACCACTGATTATATCCTGCATTAAAGTAGTGTAAAGTGAGCTTTCTACTGAATCTAGACTCCTTTTTTTACAATTTGCACCATGTTTTTATTAGATTAAACGGTAACTCATCTATGTGTAATCCATTATACTTACTTTTTTACTGTTATCAAAATAATTCAATCACTCACTAAATTAAAAAAAATATGCTTCCTGATTAATTTAAGATTTCATCAGACAGAATTATTTATTCCTATAACCATATGATGATTTGAGACTTGGGATGATTCAATAATTATCAATTTATTTTTGTGTTGTAGAAAGTTGTTATATATTCAGAACTATATGTCTGTGGTTATAATATACTTAAAGGGACACTGGAAAAAAATATTTTGTGATTCATATAGAGCAGCAATTTTAAGCAACTTTCTAATTTACTCCTTTTATCAATTTTTCTTTATTCTCTTGCTGTCTTTCTTTGAAAAAAAAAAAAAAGGCATCTAAGCTTTTTTTTTTGTTTAGAACTGTGGACAGCACTTTTTTATTGGTGGATGAATTTTATCCACCAATCTCAAGAACAACCCAGGTTGTTCACCAAAAATGGGCCGGCATCTAAACTTACATTCTTGCATTTCAAATAAAGATACCAAGAGAATGAAGAAATCTTGATAATAGGAGTAAATTAGAAAGTTCCTTAAAATGGCATGCTCTATCTGAATCACAAAGGAAAAAATGTGGGTTCAGTGTCCCTTTAAGGTGTTATTGTTTGAATTTGTATGGGCTTCTAACAGCTAAGAATTTAATAATCTAAGCTAATTATATTAAGTTACATATAAAACCGGTGGACACTACATCTTACATAGGTTTTAAATCTATGTGCTGTTAAATTTTCTTCTTTTTTATGTATCATTAATAGCCATTAATTAATTTAGAAGAGCAAATGAATAGTGGCAGTTTCTACATACAGTACATATGTTTTAGGATTTCTCTCAATAGGTATACTGTGCAATAAAGTAGCAATTATCTGAACATATTTATTATTGACATGAAAATAACGTTTGGGTACATACTGCTGACTTATTAGTTCTTATTAGAATTCACCATTAACATTGATTATATTTCATAAAGGCAATGTGTCATATTTTTAAAAATGATACAATAGTTTGTTAGCATTAAAAACAATTTACTTTTGTGGTAACTACAAAGAATGCAGGCATGTGCTTTGAAATGTGCTATATGAAAACATTTTGGATCATCTAGATTATTGTGATTTGTATGCAAAATTAATGTGTTGTCCTTTCACTTAATTTACCTAATTGCTTATAAATGAGGTAGCAGTAAAATTAAGAGGTAAAACTGAAAATGAGTATTGCAAGGAAGGGGGAGCCACACACTCACTAAAGTCTTCAGAAAACAGATTCTGACCATAGTAAATAGCTATACTGAGGAATCATTTGAAGGATAAAACTCTTAAAGAAACATTAAAAACATGCTTTGTTGTATCCAAAGCAGAGCTGTAAAATGAATTATGGCTAAATAATATTGTGTATAACAAATATTTATTTCATGATGGTAGAGGTTTGTCACTGAACACCAATACATTTAAATGAATTATCAGCCAGAGAGCGACTAATCTTTGTCTATAAGAGTTGTGCAAAAACATTTTGCTCTAGTTTCAATATCAAGCATGTTAAAGGGACAGTGAACTGTAAAATAGTTTTTCCCTTAATTTATTTCCAATGACTTGTTTTATCATCTATATGAGAAATTGCTTCTTTAGGTGTATTTTTGTGTATGAAGAAGCTAGTATTGTTTTTTTAAAACTACAAACAATTAACCCCTTAATGACCATGCTCTTTCTATGGGGATTGTTTTTTCAATAGCACCAGTTGCAAGACTGCGCTATTTTAGGAAGCATGTAGGAAAGAGGTAGGGTCTAATAAAATTGTCTTGCTGTATGCAGAAAGACCCGCGATTTTATTAACAGACAAGCCCTAAACGTACATGCTACGTTGCGGTCATTAAGGGATTAAAATGGGTTGAGCTTGCAGGTAAAGTCATATTTTATTATTTTATTACTTACTGTGCACGCACATGCTTCCTTATCTTATATCTGATACCAAAGCCCAATACTTTTAGGGCATGATATTCAAAAGCTCGCTGGCATGGAGAGAAACAATGCAAAATCTTTGGCATTTTATTTAAACCTTATATTGTAATGTAGGAGTCTCTCATTCACATCAAGAGCACTGAATAGTGAGATAAACATCTTTCAAACTAAAATGTGTGTTTCTAACATTTTTTAGAGACTTCTCCATACTAATGAGATGTCTTAGCTCACCCCATCTGTGCTGCAAGATTTTGAATATCAGGCCTTTAGAGAGACCAATAAAAAGTTAACATTGTATTACTTATCTCTTGTACATCCCACTGAGAGTGTAATTTCTTCTATTGGTTGTGTTTACATTGCTTGTCAATAGCCTATACTTAAGTATAGGAACTTTCAGTATATGTAGTGATACAACAGGCAAAATCAGCTACTTCAAATGCCAAAACAAGGGTAAAGGATATGTGTAAACAATTTATTACATTAAGGGCCAGATCACGAATGGAGCACAATTTAATGCTTCTGCTCAAGCGTTAATTGCACTAGAAGTAAGTTTTTTGCGCTTGTTGAGTTGTGCTCTTATTATGAGTTGAAAGTAAAAAGCTTTTCACTCTAACGCTAGCCTGACAAGTGCAAAAAGCTGAAGTTAGAATATCCAGTGCATTTTCATGTATTCCCCTATAGAAGTCAATGGAGAAAAAAAAGTGGGGGAAAAAACAACACAATTACATATTCTCCTTTGCACTAATGCAACATGAAAATATGAATATTTCATATTACAATATTCTTCAAATAAGAAGAATATACTCTATTTATTCATAAATACATATTTCTGATAGTATTTTGGTACTATATATATCTATACCTATGTATATATAGATTATAATATATAGGTATAGGTATTTATAGATATAAATAGGTAATATATATTTTCAAATACATATAACATATTCTGCAATGTACAGAACATTGGAATGTGAAATATTTACAGTAAATACACAATATGCTTTAACATGTTTTCATCTACTTAAATTGTCTGTAAATACATATACACACATATAGATACATAAATACATATGCACACACACACACACACACATATATATACATATATATATATACATTCATACATACATATATACAGTACATCTTTAGACATGTATATGTATGTATCTCAATGTTAACACCATTTTCCTACCTGAGACCTCATATCTTTGAGCCTTTATAACTTTTGTGTGCAATATTTTTTTTAATAATTGTTATTTAATGGTGTTAATATGGGTGTAACTGTACTTTGTAATGTATTTTTAATGTGTTTGGTGACACTTTTATCTTTGATAATGCTCAAGTTGTTCTTTGCAAAATGCCTCTGAGAGTATGGATTTGAGATCATAGTGTCTGTTTTTTAACATTACAATAAAGTACTTTTTACTTTATTTGAACTCCCTTGGGCTTACTCTCAATATTGTGACATGTTTCCCATCTAGGGTGGCGTTTAGTACCTTATCCTCTAACCGAAAGGTAAAAGCTTCATGAGTGTAACTATACTTTGTAATGCATTTTTTAATGTGTTTTGTGCACTTTTATGTTTTGCGAAACAGTTAACCGGAGCTCTGAAGTCGGCTGCAAACGTTTATGCTCCACTCGTAAACTGGCCCTACATTTGTATAAACTGGGTACATTTTGGGTGCAGTTTAAGATTTTAAAAGTAAGAACTAAAGGGATGAGGCAAATTCCTCGCTGTTTATTTTCATTTTATTTTTTACTCCTTGTATACTCATTGTCTAATTTTGGGTTGTACGAAATGTCCTTTATAGCCAAAATCCAAACCCTGTTTTTAGATATCCCAAGTTGCTATGAGTAAATGTATTCACTGTTTACTAAGAAGTGATTCTGTGATTACAGATAGCAAAATATAAATAAATAAACGCTGCTGGGGAAAAAAACTGAAAAAATTATAAGGACATTTCTAGAATATGGATTCCATAAACATTTTGAATTCCATATTACTGGTCATAATCCATATAATGTATTGCATATTTGTAATACTGTGAAGATCAATAAAATTTGATTATTGAAGAAACGTGTTGTATCCTGTATGGATATAACTTTTTATATTCTTATAATCTGGCATCTTTTTCATTTCCTTTTGATAAATGACAAAGAGATAAAAACATAGTTGTAATTCTTATCTCCCATTCCCCCTTTTTATCATTTAGCTGTGCTTTAGCCAAATCACCTTCCAGCTATGAATCGTATGCATCTCATGACACACAACCTAGATCTCATAAGCTTAGGTGACATTAGACGCATACAAATCAATTTATTTTCTGGTTAAATTGTCTCTATGTGTAAAAAATAGAACCTACATTTCCCAGTCTGATAAATATTGTCATATATAAAGAGTCAACAATCTTTCTCTAAAGTAATGTAGCATTTTATTTTAACATAAACCCCCCATAAAATTATGTATTTTCATGTGGGCAGAAAATGTAAAGCATGTAGTTTTTTTAAAAGTCTCTGTAATATGAGGGAGATGTTTCTAGTTAATGTTTCAAATAAATATATACATTTGCTTTGCATGTTCAGAGCAGCGGCTTTTAATTGCTGTATCTCTTCCAATCGGTTTGCATGATGTTAATTAAAGGGACAGTCAACACCAGAATTTTTGTTGTTTTAAAAGATAGATTATCCTTTAAATACCCATTCCGCAGTTTTGCATAACCAACACAGTTATAATAATACACGTTTCACTTCTGTAATTACCTTGTATCTAAGCCTCAGCAAACTGCCCCCTTATTTCAGTTCTTTTGACAGACTTGCATTTTAGCCAATCAGTCCTCACTCCTCTGTAAATTCATGTGCATGAGCTCAATGTTATCTATATGAAACACATAAACTACGCCCTCCAGTGGAGAAAAACTGTTAATTTTGATTACAGGCAGCATTCAAGGTATTAGAAATTAGCATATGAACCTCCTAGGTTTAGCTTTAAACTAAGAATACCAAGAGAACAAAGCAAAATTAGTGATAAAAGTGAATTGGAAAGATCTTTAAAATGACATGCCCTATTTGAATCATGAACGTTTTTTTTTTAACTTGATTGTCCCTTTAAGTAATTACTGACAGTACATACCACAGCTGACTCACTAGGAAATCGTGCAATACCATTGCACTAGGCCTAAGCAGCATTTGCACATATGCCTAGAAAAACATTAATAACTTTGCCTTGAAACATTTTGCTAATCTAAGTATACTGCAAAAAGTTTTTTATGCAAAGATGAAAAGTAGACATGGGCAGGTAGCTTTGTTAGCTGCTGAATGTGGAAGTAGTCAGCTCCATGATGACTTTGGCTATTTTCGGAGACTAATTGATGCTTGTGAAAGATGACCACTCTGTGCAAATCCAGATCTTAGTGTGGGGATTTTTCACAAGCATAAATCTAACTCCAAAAAGAGCCAAAATCAACGAGGGGCCACCTACTTCTGCATCCATCAGCTAACGAGGCTGCTGTATGCCCATGTCTACCGAAATGCATTAATGCACATTTTATTTTTGATTAAAGGGACAATAAACCCAATTTTTTTTCTTTAATTATTCAAAAAAAGAAATTCAAATTTAAGCAACTTTCTAATTTACTCCTATTATCAATTTTTCTTTGTTCTTTTGCTATCTTTATTTAAAAAGCAGGAATGTAAAGCTTAGGAGCTGGCACATTTTTGGTTCAGAACCTGGGTTATGCTTGCTCACCAATAAGCAAGCGCTATCCAGGGTGTTAAACCTAAAATGGTCCGGCTTCTATGCTTACATTGCAGCTTTTTAAATAAAGATAGCAACAGAACAAAGAAAAAGCGATAATAGGAGTAAATTAGAAAGTTGCTTAAAATTACATGCTTTATTAGGTTCAGTGTCCCTTTAATGCAATCCTTTAAAGGTGAACAATGTAATATTTGGGGAAGCCTTTTAAAGGACCCTCTTTTATAAACAACAAATAATATATATATATATATTGAATCTCATTAACAAAGCAGGTAACAAATGTGATTTTATTCCGGTCAACACACAAGCCATGTAACAATAAAATGAATTATGCTATTAAATATAAAATCCATTTTTATTTAAATACATTACATGTTTTAATAAGTGATATAGCTTCTTTTTTTAAGTGAAATAATAACAAAACTTGAAGTTTATGTGATTGGTTGCTTTATCATTTTCAGGGGGGAAAAAGTGTGGTTATTGGTATATCCCAAGTGAGGTATTCTGAGACTTTATTAAACTATAAATCAAAGGTCTCCATGCTATTCCAATACTAGCATGGTTTGTTTCACGTTACCACCCTTCACAATAAATAGAAAATATGAAAGCATTTTGTATTGTAATTAAATGATACACACACACATATCTTGTTTATTATTCTCAGTGTGCAACATTTTCTTCAGTAGATATTGCCTTTTAAAAGTGTATTTGGACACAGATAATGAATAAAGTATTGCATCTTAATCTTTACATTTACTGGTTTATCAACTTCTGCAAGACTAGAAAAAAAAAAAAAGAATGACAGTAAGTTAAATTGCTTTGATGGGCAATTCATTTTTTTATACTTTAAAGTTGTAAAAGAATGTTGAAACTGTTCATGAAATATTTTTCTGTATCTGTCAGTTTATAGTAATTATACACTTGAAAGTTTTGATTAGAGTGATGTAGAGACTGGAAATAGTTGAAGTATAATATAGTTTAAGCAGTAGAATGATTTGCACATGGTGAAAGGAGAGAAGTCATACAATGTATGGTTAATATAGCAGTGACATTTCTGAGATCCTTCTGAGCCATTTAAAGGGATATTGTGTTTATTTATTTAGTTATTTATTTATTTAGATAGTTAGTAGTTTTTGGCTAAACCTTTTTTCCTGTGAACAAATCAAGTGTATGAAACATTCTCTATCATCCACTGATTAATGGATAAAGTGTAATTTGAGTACAAATACACTTCTAATAATTTTTTTAAAAAAAAACTTAACACCTATATTTTATATATTTTTATATATATATATATATATATATATATATATATATATATATATATATATATATATCACATCATATATATATATGTATATATATATATATATATATATATATATATATACAGAGTATATATATATAATTAGTGTTCTTTCAAATGCATGACAGGGACATGTTGCCGATACTGTGTCTGAGTGGTAACTATTTAAATAGATGATAAACCTAAGGACCAAGGATTTTAACCTAAGGTCCACTTAGCCGCCAAGTGGTCCATGGAGAGTGTGCAGTGGGTTCATGAACTTGGATGGTTTAAAAAATAAATAAATACATAAAAAAAGGCAATAGCATTAGAAATGTGCAAAATTGCAAGTCATCATTAACATTATTTCTAATAGACACATTACATTGCATATTGCTTGGTACTCTGGTAAAAACAAATTAAATCAGGTAAAAAAATGCTGATAATCCTTAAAGGGACATAAAAGCCAATACAAAAAAAGTTTTTAATTAACTGGCAAGTAACTGATTTAAAGCAAACACAATTACCTACCAAAATATCTCATTGGCAGCACCTGAAAATGCTAATAGATTGGGTGCTCCTAATGCTTTCCACTGCCTACAAAGTGCGTGCGCTCCAATAGATCACAGTTATAAAGGGCCCTTGATTGGCAACAAACACTCACCCAGCCAATCTAGAACTTCTATAATTTGCAGGAGCAATATTTTTGTAGGCAGTGGAAGGAAGTGGAAGCAGGGGTACCTTCTGCATTTTAAAATACTGACAAGAAAGTTTTGAGAGGTTAAGTGCATTTGCTTTTAAGTACTTCACCAGAACTAAAAAGGCCCCAATGATAACATACGTTGAAATTATTAATACATTAACATGTAATAGGACACATAAAGACATGGGCCACATCATCTATGACAATGGTTAACGTCAGTCGAAGCACATTAGATTGTTTATTTCAATAATCTATTCTTTAGCTGTTCATATTTTGTTATTATATGATGTGTGTTAACATGGGCCTTTAATTCTTCTATGTATTGTGGAGTAATGGCAATTCATTACCAACTTTTTTGCTAGGCAATAATTTTCTCTTGAAGCCTGAATGCGTATTTTTGTAGAAGTATCCAGGGCCGGTGCTATAATAAAGGCACACTAGGTGACCATTTAAGGGCAACCCTGTAGGCGGTGCAAATTTGGTGCATTAATTTTTTTAAATTTAATATGTATATTGTTTTGCTTCCAAATTTGGTCTTCATAGTAGGGACCATATGTGGTGGAATAATGCCTAGAATGTGAGGGGACATACAAACATAGGGAGTGCAGGTCAGCCACAAAAGCTGTAAGCATCAGGCTTAAATATCTCACTGCACAGCCCCTGCACTCTCCTTTATATTATCCTTTATAAAAGTTGGTGAAGTCAGTGACAACAGTGGGACTCACCTCCACCCACAGCCTAATGGGTATTACTGGTGATGATGGGCAATCATAGGAGCACTGACAATCCTACAACTTTTGATATACTGCAAGATAAGTCCTATTTCAGGGTATAGATAATTGTCATAATAAGTATACAGTGCAGTGTGTTCATTTTCAGTATATACATGTTGAGCATCATTATAGCTTACTCACCATCAGTGTATAGGCACACATCATCATTAAACAGCACAGAGTGCTCACCATCAGTGTATAGGCACCCATCATAATTATACAATAGAGTGCTCACCATCAGTGTATAGGCACCCATCATCATTATACACTAGAGTGCTCACCATCAGTGTATAGGCACCCATCATCATTATACAGCACAGAGTGCTCACCATCAGTGTATAGGCACCCATCATCATTATACAATAGAGTGCTCACCATCAGTGTATAGGCACCCATCATCATTATACAATAGAGTGCTCACAATCAGTGTATAGGCACCCATCATCATTATACAATAGAGTGCTCACCATCAATGTATAGGCACTCATCATCATTATACAATAGAGTGCTCACCATCAGTGTATAGGAACCCATCATCATTATACAGTACAGAGTGCTCACCATCAGTGTATAGGCACCCATCATCATTATACAGTACAGAGTGCTCACCATCAGTGTATAGGCACCCATCATCATTATACAATAGAGTGCTCACCATCAGTGTATAGGCACCCATCATCATTATACAATAGAGTGCTCACCATCAGTGTATAGACACACATCATCATTATACAGTACAGAGTGCTCACCATCAGTGTATAGGCACACATCATCTTTATACAGCACAAAGTGCTCATCATCAGTGTATAGGCACCCATCATCATTATACAGTACAGAGTGCTCACCATCAGTATATAGGCACCCATCATCATTATACAGCACAGAGTGCTCAGCATCAGTGTATAGGCACCCATCATCATTATACAATAGAGTGCTCACCATCAGTGTATAGGCACCCATCATCATTATACAGTACAGAGTGCTCAGCATCAGTATATAGGCACCCATCATCATTATACAATAGAGTGCTCACCATCAGTGTATAGGCACCCATCATCATTATACAGTACAGAGTGCTCACCATCAGTGTATAGACACACATCATCATTATACAGCAAAGAGTGTTCACCATCAGTGTATAGACACACATCATCATTATAGAGCACGAAGTGCTCACCATCAGTGTATAGGCACCCATCATCATTATACAGCAGAGTGCTCAGCATCAGTGTATAGGCACACATCATCATTATACAATAGAGTGCTCACCATCAGTGTATAGGCACACATCATCATTATACAGTACAGAGTGCTCACCATCAATATATAGGCACCCATCATCATTATACAGCACAGAGTGCTCAGCATCAGTGTATAGGCACACATCATTATTATACAAGGCAGAGTGCTCACCATCAGTGTATAGGCACACATCATCATTATACAGCACAGAGTGCTCAGCATCAGTGTAGAGGCACCCATCATCATTATACAGCACAGAGTGCTCACAGCAGTGTATAGGCACCCATCATCATTCTACAGCACAGAGAGCTCAGCATCAGTATATAGGCACACATCATCATTATACGGCACAGAGTGCTCACAGCAGTGTATAGACACACATCATCATTATACAGCAAAGAGTGTTCACCATCAGTGTATAGGCACCCATCATCATTATACAGCAGAGTGCTCACCATCAGTATATAGGCACCCATCATCATTATACAGCACAGAGTGCTCAGCATCAGTGTATAGGCACCCATCATCATTATACAGCACAGAGTGCTCAGCATCAGTGTATAGGCACCCATCATCATTATACAGCACAGAGTGCTCACCATCAGTGTATAGGCACCCATCATCATTATACAGCACAGAGTGCTCACCATCAGTGTATAGGCACCCATCATCATTATACAGTACAGAGTGCTCACCATCAGTATATAGGCACCCATCATCATTATACAGCACAGAGTGCTCAGCATCAGTGTATAGGCACCCATCATCATTATACAATAGAGTGCTCACCATCAGTGTATAGGCACCCATCATCATTATACAGCACAGAGTGTTCACCATCAGTGTATAGACACACATCATCATTATACAGCACGGAGTGCTCACCATCAGTGTATAGGCACCCATCATCATTATACAGCAGAGTGCTCAGCAACAGTGTATAGGCACACATCATTATTATACAAGGCAGAGTGCTCACCATCAGTGTATAGGCACACATCATCATTATACAGCACAAAGTGCTCAGCATCAGTGTAGAGGCACCCATCATCATTATACAGCACAGAGTGCTCACAGCAGTGTATAGGCACCCATCATCATTCTACAGCACAGAGAGCTCAGCATCAGTATATAGGCACGCATCATCATTATACGGCACAGAGTGCTCCCAGCAGTGTATAGACACACATCATCATTATACAGCAAAGAGTGTTCACCATCAGTGTATAGGCACCCATAATCATTATACAGCACAGAGTGCTCACCATCAGTATATAGGCACCCATCATCATTATACAGCACAGAGTGCTCAGCATCAGTGTATAGGCACCCATCATCATTATACAATAGAGTGCTCACCATCAGTGTATAGACACACATCATCATTATACAGTACAGAGTGCTCAGCATCAGTGTATAGGCACACATCATCTTTATACAGCACAAAGTGCTCATCATCAGTGTATAGGCACCCATCATCATTATACAGTACAGAGTGCTCACCATCAGTATATAGGCACCCATCATCATTATACAGCACAGAGTGCTCAGCATCAGTGTATAGGCACCCATCATCATTATACAATAGAGTGCTCACCATCAGTGTATAGGCACCCATCATCATTATACAGTACAGAGTGCTCAGCATCAGTATATAGGCACCCATCATCATTATACAATAGAGTGCTCACCATCAGTGTATAGGCACCCATCATCATTATACAGTACAGAGTGCTCACCATCAGTGTATAGACACACATCATCATTATACAGCAAAGAGTGTTCACCATCAGTGTATAGACACACATCATCATTATAGAGCACGAAGTGCTCACCATCAGTGTATAGGCACCCATCATCATTATACAGCAGAGTGCTCAGCATCAGTGTATAGGCACACATCATCATTATACAATAGAGTGCTCACCATCAGTGTATAGGCACACATCATCATTATACAGTACAGAGTGCTCACCATCAATATATAGGCACCCATCATCATTATACAGCACAGAGTGCTCAGCATCAGTGTATAGGCACACATCATTATTATACAAGGCAGAGTGCTCACCATCAGTGTATAGGCACACATCATCATTATACAGCACAGAGTGCTCAGCATCAGTGTAGAGGCACCCATCATCATTATACAGCACAGAGTGCTCACAGCAGTGTATAGGCACCCATCATCATTCTACAGCACAGAGAGCTCAGCATCAGTATATAGGCACACATCATCATTATACGGCACAGAGTGCTCACAGCAGTGTATAGACACACATCATCATTATACAGCAAAGAGTGTTCACCATCAGTGTATAGGCACCCATCATCATTATAAAGCAGAGTGCTCACCATCAGTATATAGGCACCCATCATCATTATACAGCACAGAGTGCTCAGCATCAGTGTATAGGCACCCATCATCATTATACAGCACAGAGTGCTCAGCATCAGTGTATAGGCACCCATCATCATTATACAGCACAGAGTGCTCACCATCAGTGTATAGGCACCCATCATCATTATACAGCACAGAGTGCTCACCATCAGTGTATAGGCACCCATCATCATTATACAGTACAGAGTGCTCACCATCAGTATATAGGCACCCATCATCATTATACAGCACAGAGTGCTCAGCATCAGTGTATAGGCACCCATCATCATTATACAATAGAGTGCTCACCATCAGTGTATAGGCACCCATCATCATTATACAGCACAGAGTGTTCACCATCAGTGTATAGACACACATCATCATTATACAGCACGGAGTGCTCACCATCAGTGTATAGGCACCCATCATCATTATACAGCAGAGTGCTCAGCAACAGTGTATAGGCACACATCATTATTATACAAGGCAGAGTGCTCACCATCAGTGTATAGGCACACATCATCATTATACAGCACAAAGTGCTCAGCATCAGTGTAGAGGCACCCATCATCATTATACAGCACAGAGTGCTCACAGCAGTGTATAGGCACCCATCATCATTCTACAGCACAGAGAGCTCAGCATCAGTATATAGGCACACATCATCATTATACGGCACAGAGTGCTCCCAGCAGTGTATAGACACACATCATCATTATACAGCAAAGAGTGTTCACCATCAGTGTATAGGCACCCATCATCATTATACAGCACAGAGTGCTCACCATCAGTATATAGGCACCCATCATCATTATACAGCACAGAGTGCTCAGCATCAGTGTATAGGCACCCATCATCATTATACAATAGAGTGCTCACCATCAGTGTATAGGCACCCATCATCATTATACAGCACAGAGTGCTCAGCATCAGTGTATAGGCACCCATCATTATTATACATCACAGAGTGCTCAGCATCAGTGTATAGGCACCCATCATCATTATACAGCACAGAGTGCTCACCATCAGTATATAGGCACCCATCATCATTATACAGTACAGAGTGCGCAGCATCAGTATATAGGCACCCATCATCATTATACAGCACAGAGTGCTCAGCATCAGTGTATAGGCACCCATCATCATTATACAATAGAGTGCTCACCATCAGTGTATAGGCACCCATCATCATTATACAGCACAGAGTGCTCAGCATCAGTGTTTAGGCACACATCATCATTATACAATAGAGTGCTCACCATCAGTGTATAGGCACACATCATCATTATACAGTACATAGTGCTCACCATCAGTATATAGGCACCCATCATCATTATACAGCACAGAGTTCTCAGCACCAGTGTATAGGCACACATCATTATTATACAAGGCAGAGTGCTCACCATCAGTGTATAGGCACACATCATCATTATACAGCACAGAGTGCTCACCATCAGTGTATAGACACCCATCATCATTATACAGCACAGAGTGCTCAGCATCAGTATATAGGCACACATCATCATTATACGGCACAGAGTGCTCACAGCAGTGTATAGACACACATCATCATTATACAGCAAAGAGTGTTCACCATCAGTGTATAGGCACACATCATCATTATACAGCACAGAGTGCTCAGCATCAGTGTATAGGCACACATAATTATTATACAGCACAGAGAGCTCAGCATCAGTATATAGGCACCCATCATCATTATACAGCACAGAGTGCTCACCATCAGTGTATAGGCACACATCATTATTATACAGCACAGAGAGCTCAGCATCAGTATATAGGCACACATCATCATTATACAGCACAGAGTGCTCACCATCAGTGTATAGGCACACATCATCATTATACAGCACAGAGTGCTCAGCATCAGTGTATAGGCACACATCATCATTATACAGTACAGAGTACTCATCATCAGTGTATAGGCACCCATCATCATTATACAGCACAGAGTGCTCACCATCAGTGTATAGGCCCACATCATTGTTATACAGCACAGAGAGCTCAGCATCAGTATATAGACACAGATCATCATTATACAGCACAGAGAGCTCACCATCAGTGTATAGACACACATCATCATTATACAGCAAAGAGTGTTCACCATCAGTGTATAGGCACACATCATTATTATACAGCACATATAGCTCAGCATCAGTATATAGGCACACATCACCATTATACAGCACAGAGTGCTCAGCATCAGTATATAGACACACATCATCATTATACAACATAGAGTGCTCAGCATCAGTGTATAGGCACACATCATTATTATACAGCACAGAGAGCTCAGCATCAGTATATAGGCACCCATCATCATTATACAGCTTAAGTATAGATGTCTTGCATTATCATATAGTATAAAGTGTTGTGTTTATTAGTGTATAAATATTCATTATCATCACTTTACAGTGACCCTCGTCAAAATGTGTGTTTTACTAGTCCCCTGGCCAAAACTTTCTATTAATTCACTGCAAGTTTATGTGATCTGTTTTAAGCCTTGAAAAATGTATCAAGGTGCATTGACAGCTTCTAAATCTTGCAGTTCAGGCTTGCAAGAGTGAGTGTGCAATCACAAACTAAAGAAGCAGCCTTTGCCTCTTTTCCTAGGTAGCAGAGATAAATCATCTCAAACTCACTTGTTGGCGGTGATTATACAATTAGTCACCCAAGAGAAGGGGGCAGGATTGAACAACAGAGCTCTTCTGCAGTCATAGATTTTGCCAATTGGTGATTGCAGTTGGACAGGTTCTCTGCTTGTCTTCCTGCAGCTTGGTAGATTTTACTTTTGGACATGCTAGTATGAGTCTAGGTATAATGGTAAAAAAGAAGAGGTCATCCTGCTTCCAGGTTTGTGTGTTTGGGGGGAGACGGGACAAAACATGTCTTTGCCTGTGTTGCCAAAAATTCTTGCACTGGCCCTGGAAGTATCTGTATCATTGTAGAGGAAGTTTAGGATCATCATAGAGAAGTTCTTCAGGACAAGCAGTAATAGACATGAGTCCAACATTTTCCTTCTAGTCCCATACATAGTTGTGTAGGAATGGTTTTAACCACAGTCTCAGTCTGGGTTTTCATCTAGTGTGTGTTCTTAATGTTTAATTCCTTAATGGTATACATTGCTGTTTGACTATACTATATGTATTCTTATTATATTACACACCTTCTATTGTTGCATGTATTATACTTTAAGGATTAGAGCCCTGGAAATCTTCTGCTTTTTTATTTTTATGACTCTTAATTCTTTAAAAGCCTATTTTGCTGTAGTCTGTCTTGTGGTTTCTTTCAGATAAGCCATTTACTAAATGACATAAAAATGATATAAATATAAAAAACACCAACAAAAAAAGATACTTCCTTCCCATGGACTATGAGCACATAGTTTTTATAGATAACCGTTGATGTCACCTTTTATTATTCTTTTATTATTAGTACACTTATTGTTCTTAGATTTATTTTCTGGTCAGTGTTAATAACTTAAAGTTGCTTAATTGCTTAAATTAGTCAGTACATATATATATATATATATTCACACACACATCCAGGCATACCTCTGAGATATTGCGGGTTCAGTTCCAGACCACCTCAAGTAAGCGAATATAGCAATAAAGTGAGTCACACTCATTATTTGTTTCCTAGTGCATATACAAGTTATATTTACACTATACTGTAATCTAGTAAGTGTGCAATAGCATTATGTCTAAAAAAACAATGTACGTACCTTTATTAAAAAATACTTGATTGCTTAAAAAATAATCTGAACCTTCAGTGAGTTATAATCTTTTTGCTGGTGATATGTATATATAGGTGGGTATATATGTGAATTTATGTGTGTACATGAGTATATACGGTGCAAAAATGACATAGATAGACTTGCTCGACACAGGGTTGCCAAAAACCTTCAATTTGTAAAGAGAGCAATATCTATAAAGCACAATAAAGCGAAACACAATAAAACGAGGTATGCCTATATATATATATATATTTATATTTATATGGATATATATTACATTTAGAGAACATGAGTATACTGTATAAATTTGTTTCACACAGGAAATAAATCATTGTGTTTAAGTATAAATTATAAAGTTAACAGTTGTCTTACTATATGTAACCCCTTGGCTCCCAAAAATTGCAGCACCATCATTTGCTTTTCCCTTTTGAAGCCCCGCTATTATAAAAAGAAATAAAAAATCTTCACATCTTTGATAAAGAATATAAAACTTCAACTTTGGGAAAACACCAGCTGTGTTTGTCTGTAGAGATTTTTTTTCTTACTGTTTTTATATACGGTATATATATTCTCTGTGCAAACCATTGATTTTTTTTTCTATTTGTTGTTTGCTGAGTATACTCTTTGACCATTGACTAGCTTTCTTTATCAAACACATTTTTTTACCTGGAAGTGTTCAGTAAATCTTGTTTCTATTTCACCAGAACCCTGAAGGTCAAATCAAAACACATTACACCTCAATTACATCTCATTAAATCTCGATTACAAAAGCATTAAAGGGTCAGTACATTTAACAAATAGTTTTAATATTTTTGCAGTTTTAAAATATGTTTTACTGCGTCCATTATTATGGTAATGAGAAGCCATGCCTTACCTGTTTTTGAGACCCCTTAAAGGGATACTAAACCTATTTTTTTTTTCTTTCATTATTTAGATAGAGCATGCAATTTTAAGCAACTTTCTAATTTACTCCTATTATCAATTTTTATTTTTTCTCTTGCTATCTTTATATAAAAAGCAGAAATGTAAAGCTTAGAAGCCGGCCCATTTTAGGTTCAGCGCCCTGGCGAGCGCTTTCTTATTGGTGGCTACATTTAGTCACCAATAAGCAAGTGTAACCCAGGTTCTGAACCAAAAATGTGCTGATTCCTAAGCTTTACATTCCTGTTTTTAAAACAAAGATAGCAAGAGAACGAAGAAAATTTGATAATAGGAGTAAATTAGAAAGTTGCTTAAAATTGCATGCTCTATCTGAATCATTAAATAAAAATGTGGGTTTAGGATCCCTTTAATACTGTATATGCATTACCAGGTAAGCTGTCAACTCCCCTACTTTTCAGTTAATTGATACATAGACATATACTCTTGTTGCTCTTTAATGCAGCAATGCAGTATAGGAAAGCACTCTTCTTGTTAGGTGATGGGCTGTCCAGTAGTGTGGCTACAGAAGGTCTTGACTTTATTTCTTGCCATTATTAAGTGTAACTCACCATGGATACACAGAAATGTTATCTCTATCTTTAATGGTAGTAACTACCAATGATATGATAGTAACTTAAACACTGATTTTTCAGTAATAGATAAATGTCTTGCCTGTTGGTATCATGATTAATAATTTAGCAGATATTTCAAGTAATAGCCCAATTTGCCAAAGTCATATTGCCTGGGTCCAATCACATTTAAACAATAAAACAAAGAAAACTAGCTAAATTACTTCATTGGTAAGTTCATGCTGGTAGCTAATCATATATCATCTTCTTAGGAGGACACTAAGTAGGAGTGTCTGTCATTTATTTTATTTCCTACATTCAAATATTTCTGTAGAATGAATGTTAACATTCAAATTTGTAACTGTATAATTCAAAAAGTCGTGTTTGAATATTAATAAGAATATTAGGCTTACTTTGGTGTCAATGAAGAAAACAATGAATGTTGTTACTGACATATTTCTAGGGTACCTTTTTAATATTAATATTATATTAGATAATTGAATGTCAATTTCTATAAAGGAAAAACACAACATTTACATGTAAAATGTAGAACGAAAGAATATAGTCATTAGTCATTATTTTTTAACAAATGTTTCAAAACATTAACCAGTCCATAATCAGCTAGGAATCTAGTCAGATTGGCTTGGACAATATGGAAAGGTTTTTTTTTTGTGTAGGATCTGGAATCTCTTTGCCAAACTCAGACCATAGTAACTGCTGAGTAATACCACTAGCAATTCATTTTTCATAACCCTCCTCCTCAGCATAACAGAGGTGCAACATAAAAATTTAAAGAGACATTAAACACTAAATCCATTTTATAAGTATAATATTGAGGGTAAGTGCCACCTCTCTTTAATCATGTATGTGGACATCTTGAAATCTATCTTTCGCTGCATTCTAGTGCTGATGTGTTTGAAGGTGTGGAACACCACTTATTTAAGATACTTGCAGTGTAACCAAGATTCCAGAATTGCAGCACCCATATTTAGAGGGAGGTACATGAAAAGTATTTAGTGTTCAATATCCATTTGCACAGCCACTGCTATAAATAGACCCCTCAGAATTCAGGTTATCGTAGTGTGATGTCAGATAAAAAGTGTTTGAGAGCTACATCGTAATCTTTGGATATTAGTCAGGAAAATTCTGTACACTGTTCCAAACTGTACACACTTTTTATACACTTGTACAAAATTGCAGTTTCTAGGGCATTCTCCTCTTCCTTGGTGATGTGTGTGTCCTTGTGGATTTACACAGTGTAGAGAACAGTTTCTTTCATTATTTGCTGCATTGTTCCTTTGACCTACTTAGACACAACCTCTCTGCTTCAGCTCCTATTTCTGTAGAAACTGTTGTGATAAACACTTTTTTTCCAAATAAAGAAATCTATTTTGTCTGAGAAGGATTAGGATAATAAATGTTGAGAACAAATTAAATAACTGGTATTGCAGAGAAAACATATTTTTAACAGATTGAATTTGTGTCAATTTGTACCTGGGAGATATTTTCTTAATCTTTCTAAGCATACAGTTTGAGTGGACCAAAGAACAGATTATCACCTCCTAACCCCAATGGCTTTACTGCAGTGGAAGTTTGATCAAAATTTTTTTGTATTATTTTATTAGATTTAGCAAATAAAATGTGTATTTTTACCACTGATCCAACTTAAAAGATATTTTAGAGTCAATTGAATACACTGTTTTAACAAACACTGCAGTGGCAAATAAGTACGGCAGATAATAGGCTGGTCCAAGCTTAGGGCTGAGGTCGACAGTGCATTTCAGTGAAATTTATCTCACCCAGTTTCTCAAACCATTTTATTCCTCTACCACTCCACAATTTAACACATGGAGTTTTCTTTTTCTCTGCTACTAGTCAATTGTTTTGCACATTATTGTTTATATCCAATTTACAGGTTGTTTTCTTGTTCATGAATGGGGTTATAATCCCTTTTTTTGTTTATGAACCAATGTGCCTATTTTGATTTTATTAACAAAGTATACAATATGTAATTACTGAAAATATTCCATTGTTATTAATTGCTCAACTTTATATCAATAAATAATAATTTTGTCTTTAAAAAGGCATAGTTTAGTCAAAATTAAACTTTCATGATTCAGATAGAGCATGCAACTTTCTAATGTATTCCTATTATCAATGTTTCTTCGTTCTCTTGGTATCTTTATTTGAAAATGCAAGAATGTAAGCTTAAGAGCCAGCCCATTTTTGGTTCAGCACCTGGGTAGCCCTTGCTGATTGCTGTTTAAATGTAGCCACCAATCAGCAAGCACTACCCAGGTGCTGAACCAAAAATGGGCCATCTCCTAAACGTGCATTCCAGCTTTTTCAAATAAAGATACCAAGAGAACACAAAAAAATTGATAATAGGAGTAAATTAGAAAGTTGCTTAAAATTGCATGCTCTGTCTGAATCATGAAAGAAAAATTTTATGTTGCATATCCCTTTAAATAAAACATAAAAAAAAATATTTTAAATTGCTTTGATTTGGCGTTACATTTTCAAAGTTTTAAGCACTTTAGTTTTACTAATGACAATTATACAAGTTGGCATTCCACTTATGTTGACACTGTATTTACAAGAATTATGTCTGCAATGCAATGCATATTTTGCCAACAAAATACAATGTAAAGTTACATGATACTCAATTATTTTATAATTCTGTTTAAAACACGGTATCAAAAACCCAGGTGACTGAACTTGGCACTGAGATTTGTGGACCTTCTCATTGCCTTAATTTCTATACCACTGTACTACCCACCATTGTTATAATTGGTGCATTTATGTAATGCTGCAGTTCTATTTATAAACACATAGAACACTGGTAACTGTAGGTCCATTGCATGCATAGAAAGGAACTACATTTCCCAGTATGACATGAGGCCTATAGGTGTTAGCACCATCCCGACCTTGCAGACAGCAATGGCTTTGGCAAGGTTTGCATGGTATGTGCACATCTTGCCATTTGCTACTTATTATGCTGTTCTGGGAATCAAAGTACTGTACAGCTGAACCTGCCTAAGCAGCAAGAGAAACAGTGCTTAAATCTTAAAATGTGAGGTGTATTACTCATTATTAAATGGGCAATCTGATTCTGATCTACATAAAAAGTCAACCTGTGCTAAACACCCACATGTTTTACCATAGGAAAGCTGTTTTTTTTTTCTTTCATAAGTTTAGCTTTAAGCATGAACAATAAAGGGAAAGCTCAAAATAAAATCATCTTGTGTTCTTTTTGCCTAATTTAGTTGACAATGCTCTGGTGTCCCTCTTATAGAAAGCTTCAGAGCATTTTATCTGCCCCTCCCATTTCTCTAGACAAAATACTGTAAGTATCTGAACCAATTACAACCTCTCAGCACTTTAATAACAATATTGCAATAATGCTGTTTATACAGAAAATGTGTACTGGTTTAGAAGTGAATGTTAGAATAAAACTTAACAACCATTGTGTAGGAGGTAGTAAACATTGATGGAGATGCTATGTGTGTCTGGGTGTGTACAATACAAATTACTGTGTAATGTTGGCGATGACATCTATCTACTAAAAGCATTACTCACCAATTGCACAACACCAGTGATATGCGCAGGTGGCATAAGTGCAATGACAGGTAGGTGTACAGATTGTGCGCTGCCCCAGGTTAGTCATGTTTGTTTTGCCAAATAGGAGGGAAGGGTTATGACTTAGAAAAGTATATACACATATAAACACAGATAAGCATATACATATATATTTATAGTGAAAACACAGTGCCGCTTTTTTTCTAACTCCCCACATCCTCTCACTTTAACCCCTGATCTCTGGTTAAAAAGGCTTAGCTCAAAGTGAAACCGCAAGCTCGTGGGAGCATTAACCAGCCACTTGTAATGTCTGGTTATTTAATGTGCGCCCATAAAGGAGACAATTTGCCCCTTTACGGATGCACATTAAGTTAGCGCTCCATTAGTAATCTGGCCCACAAGGGGTTAAATTACAAGTGGAGTGCTAATTGATAGCGCACCTTTACCTGGTCTAATTTGAAAGTGCAGTCTATGTTCATGTTTTGTATGTGTCTAGAGAAATTACAAAGGGTCAGTGACACCCTTGTTTGTATCACAGTCTGTTTCATTGATGGCATGAATTGTGTGATTGTAATTCGATGTGGTCCTGAGCCTTGCAACATTTGACAAAATGCTTTCACTAACCCTTTCAATTTGCTTTTAATGTAGCTATGTGCTTGCAAGATAGTGCCAGACATTCTGTGCTAGATTACAAGTGGAGCGTTATTTTAACGTGCACATGTTAAATAATCAGCCATTACAATTGGCTGGTTAATACTCCCACAATCACGGGAGAACTTAGCGCAATTATCCAGAGGTCATGAAGCAGTTATAAGGGTTACAGTAAGGGGATGTGCCTTTAGATAGAGGTGAATGATTAATGTGTTTTTACTTTAAATATATATGTATATGCTTATATACATATATATTTATTTGTTAATATGTCTATACACACGTATAAACACTTAACAATATATGTATATATTTATATACATTTATATTTTTAATTTGCTGCCCAACACTGCACAAATTATCCGCTGCCCTAGGTGCTTTGCTGTGTCTCATGAAATGAGAACAAGGCTCCCATTGGAGCCTATGGAAGTGCGCTCCGGTAATCGCAAGGCTTCCAGGCAATGCAAACGCGAGGTCGCGTTCACATTGTGCCTAACTTGTAATACCAGAGTGTATTCACAATGTGATCGAGTCTAAACGATGATATTACCCTTACAGCAATAAGATATTTCTCCTAGGTATGTGGAGAATACAAGATGTCCAATACCCACAGATATTGTCATAAATCAGTATTAGCGATATTGAGTAAAGAAACAGATGAGGGTGTAAGAGTTCAGATGTGGATGATACGGAGCACACCTGCTAAATATCATTACGCCACACCGATATAAAGGTAGGAGTTCGGCAGTTATGACAGTATATTTTTTTAATTATATTTTGTTTTCCATGGTGCCGCAATGTTTGCAGCAAATTTGATTGACTTTGATCTGCATTAAAAGCTACGAGTGGTGTTAACAGTGCATCTGGAGTGATCATTTCTGGTGCCATTAATTTGAGTGTTACGGTGGTCTGCTTGTAGCGTTGTGTCTTAAAGGGATACTAAACCCACATTTTTTCTTTCATGATTCAAATAGAGCATGACATTTTAAGCAACTTTCTAATTTACTCCTATTATCAATTTTTCTTCGTTCTCTTGTTATTTTTATTTAAAAAGCAGAAATGTAAATCTCAGGCGCCGGCCCATTTTAGGTTCAGCACCCTGGTGAGCACTTGCTTATTGGTGGATGACATTTAGCCACCAATAGCCAAGCATAACCCAGGTTATCAACCAAAAATGGTCCGGTTCATATGCATTACATTCTGGCTTTTTAAATAAAGATAGCAAGAGAACGAAGAAAAATTGATAATCGGAGTAAATTAGAAAGTTGCTTAAAATTGCATTCTCTATCTGAATCATGAAAGACAAGATTTGGGTTTAGTGTCCGTTTAACTGTGCTATACCTCAAGCCAATCACATAGTTATGGAGATTCCCTTTATTTGAACAAACACATAAATTGTCTTATCTATACACTAATTTACAAAGATAGACCAGCACGGTATTAGTTAAACACATTTACTGATTAAGTTTACATATAGTTATTATTATTATTAGTGTTGCACAGATAAGATTTTTTTAAGACCGAGTACAAGTACCAATACTTTTTTCAAATACTCGCCGATACCAATTACCGATACTTTTTTATGTCATGTGACAATTTCCTGAGCACAGACACACTCAACACACACAGACACACTTTCTCACACAGACACACTCTCATACAGACACACCCACATAGACACGCTCACAGATACTCTCACACAGACACACCCACATAGACACACTCTCACACATAGACACACAAACAGACACTCTCACACAGACACACTCTCACACATAGACCCAAGAATATTATAGAAGAAACAGAATATAGTACCTGCAATATGATCTAGACAATAAGTACTAAACATAACCCTTGCCACACAGTATACTCCTCTGTCTGGTAATACCATACAATTTGCTACTATATAGTTCTCAGCATGCACCTCTTCATTACATGCTACTAACCATAACCCCAGTCGCACAGTATACACCTCTAGTAACCAGCATACCTTTCTCTGGTACTACTATACAACTTGCTACTATATAGTTCCCAGCATGCACCTCTTTATTAGATGATATAAACCATAAACCCTGTCACACAGTATACACCTCTAGTAACCGGCATACATTTGTCTGGTAATACCATACAACTTGCTACTAAATAGTTCCCAGCATGCACCTCTTTCATTTGATAGTAAGACATAAGCACATACACCACAACTAAACCCTAACATCCCTTACGTTGAATCTTTAAGGCAAGTTGTGGTGAGGGCAGGAATAAGTCAGTTACAGAGAGCAGACGAACTATCTGCTCTAATAATGAGGCACATGTGGGCATTGTGTGTTGCAACAGGGGAGTGGTAGAGCCAATTGCAACCATGTTCTGCACAGACATTCCTTGGGGCAGACCTAAACATCAGATAGAAAACACTGAAGGGGCTGTATTGTGATCTGTAGGCATTAAAGGGGAAGCTGTATATTTATTTGTTTGTTTATTTTTTCTCTTTCTTTTTAGGTTTTCTTTTCCTGTTAAAAGAAAAAGTTGTTTAAATTGTAATTGCAACTAATATAATAATATCAGCTACATGCTGCTTTTGCTCATTGGCTGAAGGAAGAACCCCTGTCACTCTATTGGTGAAGAATTGTGCTCTTGGGTGAAACAAGAGGATAAAAATAACTACATAATCAGTTTACAATGGACACCTGTGTTCTATAGTGTATTATTCACTGCTAGTGTTCCAGGTCTGCCCCGCCTATTTATAAGAGTTAGTAATTAGATATCTATCACATTATTAGTGACTTTTTAGCTGCTAGTGAATCTGCTTTACTGCCTTCTCTCACTGGGTCCGCCCCTCTACTGTAGCACGCTCTCCTTAACCATTTGTGTTAGCGCGGCTCTGGACACATTAAGGGCAGAAGATCCCTCGCGTCAGGTCACTTCTTCCTTCACAGCGCTGCCCAAAAGTATCGGTTGAGGTATCGGAGCATTTTGCACGAGTACAAATACTCATGCAAATGCTCAGTATCGGCACCGATACTAGTATCTGTATTGGTGCATCCCTAATTATTATTATCGGTTATTTGTAGAGCGCCAACAGATTCTGCTGCGCTAATATAGTTACCATTTTTGTGTCACTTCCGGGGGTGGGGTCATATGCTATTTAAGCTCAAGAATTTGCTTATTTAGTTTGGTCTGATGAAGGGGACGGTTTGTTTCCCGAAAAACATCACGGTTCACAATGAGTGGGGATCTGCTACCTGCACTATATATATATATATATATATATATATATATATATATATATATATATAATACCAATGAAAATGTCACATAAGAAATATTAAATATTGCTTTTAACAATAAGCAGCTATTTAGTAATAAAGTTTCTAGCATTCTATAGATCTGATGTTTAATATATCACTACATATAGCAGTTCTGTTTGCTTCCAATACTTATGTAGTTTAAATACCCTCTAAAGGTCAGCCTATAAACTATACAATATTGCACTTGAAATCCAGAACATTAATATCTTCAAATCCAATCTATTTGAAAGCAACAAAAAAAATGTTTCATATGATTTATTAAAATGCATATAGATTATCCATTAAATTATGAATTAGTGTAAGAGAAACTCAATTTTTCTATATTTGATCTTGTGGTGTACACAATCACATAATAATGCCTTGAAAACTCTGAATACTAATCTGCGTATTTAGTTAAGTACTTATTCTGAAGCCTAATTCATTAGGGACATATACCTTTATCCACACTGTAATAGTCCAATATTATCTGTGAAATGTTTATAAGGTCAGAGATAAAGCTGAATTATTACCTGCAGCTTTATTTTTCATTATCCGGAAATGGCAATAAAAAGGTAGCTTATTATTATAAAATGTCATGCTGCAAATTCACCTTATGAACACTTATCACCATCACAACAGCAACACAATGTAACATAAATTTGCCAAAATGTCATACTGTCACTGAGCAGCACCACATCTTGCATTGTGTTCATGTGTTTGTTATCTAACATTGACTTTCTAAAGACGAGAATTGCCCAAAATGAATATACTGCACTAGGTTGATCTCATTAATCATAAATTATGATTTCTAAATATAAAGTTAATAAACTACCCAGTATATATTTTTAATTAGATTGGTTTTCATAAAATACATTTTTCTTTTCAATGAAAAGAAAAACAAAATCTGTGGCCCTCACTTAGTATGGATAAAAATCTCTGTTAAATTGCTGCATTTTCCTCTGTTTCCAACTAGTTTTTCTATTTTTAGTGCTAACAAAAAAAAAGTGAAGGTTTGAGCAACATATTTGCTGTCTATTTTTGTGCCCTTTTGTTCATCCTAAATTTTCCTTTCCCTGAATTTTACAAAACACTTATCAATGTTGGTCCAAATGAAAAGCATCTTATTAAACCAAGCAAAAAAAACCAAAAAACAGCAAATGTAAAGAAAGTCTCTAAGACTCTAAGCATGGTTATGCATTTTAATAAGATAAAATAATTAAAAAATCGTGTTTATGGGTATGCGCTATAGTGTTCAAGATCAATATGTCAAGAACAGGTCTCTCAATTAATTAATTTTCTGCCATCTTGTTCTCGATATTGAATTCAGATTCAAGTACTTTAGCAAGATTTTTATTAGGATTTTACATTTCCCAGAAATTTCCTTAAAGGGATACTAAACCCAATTTTTTTCTTTCATGATTCAGATAGAGAATGCAATTTTATGCTACTTTCTAATTTACTCCTATTAAAAAAATGTCTTCATTCTCTTGCTATCATTATTTGAAAAGCAGAAATGTAAAGCTTGCTCTGAAATTGCATCAAAAGTAATAAATAAGTGCTGAACAAAAAACAGGCTGACTCCTAAGCTTTACATTCCTGCTTTTCAAATAAAGATAGCAAGAGAACTAAGAGAAATATAAGTAAATTAGAAAGTTGCTAAAAATTGCATGCTCTTTCTGAATCATTAAATAAGATATTTGGGTTTAATATCCCTTTAATTGTACAGTGTCTACATTGCTGCCTAGAATTAATCTGTGTGTTCTTTCTTTCTTATCATGTTCTTATATTATTTGTTTTTATCATCTTCACAGCTATAGAGAAATAGGTAACAATTTAACATTGCATAATAAAGTTGTGTTTGGCATTTATCAAACGGTGTTGTCCTTTTTTGCAGGATTGTGATGAGAGAGGATTCTTTTTAAAAGGTTGTAGTTGTCTTAAATAGATCTTGGCCTTGATTACAATCTATTGGTGTTTTGCTCCCAAAAACGCTGTTTGCTTTACGACCGAATTGGGAGCCAAGTTTCTTAAGTAATCACAATGCTATTCCATTTTGTTTATTAAAACCCTGCTACTACAAACAAGACTTTGTGTGTAAAATGCCTTTTATTGAAATAGAAACTGGGAGGTCTTTGAAATTGACCAATACAATAGCCCGGATTAGCTAAAATGCAAGTCTGTCAAAAAAACTGAAATAAGGGGGCAGTCTGCAGAGGCTTAGATATAAGGTAATCACAGAGGTAAAAAGTATATTAATATAATAGTGTTGGTTGTGAAAAACGGGGGAATGGGTAATAAAGGGATTATCTATTTTTTTTAAACAATTAAAATTCTGGAGTAGACTGTCACTTTTAAAACCATCAACAAGATTTAGCGCACCTTCAGCTTAGCATACTTGCACTCTACTTGGAATCTATGGGTGTTGCATAATACTAATATACATTTGTTGCAAATGTCTAAGCCTAGGTGATCACACAAGAAGTGATCTGAATAGTTTTCTTTTCTTTTTCATAGTGGGATTTGGAGAACAGATACACAATGTCTATATTGTATTATATTATATTATATTGAGGTTTCATTTGACAATTTAGTCTAACAATTATTTGAACACATTTACAGCTGTCATGCTTATATCAGCCTGTTAGATGAGCAGGTGGATTGCAAAATCACTGTGTTATATGACACCATTATTTGCTGTCATTCAAGCCAATTTATCTCAGCTTCTTGTTTTAATTAGCTTACATGCTATCTGAAAGGTGTTCTGCTGTAGAAAGTTGTATTCCTCTCTTATAGACACTTCAATAATTCATCTTTGTATGTAACTGCAAGGGAGTGTAGGAGCTCCCTAGGTATTGTAGAGCTGGACGGCTCCATCTCAGCTTTCACCCCTATAGTTTATCCTCATTAATACTGCCAATGTTACACCCTGTAAAAGTCCAAATCTATCTCAGTTATATCCAAAACCTCACATATTGCTCATCCAAACCCTGTTCTAAAAGCAGCAAAGCCACGTTTCTATGCTTCAAATACCAACTTCTCACAGGTAAACTGTATGGAGGTTATACTTTTAAAGGGACATGAAACCCCCCCAAAAATATTTCCTAAATATCTAAACAGGCTAGGAGCTAGCTGCTGATTGGTGAATGCACATATATAGGCTTGCCAATCTGTTCAGCTAGCTCCCTGTAGTGCTTTGGTGCTATATAGTAGCAACATATCACAGGGACTTTGGGTGAAACATGCAGACTCATAGCACTGCTAAAGTTAAACACTTTATAATATAAAGGTTTAATCAGCAGTGCTTATGTATGTATTATATATATATATATATATATATATATATATATATATATATACACATGCTAGATGATAGATAGATAGATAGATAGATAGATAGATAGATAAACAGGTAGATCGATGATAGATAATTAAATAGATAGATAGAAAGAAAGATAGATAGAAAGACAGGCAGACAGACAGATAGATAGATGATAGATTGATTGATAAATCATAGATAAGGTATGAAATTATGGTAGTATTTTTGGGTTTGCAGGTTGAATATTGTTTATATTTCCAATCACAGTGTGTGCCTAAAGTTTATTCTGTTTGAAGAAAGTAATTACATTTCTAAACAAAACAGAGAGAATTTGAAAACCACAGCTTATTCCATCTGAAATTTGATACATTGATACATAATAAAATTCATATTTACAAGAAAACGTATGATGAGTTAATGTAAATAATAGCTTTGTGCCAGAAGTAATTACAGTCTAGAAAATGTCATGCATTATATGAAAAAAGTAGGCAAACATGTTTATTTTTTTCCAGTTATTTCCAGCAGAGAGAGTTTAGTATAAACCTCTTTTTTTCACAAGAACTTGCAATTTACTTCGATGAACAGTCAATGTAGTACACCTTGATATTACATGAGCTGATCCATGATAAGGAAAAATTGACAGCACATTTTTTTCTTAAAATGTGTATAGGCCAAAGGTGTCCTCTACAGCTGTATATAGATAGTCTTCCCTGATAGATAGGAGTGGAAGCTGCAATGAGATAATAATCCATTACTAAAGCACTCAAGCTTGTGCAACAGCATATCATGGTTGGCTGTGTCAAAATCCTTGCAAAGTGTAGAAAAATGTGCCAGTTAATTATCTATACTCCATTGCACAATGTGCCTCATTACTAGTATTAGCTGCAGGTTGGTTAAGCGGAAATCTTACTGGCACTAGCTAAAGTACCATACATTTTCTTTTAAGTAAAAAGGTAATGATCAAGATATTTTTCTTTGATGCAGAAACATGCAGCTAGAATAAAGATAGGTCTACAGTTGAGTTACTGCAGTCTGAACATCTGTATTATTATGAGCAAATCTTTTATCATTAAAACATTAAGAAAAATTAGCAATTTCAAGAAAATGGAAAACTTTGTTAAAAAGGAGAGGTGGGGGAATTGATGTGCTTGGACCTCAGATTTCATGAAAACCCTGCCATTATAGCAAGAAATGATCATATTTCAATGAAAACAGATTGACTCCAATGCAAGCTATTATTCTAGCTATTACAAGTCAGTGAGCACATTCCTTATCTTATTCTTTCATGCAGAGTTTAAATTGAGCTTTTGGAACCAAAGTTAGATCTAGATTTGTATTACAGCTACATGTTTCTGTTCACTTAGTACTCTATCAAAGAAACACAGATAGATAATAAGGTGCTTTTGTGTGGTGTTAATACAAATGCAACATTCTACAAATATTTTGTAGTATTTTTGTTAAGTTGAACACATGCATTTTAGGGTTTCCTCTGTGTATTACTGCTGGAAGCTAGCTGATAATTTTTGGCTGCGCATATATGCCTCTTGTCGTTGGCTCACCCAATGTGTTCAGCTATCTCCCAGTAGTGCATTGGTGTTGTTTCAACAAAGGATACCAAGAGAATGATTCAAATTTAATAAAAGAAAAAAATTGAAATTTGCTTAAAATTGTATGCTATAGGGCCGAATTATCATTGTGCGAGTGGACAGGATCCGATATTGCGGATCATGTCCGCTGCACATCGATAAATGCACATGATAATCCCTTTATTACCCATTCCCCAGTTTTGCATAACCAACACTGTTATAGAAATACACTTTTTACCTCTCTAATTACCTTGTATCTAAGCCTCTGAAAACTGCCCCCTTATTTCAGTTCTTTTGACAGACTTGCATTTTAGCCAATCAGTGCTCACTCCAGGGTAACTTCATGTGCATGAGCTCAATGTTATCTATATGAAACACATGAACTAATGGCCTCTTGTGGTCAAAATGCATTCAGATTAGAGGCAGTCTTCATGGAACCTAGAATTAGCTTTCAACTAAGAATACCAAGAGAACAAAGCAAAATTGGTGATAAAAGTACATTGGAAAGTTGTTTAAAGGGACAGTCTAGGCCAAAATAAACTTTCATGATTCATATAGAGAATGTAATTTTAAACAATTTTCTAATTTACTTTTATCACCAATTTTTCTTTGTTCTCTTGGTATTCTTAGTTGAAAGCTTAACCTAGGAGGTTCATATGCTAATTTCGTAGACCTTGAAGCCCACCTCTTTTCAGAATGCATTTTAACAGTTTTTCACCACTAGAGGGTGTTAGTTCATGTATTTCATATAGATAACACTGTGCTTGTGCACGTGAACTTATCTGGGAGCAGGCACTGATTGGCTAAACTGCAAGTCTGTCAAAAGAACTGAAATAAAGGGGCAGTTTGCAGAGGCTTAGATACAAGATAATCACAGAGGTTAAAAGTGTATTATTATAACTGTGTTGGTTATGCAAAACTGGGGAATGGGTAATAAAGGGATTATCTATCTTTTAAAACAATAAAAATTCTGGTGTAGACTGTCACTTTAAACTTACATGCCCTATTTAAATCATGAAAGTTTTTTTGGGACTTGACTGTCCCTTTAACATTGCACAAGCATTTCTGGTGCAATTCTTGTGTAATGCTGCCATCTGCACATTTGCGGCTAATCGGCCCCGAGCAGGCGGTGTCAATCATCCCAATAGTATCTGATCAGGATGATTGCAGTCTGCCACCTAAGAGGTGGCAAAGAAGTTAAGGAGCAGCGGTCTTAAGACCGCTGCTTCTTAACTTCTGTTTCCGGTGAGACGGAAACTTTGGGGGTAGATTGTAGCATCCCCTGCTTAATAAATCTACCCCAGTGTATTTAGTGTTAAATGTCCCTTTAAGGCATACACTCATGAGCACATATGAGCTTAAATATGTTTGCTGTTTAGCAAAATATACTAAGAGAACAAAGAAATTGTGATAATGGAAGAATGTTAGAAAGTTGGTTAAAATTGTACACTGTCTAAATCACAAAAGGTTAATTTTGACTTTGCATTTCCTTGAATTAAGATAATTTTTATTTTTATTTAACTGTTCATGTGAGCCATTTTTGTCCATTCTGAGCATTTTCTAAATTTCTCAGAATATTGGAAGCTTCTGTAAGTTGCATTTTGCCTAATTTTTTCATTTCTGTCTGCATTCCTATAAGCCCTATGTAAAACGATATCAATTAATGTGTAAAAAATAATAAAGATGTTATTAGAAGGAGTTATCAGAAAGGGAATCGTCAAATGTATTTATAATCACTAGAAGATTGCTACTAGCTGTGAAAAAGTGATTACGTTATAGATCACTTATTGTTGGCATACTTACCATTAAAATAATATATAACTTTTAATTAAAATTGTATCCAGTCCTTATCATTTTCTCAACCCTGGGCTGAAAGTGTTTTTAGATTTATATGGTTTCTGCATTTAACTTGTGAATTAGGCATTTATAATGTGTTGTTTTGTTCCAGCAACTCATGTCATTTTTATTTATTCTCTATCATGGCAAAAAGTGGAATGTAAAAAAATAAAGTCCATGGTAACAACTTCATGTGAATGTGTTTTTTTCTGAAATTAAAGGAGCGTTTAATAATGTATAATTGCATAATCAAGAAATACATACAAATAATAATGAAATAACACACTGAATTTCAAATGAGTAGTTATTTTTTTCCCCTGACAAATTATAAAATTTCCTTCCATTTCCCTGCCCCTAGTTTGTATGACATCCACCAGCAAATGACAGACTCAAATATGTATTCACTCAAAAAGTGTGCACAGAAGACTATGTACAGTTTGATAATGAATGTAAATTGGAAAGATTTTTTTTTTTTTGCATGCTCCATCTTAATGATGCAAGTTACCTTTTGACTTTAGTGTCCCTTTAAAGTCATTTTTTGGTAATGCATTGGAAACTTACTGCATTGAAACAAACATCTGCATTCAATATATTGAGTATTTAAAACCTGCCATTTTGTTATGAAATTATTCAATGCTTAGTAGGCCCAGGATTAAAAGGGTTGCCATCTTGGCCACGCTTTCCTAGGCAGTTATGAGTTAAACATGCTGCAGGGTGTACAGGGAGGAACATGAATAGTACTGTCCAGCAGCACTATTTATGTGCCATCCAGAGGCACAATTCATGTTACTCTCTGCACACAGTGGAGCATGTGTAACTCATAACTGTCCAGGAAAACATGGCTGAGGTAGGAACCCTACGGACATAGTAGAATTATATCATCAGCAAGTGCACAATAAAAAGTATAATGAGAACTTAATTTTAAATGAGCAGCATGTTTTGTCTGTCAGCCAAGCTAAACATTCTCTAGTAAGTCTTCTTTACCATGGACTTGTGATACCAGATTGTGCACTAGTCCTATCTCTACCCTGCAATATTCATAGTACACTCTACTCTAACATTAGAGCTCAATTTGTAATCTAGGCCAATGTGTTTATAAATGGAGGTATTGGCCCCCATTTACTAATCAGCGGATAGGCAAGGTTCCAAATCAAGGAAACATTCTGTGAGCATTTGGAGCAAGTGTTCAACATCCATGGACATTTGTTTTTGTTTTTGATAACTGTATAGCATACTCAAGAAGCTCAAGCTATAGCAGGTTTGCTTCCATCTTGGGAATTCTATTGGATAAACAGGTGTCTATGCATTCCTTGATCATACATTGTGTATCATGCTTTTGGTTGGTAGCTATATAGGTTTTTGGTTGCACAGAAAACATAGATTAGTACAGATGAGTTAGTTAAAGTAAGGTAACTGTAGGCAAAAATACATAATGCAAACAATAATTGTTATATAACAGACCTCTAAATAAATGTTACGTGAAAAAGCTCTAAAAAAGTTTCTTTTATTAAAACAAATAAAGCACATAAACATCTATTAAAAACGTTTTAAATTATATTTTTTTTTAATTGAAACAAGTTAATTAAAATAAACAAGGACCGCAATGCAATTTTAATAAGATATGGGAAATGTGTACAATTTCAGTGTGGATGAATCCCAAAGCTATGAAACAGCAGTCATGGAATCTAGGAATCAAGGAATTCTTCTAATGGACTCTACAATTCCCCTTTCCTGTTCCGGATCACACATTTATTTTTCAATAGCCTAAATCTGATAAACAATAATGCGCAATTGGAGCGGTTTCCTGCATGATCTGCAAATTTCTTTCAAGAGAGAAACAGAATTTATGCTTACCTGATAAATTACTTTCTCCAACGGTGTGTCCGGTCCACGGCATCATCCTTACTTGTGGGATATTCTCTTCCCCAACAGGAAATGGCAAAGAGTCCCAGCAAAGCTGGTCACATGATCCCTCCTAGGCTCCGCCCACCCCAGTCATTCGACCGACGGACAGGAGGAAATATATATAGGAGAAACCATATGATACCGTGGTGACTGTAGTTAGAGAAAATAATTCATCAGACCTGATTAAAAAACCAGGGCGGGCCGTGGACCGGACACACCGTTGGAGAAAGTAATTTATCAGGTAAGCATAAATTCTGTTTTCTCCAACATTGGTGTGTCCGGTCCACGGCGTCATCCTTACTTGTGGGAACCAATACCAAAGCTTTAGGACACGGATGAAGGGAGGGAGCAAATCAGGTCACCTAAATGGAAGGCACCACGACTTGCAAAACCTTTCTCCCAAAAATAGCCTCCGAAGAAGCAAAAGTATCAAATTTGTAAAATTTGGCAAAAGTGTGCAGTGAAGACCAAGTCGCTGCCTTACATATCTGGTCAACAGAAGCCTCGTTCTTGAAGGCCCATGTGGAAGCCACAGCCCTAGTGGAGTGAGCTGTGATTCTTTCAGGAGGCTGCCGTCTGGCAGTCTCATAAGCCAATCGGATAATGCTTTTAAGCCAAAAGGAAAGAGAGGTAGAAGTCGCTTTTTGACCTCTCCTTTTACCAGAATAAACAACAAACAAGGAAGATGTTTGTCTGAAATCTTTAGTAGCCTCTAAATAGAATTTTAGAGCACGGACTACGTCCAAATTGTGTAACAAACGTTCCTTCTTTGAAACTGGATTCGGACACAAAGAAGGTACAACTATCTCCTGGTTAATATTTTTGTTGGAAACAACTTTCGGAAGAAAACCAGGCTTAGTACGCAAAACCACCTTATCTGCATGGAACACCAGATAGGGCGGAGAACACTGCAGAGCAGATAACTCTGAAACTCTTCTAGCAGAAGAAATTGCAACCAAAAACAAAACTTTCCAAGATAATAACTTAATATCTACGGAATGTAAGGGTTCAAACGGAACCCCTTGAAGAACTGAAAGAACTAGATTTAGACTCCAGGGAGGAGTCAAAGGTCTGTAAACAGGCTTGATCCTAACCAGAGCCTGAACAAATGCTTGAACATCTGGCACAGCTGCCTGTCTTTTGTGAAGTAAAACAGATAAAGCAGAGATCTGTCCCTTCAGAGAACTTGCAGATAATCCTTTCTCCAAACCTTCTTGTAGAAAGGATAGAATCTTAGGAATTTTTATCTTGTTCCATGGGAATCCTTTAGATTCACACCAACAGATATATTATTTCCATATTTTATGGTAAATTTTTCTAGTTACAGGCTTTCTAGCCTGAATCAGAGTATCTATTACAGTATCTGAAAACCAACACTTTGATAAAATCAAGCGTTCAATCTCCAAGCCGTCAGTTGGAGGGAAACCAGATTCGGATGTTTGAATGGACCCTGAACAAGAAGGTCCTGTCTCAAAGGTAGCTTCCATGGTGGAGCCGATGACATATTCACCAGGTCTGCATACCAAGTCCTGCGTGGCCACGCAGGAGCTATCAAGATCACCGCGGCCCTCTCCTGATTGATCCTGGCTACCAGCCTGGGGATGAGAGGAAACGGTGGGAATACATAAGCTAGGTTGAAGGTCCAAGGTGCTACTAGTGCATCTACTAGGGTCGCCTTGGGATCCCTGGATCTGGACCCGTAGCAAGGAACCTTGAAGTTCTGACGAGACGCCATCAGATCCATGTCTGGAATGCCCCATAATTGAGTTATTTGGGCAAAGATTTCCGGATGGAGTTCCCACTCCCCTGGATGGAATGTCTGACGACTCAGAAAATCCGCTTCCCAATTTTCCACTCCTGGGATGTGGATCGCAGACAAGTGGCAGGAGTGATCCTCCGCCCATTGAATTATCTTGGTCACTTCTTTCATCGCCAGGGAAGTCCTTGTTCCCCCCTGATGATTGATATATGCAACGGTCGTCATGTTGTCTGACTGAAACCTTATGAATTTGGCCTTTGCTAGTTGAGGCCAAGCTCTGAGAGCATTGAATATCGCTCTCAGTTCCAGAATGTTTATCGGGAGAAGAGACTCTTCCCGAGACCATAGACCCTGAGCTTTCAGGGATTCCCAGACCGCGCCCCAGCCCACTAGGCTGGTGTCGGTCGTGACAATGACCCACTCTGGTCTGCGGAAGCTCATTCCCTGTGACAGATTGTCCATGGTCAGCCACCAACGGAGTGAATCTCTGGTCTTTTGATCTACTTGAATCGTCGGAGACAAGTCTGTATAATCCCCATTCCACTGTCTGAGCATGCACAGTTGTAATGGTCTTAGATGAATTTGTGCAAAAGGAACTATGTCCATTGTTGCAACCATCAATCCTATTACTTCCATGCACTGCGCTATGGAAGGACGAGGAACAGAATGAAGTACTTGACAAGAGCTTAGAAGTTTTGATTTTCTGACCTCTGTCAGAAAAATCCTCATTTCTAAGGAATCTATTATTGTTCCCAAGAAGGGAACTCTTGTTGACGGGGACAGAGAACTTTTTTCTTTGTTCACCTTCCATCCGTGAGATCTGAGAAAGGCTAGGACGATGTCCGTATGAGCCTTTGCTTTTGACAGGGACGACGCTTGAATCAGGATGTCGTCCAAGTAAGGTACTACTGCAATGCCCCTTGGTCTTAGAACCGCTAGAAGGGACCCTAGTACCTTTGTGAAAATCCTTGGAGCAGTGGCTAATCCAAATGGAAGTGCCATAAACTGGTAATGCTTGTCCAGAAAAGCGAACCTTAGGAACTGATTATGTTCCTTGTGGATAGGAATATGTAGGTACGCATCCTTTAAATCCACGGTAGTCATAAATTGATTTTCCTGGATAGTAGGTAGGATCGTTCGAATAGTTTCCATTTTGAACGATGGTACCCTGAGAAATTTGTTTAGGATCTTTAGATCCAAAATTGGTCTGAATGTTCCCTCTTTTTTGGAAACTATGAACAGATTGGAATAAAATCCCATTCCTTGTTCTCTTATTGGAACTGGATGTATCACTCCCATCTTTAACAGGTCTTCTACACTATGTAAGAATGCCTGTCTCTTTATTTGGTTTGAAGATAATTGAGACCTGTGGAACCTTCCCCTTGGGGGTAGTTCCTTGAATTCCAGGAGATAACCTTGAGAAACTATTTCTAGCGCCCAAGGATCCTGAACATCTCTTGCCCAAGCCTGAGCAAAGAGAGAAAGTCTGCCCCCCACTAGATCCGGTCCCGGATCGGGGGCTATCCCTTCATGCTGTTTTGGTAGCAGTGGTAGGCTTCTTGGCCTGCTTACCCTTGTTCCAGCCTTGCATTGGTTTCCAGGCTGGTTTGGGTTGTGAAGTATTACCCTCTTGCTTAGAGGATACAGAATTAGAGACTGGTCCGTTTCTGCGAAAGGGACGAAAATTAGGCTTATTATTAGCCTTAAAAGACCTATCCTGTGGGAGGGCGTGGCCCTTTCCCCCAGTGATGTCTGAAATAATCTCTTTCAAATCAGGTCCAAATAATGTTTTACCTTTGAAAGGAATGTTAAGCAATTTTGTCTTGGAAGACACATCCGCTGACCAAGACTTTAGCCAAAGCACTCTGCGCGCCACAACAGCAAACCCTGAATTTTTCGCCGCTAATCTAGCTAATTGCAAAGCGGCATCTAAAACAAAAGAGTTAGCCAATTTAAGTGCTTGAACTCTGTCCATAACCTCCTCATACGAAGATTCTTTACTGAGCGATTTTTCTAGTTCCTCGAACCAGAAACACTCTGCCGTAGTGACAGGAACAATGCATGAAATTGGTTGTAGAAGGTAACCTTGCTGTACAAAAATCTTTTTAAGCAAACCCTCTAATTTCTTATCCATAGGATCTTTGAAAGCACAACTATCTTCGATAGGAATAGTAGTGCGTTTGTTTAGAGTAGAAACCGCCCCCTCGACCTTGGGGACTGTCTGCCATAAGTCCTTTCTGGGGTCGACTATAGGAAATAATTTCTTAAATATAGGGGGGAGAACAAAAGGTATGCCGGGCCTTTCCCACTCTTTATTTACTATGTCCGCCACCCGCTTGGGTATAGGAAAAGCGTCGGGGGGCACCGGAACCTCTAGGAACTTGTCCATCTTACATAATTTCTCTGGAATGACCAAATTGTCACAATCATCCAGAGTAGATAACACCTCCTTAAGCAGTGCGCGGAGATGTTCTAATTTAAATTTAAATGTCACAACATCAGGTTCAGCTTGATGAGAAATTTTTCCTGAATCTGAAATTTCTCCATCAGACAAAACCTCCCTCATGGCCCCTTGAGATTGGTGTGAGGGTATGTCAGAACAGTTATCATCAGCGTCCTCTTGCTCT